>NW_006408648.1:911914-916168 GCF_000296735.1 Chrysochloris asiatica
ATTGATGGACTTAAGTGTGGCAGCGGTAGTGAGGTTGGCCCAGGATCGAACATTGTTTCGTTCTGCTGTGCATGGGGTCACTATGAGTCGGTTCCGACTCGATGGCACCTGACAACAACAACAACAAATGCATTAATTAGCAGAAACGGACTAGTATTGGCCATTTTGAATCTGACAATCACGATGTTTACTATGTCGAGAATGGCAAAAGGAATGGTGTCATATTCATCATCAAAAAGAGCGTTTCAAGATCTATCTGAAGCACAGCGCTGTCTGTACTAGGATAATATCCATCATATGCCTACAAGGAAGACCAGTTAATACCACTATTATTCAAATCTATGCACCAACCACTAAAGCCAGTGATGATGAAATTGAAGAAATCTATCAACTTCTTTAGTCTGAAATTGATCAAACATGAAATCAAGATACATTGATAATTACTGGCAATTGGAATGTAAAGGTTGGAAACAAAGAGAAAGGATCAGGGACAAGATGGCAACCTCCATGCTGGGTTCGCTGCTGTGCACCGTCCTGCAGATGGTTCCTGCATCAGCTTCAGGCCAAGTTCGAAGTTACAAGTGGACTGGAAAATGTTATGTGATATGAAGAGACAAAAAATGGCCTATGAATATGCAGATGAAAGGTTACGGATCAATTCACTCAAGAAGAATACCATTTTGCCAAAGGACCTTCAGGAAATTGCTGATGAAGAAATTTGTAAGGAAAAGAAAGAAAGAGACAAGACAGTCTTGGCTTCAACAGCAGGCAGCCTTATTTAGAGTAAACCTGGGGTATTTAAGGAGGTGTGGTCTGGATACAATTCTGGCGAGTTTACAATGAGTGGGGGTATGGAGATTTTCCAGGTGTAACAAAGACCAAGCTATCCTGAGAAGCTCAAGCAGGAACCCATTCAGTGCCAATTGGGGGTCCTTGCAATGCCATTCCGTTAATCAGGCGTGGGGGCAGGGTCCTTCAAAATTGCTGCCCTTCCATGGGATAGCTGCCCTGTTAGAATCGCTGTGTCATGACATCCCGACCTCATGGTGTAAAGCGACGCTGCAGGCTTAGTCTTATAGTCTTTTGCCACTTAGCTGACCATGGGTGGACTATAGGGTAATTGCCTCTACTAGACTCCAAACTAGGTCTTATTTCACTTAGGCTTAGGGCTCTTGCATACAAAAGCTGGACCGTGAATAAGGAAGACCGTAGAAGAATTGATGCTTTTGATTTATGGTGTTGGAGGAGAATATTCAAAGTGCCATGGGCTGCCAAAAGAACCAATAGATCAGTTTTGGAAGAAGCGCAGCCAGAGTGCACCTTGAAGGCCAAGATGGCCAAACTTCGTCTCTCATACTTTGGATATATTGTCAGGAGGGACCAGTCGCTGGAGAAGGATATCATGTTTGGTAAGGTGGAGGGTCAGAGAAATAGAGGAAGACCCCAATGAGATGGATTGGCCAAGTGGCAGCATCAACGGACTCAAGCGTGGCAACAGTAGTGAGGTTGGCCCAGGATCAGGCAGTGTTTCGTTCTGCTGTGCATAAGGTCGCTATGTGTAGGTACCAACTCGATGGCACCTAACAACAACAACAAAGGGAGGAGCACACACAGCATTTCTCAAGCTAAGGTAACTGAAGAAAAAATTCAAACCTTGACTTGGAATTTTGAAGGATTCTATAGGCAAAATATTGAATGATACAGAAAGCATCAAAAGAAGATGGAAGGAGTATACAGATTCACTGTACTAAAAATAAGTAACCCATGTTCAGCCACTTTAAGAGGAATCATATACCAAGAGCCACTAGTACTGAAGGAGGAAGTCCAAGGTGCACTGAGGCAGTAGGTTTCTGGGACTTGATGGATACAAATTGAAATCTTTCAACAAACTGATGCAGCACTGAAGGCACTCACTCACCTATGCCAAGTAGTTTGAAAGACAGCTATCTGGCTAAATGATTGGAGTAGATTCATATTTGTGCCCATTTCAAAGAGAGGCAACCCAATGGAATATGAAAATCAGTAAATAATATCAAGTGCAAGTAAAATTTTGCTAAAGATAATTTAAAAATGGCTATACTAGTACATTGACAGGAAACTGCCAGAGGTTCAAGCCAGATTTAAACAAGGATGTGGCTTTAATCTTTTATCCTTATTATTGTTATTTTATTCTATTGAGTTTTACATAGAAGATTAGACTCCCATTTACAATTTCTTCACAAGTAGCTCAGTGATTTTAGCTACATTTATCACAATATGTCAACATTCTCTTTCATTGTCTTCTGTTTGTCCCCTTTCTAATACTCTAGTTTCCCTGTCCCCTTATCATTTCAGCTTTGCTTTAGAGTAATTGGAGAACTTTTGGTCTCATACAGATGGTTTTTGAGTAGTGCACAAATCTTATGAGTAATATCCTTTTTGTGTGTGTGCCACTGTATAATTTCACTAATAGATGATCTCAGGGAATAGGGTGGGCTCTTGGTTTAAGAATGCCTCAGTGCAAAAGTCTCAAGGAGTCCTCTGTTCTCTATTGTTCCAATTTGTGTGACTTCTAAAAACAAAAAATTTAAGAATTTGAGTTCTGCTCCACATTTTTCTCCCACTCTGTTAGGATCCATCTATTGTGACCCTGGTCAGAACTGTCAGTGGTGGAAGCTGGGCACCATCTAATTCTTCTGGTCTCAGGATAGATGAGGTCATAGCTCATGTACACTTTCTTCTCTGAGCTTTTTTTGGTTACCTTCTTACTGTTTTCACCTGAAGAAACCAATAATATCTTATATAGCCATTTGCAAGCTTTTAAGACCTCAAATGTTACTCCCTTCAATTGAATGCAGATCATGCTTTTTGTGATATATCTTGTGTCAATTGACCAAGTTTCCCATAAGACTATGATTATAAGCTTCTATATCTAGAAAATCAATGTTTGGTTATGTCTAAGACGTATCCATATTTGTGTGTTCAGTGAATATATGTGCTTGTACTCACATATTTGTATCACACATACCTATAGATACTTCAAAGGAGCCTTGGTGGTACAGTGATTAAGTGCTCAGTTGATAAGCAAAAGGTTGGCAGTTCAAACTCAGTAGCCTCTTTGAGAGAGAAAAATGTAGTAGTCTGTAAAGATTATAGGCTAGAAAACCCTACAAGGCAGTCCTACTCTATAAAACAAGCGGGTCGCTGTGTTGGAATTGACTCAACAGCATTGGGGATGGGTATAGATACTTCTATCTGTTCTTACCTCTATATACATCTGTAATAAACCAATATGCCTATATCCATTCATATGTGTTCGAACACTCATTTTCACTTTGTGCTGTGCTCACTACATTCACACTCAGTGACACTTTCCCCAGCATCAAATATAACAAATCTCTTCGATATAAAGCATCCTGCCCATTCTAGTGAGGATTGGTCTCTACATATCCTTTGTTGTCTTTTTATAACAGAGGACTCATGCATATTTGTTCTTGTATGCTTAACTTATTTCACTTAGAACTAGTTGGCTGCAATCTTTAAAAAAACAGATTAGGTCTTTCTCTCACAGAGCTGCTGGGTGGGTTTGAACTAGTTAGCAGCCAAGTGCTTAAGCGTTGCACCACCAAGTCATGTCTTTAGCCTGCCCTTTCACTCATAAAATAAGATGATGTGTTTGTGAAAGTAGAGTCTAAGAATGCTGTTCAAGAAAATGTACTGCTATAAATTTGTTACAGACCTATAAATCTTTGAATGAATTTTTTGTTTTTTATTTTTAAAACATTATCTTTTCAGGTCCAAGTAGGTGATGAGAAATATGTGCACCTGAAAATATTCAAAAGTCTGCCTGGAGGAAATCAGCATTTGGAACTTTCTGATGTGCAGACTGACAAATGTAAAGATGATGAGCTGGTGGGCTTTTAGCAGCATGTTTCAAAAAGGCCTGATTCTTTTTACTGGTTACTGATGAACGGAACTGTTAATAAGTATAACTCTCAAAAAACAAGCACTATTCTTCAAATAAATTTATTTCCTCAATTATTTCTGTTTTATGGTAATAAATTTTTCTTTCTCAAAATCAATGCCATATGCTTTACTATAATTATTCTGTACAAACTAATATCAACCGGAAATCTTACAAAAATTAACCAGATGATTTGACGGCACTTAACAACAAATGTTGTTGTTGTTAAGTGCCGTCGAGTCGGTTCCGACCCATAGTGACCCTGTACAGGGTTTCCAAGGGTGTAAATCTTTACGGGAGTAGAAAGCCTC
>NW_006408648.1:916923-919425 GCF_000296735.1 Chrysochloris asiatica
AAGGAGCACTCTGGCTGCACTTCTTCCAAAACAGATCTATTGGTTCTTTTGGCAACCCATGGCACTTTCAATATTCTCCTTCAACACTCAACAATTGTTCTGTTTGAGTCCATTGCTGTTACCACTATGTCAATCCATGTACTTGGGGGTCTTCCTCTTTTTTTATGACCCTCCCCTTTGCCAAGTATGATGTTCTTCTCCACGGACTAGTCCCTCCTGATAACATGTCAGAAATAAGAGAGACCAAGTCTCTCTTATTATTATTATTATTCTGATGAGCATCTGTCTTTATCTTCCAACACATATTTTTCTTCTGATAGTCCATGGTACGTTTAATCTTTTCCAATACCAAAATTCAAACATGTTGATTCTTCTATAGTCTTATTCATTGTCCAAATTTCACATGCATACGAGGCTGTCATTTTGTCATACTGTGGTGGTGTCCATATTGCTGTGATTCTGAAAGCTATGCCATGGTACTTTAAATGCCAGCAGGGTCACCCATGGAGGTTTCAGCAGAGCTTCAGATGAAAACAGACTAGAAATAAGGGAAGATGGGCTACTTCTGAAAATTTAGACACTGAAAACCTTGTGAATAGCAGTGGGCCATTGTCAGATAATGCCAGAATATTGAATATTGAAACATGATAAAGAGCACCAGAATATTGTCAGATATAGTGCCAGAAGATGAGTTTCTCATGTTGGAAGGCACTCACAATACGACTAGAGAAGAGCTGCCTCCTTAAATTAGAGTTGACCGTGATGACACAAATGCAGTAAAGTTTTGGGGACCTTCATTTGCTGATGGGGCACAACTCAAAAGGAGGAGAAACAGTTGTGTAAACAACCATTAATAATCAGAACATGGAATGTACAAAATATGAATATAGGAAAACTGGATGTTCTAAAAAATGAAATGGAATTCTAGCATTAGTGAGCAGAAAATGGCCATTTTGAATCTGACAATCACATGGTTTACTATGCTGGGAATGACAAATTGAAGAGGAATGGTGTAGCACTCATCATCAAAAAAGATCTCACGATCTATCTTGAAATACAATGCTGTCTGTGATAGGATAATGTCCAGATGCTTACAAGAAATACTAGTTATTAGTCAATTATACAGCTGTTATTCAAATTTATGCACCAACCACTAAAGCTAGTGTTGATGAAATTGAAAAATCCTACCAACTTCTCAGTCTGAAATTGATCAAACATATAATTAAGATGTATTGATAATTACTGGCAACTGGAATGCAAAAGTTGGAAACAAAGAGGAAGGATCAGTAGTTGGAAAATATAACCTTGGTGATAGAAACAATCCTGGAGATTGCATGATAGAATTTTGCAAGTCCATTGACTTCTTCATTGCAAATATCTTTTTTAAACAACATAAAAGATGACTATACACATGACCTCACCAGATAAAATACACAGAAAACAAACTGACTACATCTATGGAAAGAGACAGTGGGAAAGCTCCATATCATAAGCCAAAACAGGGCCAGTGGCAGACTGTGGAACAGATCATCAATTATGGATACACAAGTTCAGACTGAAGCTGAAGAAAATTAAAACAAGTCCACAAGAGCCAAAATATGACCTTGAACATGTCCCACCTGAATTTAGAGATCATCTCAAGAACAGATTTGATGAATTATATATAAATGACCAAGGACCAGAAGAACATCATACAGGAAGAAAGTAAAAGGTCATGAAGAAGACAAGAAATAAAGAAAAGACCAAAATATATGAGACTTGCTTTCCAGCATAGAGAAGCTAAGCAAATGGAAGAAATGAGGAGGCAAAAAAGCTGAAGAGAAAATGTCAGTACTGACTCACAGCGATCTTACGCAAAACAGAAAACAGTGCCAGGTCCTGGGCTAACTTCACAATTGTTGCTACACATGAGCCAGTTATTGCTATGCAACATTGAAGAAAAACAATGAATCTAAAAACACCTCATAACTTGGATGACGATGGAGGACATTATGCTAAGTGAAATCAATCACTAAAGGACATATATTGTATGAGACCATTATTGTAAAGGCTTAAGAAAAGGTTCCCAGACTAAAACATTCTTTGGTTTTTACCAGGGGTAGAAGGGAGGGGAGAGTAACTCACTGGCTAGAGGGTACACACATAGTAACTTGGGTGATGGGGAGGGCAATATATAAAAGGGAAGGTGACAGAAGAATAATGAAGACCGGTGAAGGCCCAGGGAGGTATTCATGGGCTAAAGGGGGTAGAGGTTAATAGTCATATATATACAACATTGGAACAGCAATGTTCTGGGGGTAGATACATGGATAGGGACACATGCTGAAGGGTATGGGAGGAAAAGTCCACTCTTGCTCCCATATCCATTCAGCATATATCTCTGTCCATGTACAGAATTTTGTTGTTCCAACATAAGATAGACAGTTTAAACCCACCAGCCACTCCTCAGAAATCCTACACAGGACACAGGATTGTTATGAGTCGATCAACTCCACAGCATAT
>NW_006408648.1:919588-948473 GCF_000296735.1 Chrysochloris asiatica
ACCAGCTGTGCCATGGGAGAAAGATGAGGTTTTCTGCTCCCATAAAGATTTTTAGCCTTGGAAACCTTGTGCAGTTTGGAACTGCTGACCTTGAGGTTAGCAGCCGGACTCGTAACCACTACAATATCAGAGCCTGTGATGGAGCATACAGCAGGTAAAATGATGAACACTTCTTAGATATTATCAAGCATCTTAAGGCAATAGGTAGTTGAGCCTGGGGCTCAGGACCATAGTTGCAGGAGACACCGTGGTCAGTTGGCAAAGCATAGTCCACAAAGACATTGTTCCACATCCTACTTTGATGAGTAATGACTAAAATATTAAAAGCTCATGAGGGGCCATCTAAGATGCACCTACTGGACTCTCCATGTGCAGAAGAAAGAAGAGAGATAAGAAATGAAGATGCTTGGAATCATTTAGTCCTGTGGACTAATGGAACATGAACATCAGTCTCCATGACTCTGAGACCAGAACTAGATGTGCCCATACCACTACAACCATTCTGAAATGGATCACATTAGATGGTCTCAGGACAGCAGAGTACGTGAAGCAAAATTATATGAAAACAGAAAAATGGTCTTACTGATCAGAATAAAAAAAGGGCTATCTTCAAGTACAATGTTGTCTGTGAGTCTGAGATATGCCTACAAAGAACACCAATTAATACCACTGTTAATGCAAACTTATGGACTAACTGCTAAAGTCAAAGATGAAGAATTCTACCAAATTCTTCAGTCTGAAATAGATCAAACATGCAATCAAGATTAAATATCATGCAAGCATTGATAATTACTGGTGATTGGAATGTGACAGGTGAGAACAAAGAGTAAGGATCAGTTGTTGGAAAATATGGCCCTGGTGAAAGAAATGATACTGGAGACCACAATAGAATTTTGCAAGACCGATGATAATTCAAAAACAGTTGCAACAGTACATGGACAAGGAAATGTCAGAAATTCAAGCTGGATTCATAAGAAGTGGAGCTAAAGATATTGCTAATGTCAGATGAATTTTGGCTGGATCAAGGAATATCAGAGATATTTACTTGTGCTTTATTGATTATACAAAGGTTTTCAACTGTGTGGATTGTGAAAAGCTATAGATAACATTGAGAAGGATGGGTATTCCAGAACATTTAATTGTGCTCATGAGAAACCTGTACATAGACCAAGAGGTAGTCATTCAAATAGAATGAGAATACTGAATGGTTTAAAATCAGGAAAGGTGGGTCCCAGTATTGTATTCTTTCACCATATTATTCATTCTGTATGCTGAGAAAATGGAGAAGATGGATTATATGATTGGTAGAAGGGACTCATTGCCATGTGCAGACAATGGAGTCCTGGTGTGGCGCTGTGGGTTAATGTGATGGACTGCAAAGACGGTTTAAAATGTAAGGTCAGCGATTCAAACTCATCAGCCACTCCTCAGAAACCCTATGCAGGCTCACTATGGGTCAGAACCGACTTGATGGCACTTAACAACAAAAATTCAGATACAACCTTGCTTGCCTCTTGAAAGCCAGAGGACTTAAAATACTTACTGATGATGATCAAAGAGTATAGCCTTCAGTATGGGTTGCACCTCAATGTAAAGAAAAGAAAAATCCTCACCATTGGACCAATAAACAACATCCACATAAATGGAGAAAAGATTGAAGTTGTCAAAGACTTCATTTTGCTCAGCTCAACCATCAACACTCATATAAGCAGCAGATAAGAAATCAAAGAATTGCATTAGGCAAATCTGCTGCACAAGACCATTTTAAAGTGTTGAAGAGCAAAGATGTCAGTATGAGGACTAAGGTGAGCCTGACCAAAGCCCTGGTATTTTCAATAACCTCATATGCATGTGAAAGCTGGACAATTAATAAAGATTGTAGGACTGGTGCATTTGAGTTATGGTGTTGGAGAAGAATATTAAAAATACCATGGACTACCAGAACAAACCAGCCTGTGTTGGAAAAATACCACCAGAATACTATGTAAAAGCCAGAATAACCAGATTTCCCTCTCATACTTTGGACATATTATCAGGAGGGCGCAGTCCCTGGAGAAGGACAACATGCTTGGTAAAGTGAAGGATCAGCGAAAGAGGGAACCCCAAATGAGATGGACTAGCACAGTGGCAGCAGCAATTGGCTCATGTGTACCAACAACTGTCAAGTTGGCCCAGAACCTGGCACTGTTTTGTTGTTTTGCCTAAGGTCGCTGAGTCAGTACTGAAATTTTCTCTTCAGCTCTTTGCCTCCTCATTTATCCCATTTGCTTTAGCTTCTCTATGCTGGAGAGCAAGTTTCAGAGTCTCATCTGTTTTGGTCTTTTCCTTCTTTCCCATAAATAAAAATTATGTTACAAGCACTCCAAGTTTTATATTCTTTCCTGTCTGAATGACCTTTTGCTTTCTTCCTGTATGATGTTCTCCTGGTCTTCGATCATTTGTATCTAAATCATCAAATCTGTTCTTGAGATGATCTCTAAATTCAGGTGGGATATGTTCAAGGTCATTCTACTTTGAGGAGGCAGCTCTTTTCTAGATGTATTGTACCTTCCAGCTGAGGGGTTCATCTTTGGGTACTAACTCTGACAATGCTCTACTGCTATTCATAAGGCTTTCATCTTCCTGCAATATATCTGACAGTGCTTCATAAAGATAACCTAGAAAACCCCATAGGTCAGTTCTAGTTTGTCACATGGCGTCACTGAGTTGAGTATCAACTCATGGCACGTAACAGCAACATAACTGAATTAGCAAGACGGATGGTATTTCAGACCTGAACAGAATTCTACAAAGGCTGTTATGAATAAGAATCTGAATTGCTTCCTAAGCAGTAGTACCAGGAAGATATTTAAGTCCTATTTTTATTCTTGCACTCATCCTTCCAATTCATCCATCCATCCAATAACGATTTAACTATTGTTGGGCACCTTTCACTAATAAGCAAATTTTATTTTTCACTTCTGCTTCTTAGGAAAATTTCCTTTTAAGATTATGATATTGTTGTTAAGTGCTGTGGAGTCGGTGCCAACTCACAGTAAGCCTGCACAGGGTTTCCAAGGAGCAGCTGGTGGGTTAGAATTGCTGGCCTTGTGGTTCGCAGTCTGGTGCTGATCCTACAACATGATACGAGAATACAATACACAGGTGTGGTTTTAAACTGCTAAATTTGTGTTCATTTGTAAAGCAGCAATAGAAAACTGAAAAAAATCATCCTGTACTAGAACATACTTTTTTGCAGTATAGATTCTGCAACTATAACAAGTTTTTTGCTGACTCAGTTGAATATTATCAGATAAGCTCTTCCTTGCCTTTTCTTTTTCTATATTTGTCTTATTGCTTTCTTTTTCATCATCCGTGGATATTTTACCCAGAAAAGAAAGCCACCCAAAATTAGTTTTTATAACTGAAAATAAGATTAAGGTAAGGTACTAAAAAGTTTTTGGACATTATAAAACACTTCCCTTTTAATTAAGAACAGTAAATCCACAAAGACAAATAAAGGAATACTATTTTTTTATGGTCACTAGGACCATAAAAAGGTCCATGCTCAAACAAATGAATTAGCAATTATAAAAAAGGTAGCATAAAATCAAAGTAGAGGATAAAACTGTGTTCAAGTTCTCTAATAATTACTTTTAAAAATATTTCAACTTGGAAAACAGTCAAATAAATATACACACTGAATCAGAAAATTATTTTAATAGTTATAAAACTTTTTTTTTACAGAATCAGTATAAAATAGCAATTGATATCTCCATAATTATCAGAATTATTTATATTTGAGGTCTTGGCTAAGTAGGGCTGAAATCAACACAAGGTCTTGGACTGTTGGCTCAGAAATCATCTTAGGTGGCCCACCCTGCAGATGTCTGTCGTGCTTAGCTCTTATGAGATGACCCGGTCCTTTAAAAAACAGTATCTCTCTCTCTATTCATTCTTTGGAGGCTTGAAGTGAATTCGGCAGCGTTCATTAAACACCTAATTATTTAAACAGAAACAAAAGTCACTGAGTCATCCTGTATAAATCAGGACCGGAATGGATTTAATTTTGTGTGGTTCAGGATGATATTACTGTTTTGTTTATGAAACAGAGGGGTTTCTACATCAGTTCAAACTGATTTACCAGGTGCTAGGCATACAGAGACCTTGATATCCATTCACAAAACAATTCAAAATTTTAAAAAATTATTCAAGTAACAATCATCAAGGGCCAACTCGTTTAGTACTAACAAGCATTTCAGTTTCAGATACTGCACATATTTTAGACAAATAAGAATATCTAAAATAAGTTTAAAGTAAAGGTTTCATTATTTTATTTTAAAATAAATTTTATTTATATATTTGCTGTGCTTTTCTAAATGTGCACCAGATCCTTCCCACAAGCAGGTAGATTTGACAGGTAGACACCAGTCTTGTGCTGAGCTGTGTGAATTTATTTAACTTTTTTGTTCTATTTACCTTGCTCCTACAAGTCTAAACAAAATAAATCATACATATTAAAAGAATTCTGTGATTTAATGCCCATTCATATGAGGCTGTTTAAATAAAAATTATGTTACAAGCACTCCAAGTTTTATATGCAAGCTTTAAAAAAATTACTAAAGTTCTTTATGTTCTAATTTTGAAAACATCTCCAAGACCTATTACAGGGGAAAAAGGTGGGTATAGAACATTTCTATTTGTATAACAAGAGGAAAGTGAATATATATATATTAGAAAAGGTACAAATATCTAAAAGAATGGCACATTCGTTCAGAAGGAAGGGAAAATAACTAATTTGAAATGCAGATGTTTTATAATACATCCTTTGATATTAAAATTTTTTGGACACATGTATTTAAAAATTTTAAGTGTTCAATTAAAAAATCCTCCAAATCTAAGAGAGTTTCTTCCCAAGATATTCTCCTTCATTGCTTTAATAAGTAAACCATTTTTCAGATAAAACAATACCTATTTTGGCTGCTGTGGTCTATCATCAAAATAAAGAAATATCTATACAGGGAGCTTGTAAGGTACTGGTACTGTTCAATTTCTTAAGCCAGGTAGAAGATACATAAGTGAATGTTCATTTTATTAATGCACTTTAAATTCGACATGTTACATATACTCTTTGGTATATATACTTCACAATGACAAGGAAACATGTATACATTCTAGACAACTCCTAGCACTTCTGCCTGATATTCTCCTCACTCCAATTCCCAGCCCATACACCTCTACGAAGGAGCTTCCTATCTCAGATGAGAGCACACTTCGGATCAGTGATTTAGAAATACCCACTGAACTTGTACACATGACTTGGCTAAGTCTCTTCAAATTATTTTCCTAAAAGATTTCCTATCTACTTTTGTTGACTTATGGTACCTTAGCTTTTCTTCTTCTTAAAAATAAGTAGATTATTCACATTATGTGGGCTAGAGGATGCTGTCTCTTAAAAATAATTAGCGTATCTAAAAATGCTTCGCTCTTTCCACCACAATACATTGTATGCCTTCTTCATCCCATCCCAAATATCACCTCTCCAGAGAATACAAATGGGCCAATACTGTCAAAATCTTTCACAAGTATCAAATACCTTATTATGTCAGTGGAAAGGGCAGGAATAAGAAATCTTGGCAAAAAGAGTTTTGGAAAAAGAAGTGTAATAAAGCAAAGAAAATTTTGGCCATTTATTCATGCCTCAGCAAGTTGAAGTATTATAGTTATGGGTCCAATTCATCCCACTATTATAAGCATAGGATTTAATCCCACTAAATTAGTTAATTTCAACAGATAAAACAGAATTTTCAGCTTACTCTTTCAAGAGTTCATAGATTTTGCTCTTTGGAAATATTTGAATTTTTAGAGAGTATATGAATATGGCTTTTCAGAAAACAAACATCAAAATTTTGTTATTTCTGACTATGTGTACGTGAAACCCTGGGATCTGTTTCTCAGCCCAGCTCCTAATCAGAACTATACAAGTGGGAAAAAGAGTGTTTGACTCTATTAGCAGTGAAAACTCCTATTTTCAGATAAAAGCAAAACCTGTATGTACATACATTAAAAAGATTCATGACTACATATGTAAGAGAGACAAGTAGCTGTGAAAGGGTAGTTAAGTGAGACATGAAAATGGGAAGTAGATGGGCTCTGAAAGACTAATTTTAACAAATAACCTCTTCGAAGATTCAGAGGTACCTGGAGCAATAACTGTAAATATCAAACATGCATAGAATTAGTGTTAGAAATCATATGAAATACTCTTCAATTCTGTTATCATGACATGTCATACAATTCCACTATCTGACTGTAAAACGGATTCATATAACATGGATCTATTTACATGATTTCTCAAAAAAAAAAAAAAAGATTTTTCTTAGAGCCTCAAGGTGCTCATCACTCTCCTTCCTTGGACTTCCCTTTGCTAGTTCAGTTTGGTCCCTCGCTTTTCCCACAAACCAACATTATTTTGTACCTTCCAACTCCGGTCATTTACTACTTCTTCAACATTCAGTTCTGACTGCATCCATTTCAACTGCAAGAAAGGAACAAGAAGAAAATTATGAAAATTTAAATTTAAGACCTCAAACCAAACTCTGTATTTTCACAACAAAACCAGCTGCTACTCCTGCATTCTTTGTGTGTGAGAGGCATTATCCAGTTACATTTTGGAACCTTTTTTGACACAGCCTACATCCTCCCTATTAAAGAAGTTGTTAAATCTCACAGAGCAATGGTTCTCAAACTTCATTACATATTATAATCACCTGGAGAGCATTTAAAGAAATTCTAGTACCCAGGTAGAGTGCATAATAAAAGAAATACAAATGGCCAATAAACATATTAAAAATATGCTCAATCTTATGTATGTATTCTTGTTGTTGCTAAGTGCCTTCAAGTCATTCTGACTCACAGCTCCCTTGTATAGAGTTTCCGAGGTTTTTAAATCTTGGTGGGAGCAGAAAGCTTCACCTTTCTCCCACTGAGAAGGTGGCAGGCTCAAACCGCAGCTCTTGTGGGTCACAGTCCAGTGCATATTGTATGGAGCCACCATGCTCATCTATGCATGCATAAACAAATAAAGATCAAGCCAGGCATGAAAAAGAAAAAGAGGAAAAAAAAAAAGTCTGATGAAACCTAATTTCAGTGAGGTTGAAGGAAAAGATATACTAACACACATTCTTGGTAGGAGTATGCATGTTGTTGCAACTTTTCTGGAGCACAATTCTGTAAGACTTAATCAAACTTGATTTCAAGTCTTACTGAAGGAAGAAATCCAAGCTGCACTGAAGGCATTGGCAAAGAACGTGGCTCTAAGAATTGATGGAACACAAACTGAAATCATTCAACAAACTGATGTAGCACTGGAGACATTCACTCATGTACGCCAAGAAATTTGGAAGACAGCTACCTGGCCAACTCTGTATTGGATGAGATTCATATTTGTCCATTTCAGAGAGGTAACCCAACAAAATGCAGAAATCAAAAATGTTAATATAATTAATATTAGATGTCAAGTTAAATTTTGATAAAAATAATTTAAAAATGGTTGCAACAGTACATTGAGAGGAAACTGCCAGAGATTCATGCCTTATTCAGACAAGAACGTGGAACGAGGGGTATCACTGCTAATGTCATATGGATTTTGGTTGACAGCAGAAAACACCAGAAGGATGTTTACCTGTGTTTTATTGACTATGCAAAGGCTTTTAACTGTGTGGATCATGACAAACTGTGGACAGCATTAAGGAGAGAGTATTTCGGAACACTTAGCTGTGCTCTTGAGGAACCTGTGCATATACCAAGAGGCAGTCATCCAAACAGAACAAGACACTGAATGGTTTAAAATCAGAAAAGGTATGCACCAGGGTTGTATTCTTTCACTATACTTACTCAATCTGTATGTTGAGCAAATAATCCGAGAAGCTGGACTATACGAAGAAGAACATGGCATCAGGATTGGAGGAAGATTCATTAACAAGCTGTGATATGCAGATGATAAAACGTTGCTTTCTCAAAGAGAAGAGGACTTAAAATACTTACTGATGAAGATCAAAGACCACAGTCTTCTGTATGGGTTATACCTCAATGTAAAGAAAACAAAAATCCTCACCACTGGACCAATAAAATAACATTATGATAAATAGAGACAATATTGAAGTTGTCAAAAACTTCATTTTGCTTGGATCCACTATCAACATTCATAGAAATGTTGAAGAAATCAAACAACATCTTGTAATAAGGAAATCCACTGCAACTGAAACACTTTAAAGTGTTTCAGAGTAAACATGACAGTTTAAGGACTATTATATGCCTGACCCAAGCCATATGCATGTGAAAATATGAAGAAGGAAGACTAGAAGAATTGATGGCATTTGAGCTATGGTTTTGGAGAATACGGAAAGGGGGATAAATAAGCACAAGTGGTCCAGAGAGACATGAGTTTGCTACACTTTGACCATCCTGCTGGCATGTCTCTAACTTTCCTTATAACTGCCAACCTATAATCCCTTCATCAGAAAGTATCCCATTCTACTACCAAGTTCAGATGGCAAGGCCCATTAATATGAAGGGTTTTCAAAAAGTTCCTGGAAAATTTTCATTTGAAACCCCCTCATACTTCTAGTCACAAAGGACTTGAAAGGAAAGAGGCTAGCTAGTTCCAGGAACACATTGAAAATATTCAGGAAACTTAGCGGGAAAGCACAAACTATAGGTTGATGCAGGAAGAGGTTAAAACTAGCACAATTTCCACAGGTCAAAGTCAAGAGACAGGAAACTGGGAGCCAACTGCCAGACATGAATTTGGGACACAGACGCAGGCCAAAGAGCCTGTCCAATTAGGAGTACACAGCTCAAGCCAGAGGGCTGAGAAATTTGTATAAAATACGGAAAAGAGAATGAGACTTCGTACTGATCCAGTAGATCCTTGGAAACCCTCTTCCTAGACTCAGAACTGAGTCTTGCTGAACTGGTGTTGGAATAGAGACTGGAACTGAAAAGTAACTGAAGTGAGGGGAATTGCATTTCTGACACTTGGTACAGTACTTGGAGTAATACACTTGCTTACACCAAAATAACCTCAGTTTCGGATGTTAATCAGGTATTTACATATAGAGTAAAAAAGTGATTAAAGTTCACTACTTTGTCACAGCCTGGACTGAATGTCAATGAAGTAACAACCTCAGTTACAGAACAGTGGGTGACAATATACCACTAAGATAGTCTTCATAACGGCCATCAAATACTTAAGGGGCTGTCACACATAAAAAAATTTACATTTATGCTTCATAGCTCTACATATTGCTTTTTGTTTAATGGAGGCAGGGAGATATCTTTTGTGCCAATGTATTTTTGAACAGTTGTAATTTTTCAAAGATTTTCTTACACGTTGCAAAAATCTACCTCCTTGTGCTATGCATAGTATGCATGTTGCTACTGTTGTTAGGTGCAATTGAGTCGGTACCAACTCATAGCGATCCTATGCATAACAGAACGAAACACTACCCGGTGCTGGGCCAATCTCACAATTGTTACCATGCTTGAGCCTACTGATGCTGCCATTTGGCCAATCCATCTCGCTGGGGGTCTTCCTCTTTTTATCTGACCCTCCACCTTACCAAGCATGATATCCTTCTCCAGCGAATGCTCCCTCCTCACAAAATGTCCGAAGTATGAGAGACGAAGTTTGGCCAAGGAACACTCTGGCTGCACTTCTTCCAAAACTGATCTATTGGTTCTTTTGGCAGCCCATGGCACTTTCAATAGTATCCTCCAACACCGTAACTCAAAGGCATCAATTCTTCTACGGTCTTCCTTATTAACTGTCCAGCTTTTGTATGCATATGAGGTTATTGAAAATATCATGGCTTGGATGTCCTCAAGCTGCCATCTTTACTCTTCAACACTTTAAAAAGGTCTTATACAGCAGATTTGCCTAATGCAATACGTCATTTAATTTCTTGACTGCTGCTTCCATGAGTGTTAATAGTTGATTCAAGAAGAATGAAGTCTTTGACAACTTCGATCTTTTCTCCATTGATAAGAATGTTGTTTATTGGTCCAGTGGTAAGGATTTTTGTTTACTTGACATGGAGATGCAATCCATACCAAAGGCTGTGCTCTTTGATCTTCATCAGTAAGTATTTTAAGTCCTCTTCACTTTCAGCAAGCAAGGTTGTATCATCTGCATATCACAGGTTGTTAATGAGTCTTCCTCCAATCCTGATGCCATGTTTTTCTTCATATAACCCAGCTTCTCAGATTATTTGCTCAGCATACAGGTTGAATAAGTATGGCGAAAGAATACAACCCCATCGCACGCCTTTCTTAATTTTAAACCATCTGGTGTTCCCATGTTCTGTTCAAACAACTGCCTCTTGGTCCATGTACAGATTCCTCATGAGCACAATCAAGTATTCAGAATACTCATACTTCACAATGTTGTCCATAGCTTGTCATGATACACAGAATCGAAAGCCTTTGTGTAGTCCATAAAGCACAGGTAAACATCTTTCTGGTATTCTCTGCTTTCAGCCAACATCCGTCGGATATCAGCAATAAGCATTTAGTGCTCTTTTATCGGCTCTCTAGAGTTATATAGGATAAACCTAAATCATATACATGTTTTTATTATGTTAACATAACATTATGTATAAAAAGATGTTATGTTAATATAACATAATAACATGTATGAAATATATACACATAACACATAAACATGTTATGTATAAAACACAGGAAACACGGTGATTCTGTAGGATAAGCACTGAAATGCCAACCACAAGGTTGGTGATTGGACCCACCACCTGTTCCTTAGAGAAAGATGAGGCTTTTCTCCTTAGAACTGGTTCGATGGCACTATAGCAATAACAATATAACATGTATAAAAACATACATGTTAACATAACAAAGTAACAGGTATAAAAAGATTTAGATTATCCTAAATAGCTCTAGAAGGAAGACTAAGGAACAACAAATGCATACTAAATGCATAGTACAAGGAGATAGATTTTTACAATATGTAAGAAAATCTTTGAAAAATTACAACTGTCCAAGAATGTACTACCACAAAAGAGAGGTCCCTTGCCCCCTTAAGTAATGGTAAAGGTGGAAATAAAGATAAGGAATACTGCAAGGAGGATTAACGCTACAGATAAGGAATTCAACAGACTCAAAAGGAAAAGAAAGAAACTGCTATTCTGTACCAACTAAATTACTAACTCTTACATACACTGTATCATTTATTCCCATCTAAAAATCCTGAAACACAGCACCCTTAGATAGCAAAGATTGGAATTGTCCATATAGGGTTTCGAAGACTAAATTTTTACAGAAGCAAAGTAACAAATTTTTCTCTAGCAGGATGCAGGGCAAGTGATGGATTCAAACATTGACCTTTACATTAGAAGTCAAACACTGTAACAATGTGTTCTTTAAAAATCTAAGAAGCTACTGAATATCAATTTCATTTTAGAAACTGAAAAATTAAAAGCTTCAGGGCAATTAATTTCCAAGATTACAAAGCCATGGTTGTTCTTGCTAAGTGCCACGGAATCAGTTCCAACTCATGTTGCTGTTTTCAGGTATCCCTGAGTCAGCTCCAACTCATAGCAACCCTATGCACAACAGAACAAAACACTACGTGGTCCTGTGCCATCCTCACAATTGTTGCTACACGTGAGACCATCGCTGCTGCCACTTGGCCAATCCATCACATTGAGGGGGCCTCCCCCAACTTAACAAAGAAAAAGGCCCTCCCAAAGGAACGGCCCCCCCCGAAAATTTCAAAGTATGAGAGACAAAGTTTCATCCGAGTTTCTAAGGAGCACTCTGAATATACTTCTTCCAACACAGATTTGTTTGTCCTTCTGCCAGTCCATAGTACTTTCAATCTTCTTCTCCAACACCACAGCTCAAATGCATCAATTCTTCTTCGGTATTCCTTATTCATTGCCCAACTTTCACATGCATTATCAGTAAGGTGGGTATGAACTGCTTACCTTGAGGTTAGTGCTACACCAGTCTACTGATACCTGAGTGTGAGTGAAGTATCAGTACCAAGGCTTAGATGAGGCACACCGTAGCCCTGAATCTTTGTTCTTGAACACTTTAAAGAGGTTTAGCGGAGCAGATTTGCCTAATCCAATAAATTGTTTGATTCCCTAACTGCTGCTTCCATGAGTGTTTAGGGTGAAGCCAAGCAAAATTAAGTCTTTGATAACTTTAAATTTTTCTCCATTTATATGGGTGTTGTTTATTGTTCCAGTGGTAAGAATTTTTGTTTTCTTTATGCTGTGATGCAATCCATATTGAAAACTGTGGTCTTTGGTCTTCATCAGTAAGTGTTTTAAGTCCTCTTTGCTTTAAGCTAGCAAGGTAGTATTATCTGCATGTCACAGGTTGTTAACAAGTCTTCCTCCAGTACTGATGCTACCCGCTTCTTCATATAATCCAGCTTCTTGGATTATTTGCTAAGCATACAGATTGAATAAGTATGATAAAAGATTACAGCCCTGGTGCACACCTTTCCTGATTTTAAGCTATTCAGTACGTTCTTGTTCTGTTCTAATGACTACCTCTTGGTCTATGAACACATTTACGTGTTCTGGAATACCCATTCTTGGCTATGTTATCCATTATTTTTCATGATCCAGTCAAAAGCCTTCACACAGACAATAACGCAGTAAACATCCTCCTGATATTCTGTTTTCATCCAACATCCATATGATGTCTGTAATGATATACTTTGTTACACATCCTCTGAATCCAGGTTGAGTTTCTGGCAGTCCACTGTCAATATACTGTTGCAGTTGTGTTTTAATTATCAACAAAATTTTACTTGCATGTGATCTCAATTATCTGATAATTTCCTCATTCTGGTGGGTCAACTCTCTTTGGAATGTGAACAAATATGGATCTCTTCCAATCAGTTGGCCAGGTAACTTGTCTTCCAAATTTCTTAGCACAGATGAATGACTCCAGTGCTGCATCAGTTTGTTGAGAGACTTTAATTTGTATTCTGTCAATTCCTGGAGTCCTGTTTTTTGTCAATACCTTCAGTGAAGCTTGGACTTCTTTCTTCAGTACCATCAGTCCTTGATCATATGCTACCTCTAGAAATAGTTAAACACTGACCACTTCTTTTTAGTACAGTGACTTCCATCTTCTGATGCTTTCTGTATCATTCAATATTTTGCCCATGGTGTCCTGCAATATTGCAAGTCAGGGCTTGAATGCTTTCGAGACTTGTAGTAACTCATAGTGCCCCTGCATAGGGTTTCCAAGGAGCAACTGGTGGGTTTGAACCACTGACCCTGCAATTCGCAGTCTAGTGTTTACCCTACAATACCACCCTTGTAGCCTCATACAAAATCAGGTTTGAAAGGTTTAGAGGGTTTTCTAAGTAACTTACTGACTGGTTTCTAAACCACCCCCTTGCAGTAGTTATGCTAGCTGACTGATTCACTCTGGGCCCTAAACAAACAGAGGCAGAACCTAGGCTGACGATCTGTGTGACACAATCACTCCCAAAATCCAGGTCATTCAGATTTTTGAACTTTGCTCTCACACTAACAGGAGGCTGGCACTCTCTTCAGTGTGGCATAATTTGCAAACAATGATTTTTTCGTTTCTGACTTAATAGCCCTCTCCATGCAGTTTTTCTTGTCAATACCTTCAAGAGGTGTTCAAAGCAAAACTCAAAATTTGTTTTTGGATTAAAACCAATAACAACAAAGATCATCTAGATTCTAACAAATTTTGTATACATTATCTTATCTAGAAGCCTTCATGAAAATCAAGGTTAAAGTGAGATGAACATTGTATGTAGCATGAGTTCACTGTTTGAGGCATCCCGCACCCTGGGAGACTCTGAAACAGTGGGAGGACTGAGACAGGGCAGCAGCCAGTGTGCAGCTACAGGGAACAGGGTTTCTCTTCTCTACCAAAATGTGGGAGAGACAACAAGGTCCCTCATAACTTAGGCTTTTCAACGTTTGCCCCAAGACAACTTCACGACTGCACGGTATTGAAAATACGTGGGGATTCTACCCCACACTGGATTTTCAGTCACCAGACATGCAAGGATCTGTATGTCATCGACTGTGCCACCATGTATTTATAGACATGGTTTTGATCATTGTACAGTGGTTGTTTAAGAAAACGTCCCTGTTCTTAGGAAATGACCAAGTGTTTAGGGGCACACATGCATGTGTCCAACACACTCTAAAAAAATGGTTCAGAAAAAAAATATATGTGGAAAGAGAGAGAAACTGAATGATTATAAAGCAGGTGAATATAGAAAGAAACACACAAGAGTTCTTGCAACTTTTCTAGAAGTTTGAAAGTCTATCAAGAAGAAAAATTACTTGCAAAGAATCGCTGCAATGCATCACACACAAATATGCCATGACTGTAGGCTATTTTTTGACAAGTCACATATAAAGGCTATCAAGTTTTGCTGCATTTAATTGTATTCTGAGGTCCCTGTCGTATCTACAGTACACCTGATTTTGGGAAAATAAAGCTTTCTTTTACACATCCCTAAAATGGCACTTGTTATTTTTTAAAAACCAAAAACACTGCAAACGGTTGAGGACTGAAAGAAAGGGGTGTCCAAAAAGAGTCAAAGACCCATAGCAACATCTATACAGTAGGAAAACGAACAAAAAAGAGAATCTAGTATATCTAATCAGATTTATTTCAGTGGTACTATGTTTTTTATGGCTGAAGATGGTGCTATCCTGAAGTTCACTGATCTGAAATACATGTCAATTTCTATCAAATGAAACCAGAGGGAAATATTTTCCAATTTGTCAGGAAATGTTTCTTTTCAAGGTTGTCTCCAAAAGTAGATACAGATACAATTTCCCTAGAATTTCTGACACAGTGTTGATCTATGGTGCTCCTCTATCTTAAAATAAAGCCCACTATAAATGCAGTTGTTTTATCTGTTTTGTTTTTAAGTAATAATCATATCTCACTCTTAAGTCTTAAAATTAAAAACTCCCTCTATTCTGAAGGCAAAATTTAGTGAAACTTTGCCTCAGAAATGTATATTCTGTTCAACTTACCTTTGTCTGTTCTTTTCTAAGTTGCTTTAATAACGTTAAATCATCCAAATTCTTTTCTCTCTCTTCTCGGAGGTTTCTTACTACTGTTGAGGTCTGGGCTATACAATTTTTTATGACTCTGTCCCTACTAGCATGAGCTGCCATCAACTAAAAGAATAAAGGAATGAGAAGGGGGAAATCACATCAATTTATCACATTTCAGTACTTCAAAATACTTATTTTAAGACTATAGACATTTAGTAATTTCTAAAATTATCTTTTAAAAAATAGAATCTATGGAAAGGAAGACTATGCTGAGTCAGGTAATCACTGAAAATAAGATAAAAGGCAAGCATGTCTAGGGTGAACGGTCTGAGGCCAGGGGTGGTCTTCATCCTCAGTAAGCTTCCAAGGGCTTTCCACTACATTCTTCCTCCATTTCCCCCGCTTGGCTTTTCATTTCATTCTCACTTATTCTACATCCCTTTCTCTTTACATCATTTCATCCACATTTTTCTATGCACTACACTACTGTCATACTCTTTCTGGGACACTTAGCATTTTTCTTTCTCTCTTTTTATGTTCTTTCATATTTTTTTCCCCAGTCTTATGTTGTTACCGAGTGAAAGAAATGATAAACTCTGTGATATAGCGAAGGTCTTGGTGGTGGTGGTGGTGTGCCGTGAAGTCGGTTCCAACTCATAGTGACCCTGTATTTAGTTACAGTGAAATAAAGAATGCTATATTTACCTAAAGTAAGATGCAAATGTTATATTTACCTATGTTATTATACTTGTGTAGTTAGTTGCCCATCACAAATATTACTAAGAAAAAGTTATATATGATGCACAGATTACTATTCCTTTAATTGTGTGTGTTGACTGAAAGCAGGACAGTCGACAACTCTTCAGCAATCTCTAACAAATCTAGCACAACTTTTACCTGTTTGCTGCCTTGACATACAAGGCAAGATGATCACGTTGCAAACACAGTCCCATGATCACAAAGCTTGATGATATTTCCAAACAGTTTGAAAAGAGAAGCAAAATAAAAATAGTAGAATAGTATGCACTTGTCATTATAATTGATGGTATATAAATAATGGTGGTTCACCTCCAGCTAAAACATTAAGTGCCAACCTGTTCCATCTAGTATCATTCCTTCCTTTCTCTGAAGAGAACATATTCTGATGATATTAGAAAGCGATTAAAGGAATCTCTAAAAGAGAATGAAAAAAATATGTTCTTGAGAAACCAAAAGCCTCAGGAAAGGACAATGTATCTGAGCTTTCCTTCTCTTCCAACACTGAAAAGCATCTGTTCTCCTTCCTGACGAAGCCAAAAAGAAGGCATAGATGGTGGGAACCTTTTGATTCTTCTGTATGTTACTTATCTGACTTCTCAGAATTGATTCATTCAAAATCCTTGCTCTTGTTTCACTGTTCACTCGCCCCTCATTCCTTTGTGCATAATGTTTCTTCCTTACGTTCAAGGCTGCAGATGAAGGGGGCAACGACTGCTCCTATTCTTTAAAGCTGTTTCTTCACAGACTCATGCCTAAGATCACACATTTCCTTTAGCTCGTAGAAATCAGATGGAAACTTACGTACGCCCTCAATCAAGCATGAGCAAGGGAAAATGAAAATCTTTCATTCACAATTGAATTACATGCCAGAGGGTTTCTCATTTTGCCTTCAAAGAAAGGCATAAAAGCAGCACAAAAGAACGACTTAAAGAGACACACTTACAGACTCATAAAGTTGTTTACAGGTTTGGGTGGCATCAATTTTCCCTGCAAAGGAAGCTGTTGGAACTGTAGTGTTTAATTCATGAACTATTCTGTCATCAATCGTCCTCATCACCTTGAGTAATTCCTATATACATTCAAAATAAAAGAAAAATAACCAAAATAGAGAATTAAGTGGTTAAAAACTAATGAATATTTTAATAAAAAACAAGTCAGGAGTATTTTATAACAAATTAAGTTAGGAGTAGGAAAATACTGCAAAATACAGTGACAAACATAGGAAACTCATCATTACAAGAATGGTAGGCAGGTTACACAGTAATAAACAGTGGGCACTGGCTTTAGCTCCTTGGCTCAACTGGGATAGTCTTAAGGGTAGAGGTTGTTTTACTCATTTTTAAATCTTGTTTGCTGATATGGTCCTTAGCAAACAGTGTATGCTCTTCCCATCTTCAGGAATACAGCCAATCAGGCAATCTACTTACCATAAAACTTTCAAAACAAGCTAGCATAATTGCTTATTCTAGTCCCTTCTACTAGCATGGTGGCTCCATAGGATAAGCACTGGACTGTGAACTACAAGGTCAGCAGTTCGAACCCAGAAGTCGCTGCTTGGGAGAAAGATGAAATTTTCTGCTCCCACAAGGTTTTAAAAGCTTGTAAAAAGCCTATTACAGGGTGGCTGTGAGTTGGAACTGACTTGACGGCACTGAACAATTCCCTCCTGACCTATCACACTACAACTTGATACCAAAAAGAAAATTTCTGTCATTCTAACCAGCTGTCATTGAGTTGAATCCAACTCAGGGTGACCCAAGATGTGACAGAGTAGAACTGTACTCCACCGAGCTTTCATGCCAGGCCTTTCTTCTGAGGTGCCTCTGCGTGGACTTGGAACGTCCAACCTTTTAGCTAACAGCCAAGTGCATTAACTTTTTGCATCACCCATATATACAGAACTACTAATAGTGGTTAAGTTGCAGGAATTAATCTATACCTTTTTTGAGCTATTACAATTTTGTGGGGGGTTTTGGCTATAATTGTATGTTACTTTTATAAGTAAAATAATACATGCTTTTAGAAAAGAAATCTAATTTCTTCATGACGTTCTTGTTTACAAATCAAGTAGAATTAGTTGTATCTTTTCTTAGTAGCCTACCTTACATTTCTCAAGGATTACACCCCATGAAAAGCCTGCAATTCCAAAAAAAGAAAACTATCAAAAGGAAAATAATACCAAAGGTGAGACGAGGCCTTGAGAGACTCTGGTGAGTACACCTACCAGCACATCTCTTCTCCCACATTTTGATCATAGCATTTTTCACTTATTACTAGCTAGCATAATGGCTGGGAAAGATTTCCAGTACTATACTCTTCTTAATTGTTTCTTAAATTTACCTCCCAGATGAAAAACACTGAAAAATCATCAGGATAAACACTGAAAAATCATCAAGATAACTAAAGTGCAAATACTGAGAATATACTTATCATTGAAGCCACCCAACAAGTTAACATTGTTGTTAAGTGTCGAGTCATAGCAACCCTGTATAGAGTTTCCAAGGAGGGTTTGAACTGCTGACCTTGTGGTTTCAGTCTAGTGCTAATCCACAAGCCACACCAGAAGTCCAAGTTAACATTGAAACATGTTAACATTAAAGCATGCTAAAACCAACTTTGTTTTCATCCCCTGCCTCTTCCAACATGCCATTGTATTTCTTTCACTGACCAAACTTAAATCTCAGATCTAAGTCAGCTCAATCAATGCCTTGAAGACATTTATAACAGCTGTATACATATTCTATCCCATGGCAGTACTACACTTTATTTGACCACTTCTGCATTAATGAACATTTAGATTGTTTCCAATTATAATAGCCATTGAGTTCATCTAGTCTAAATCTGTTTCTATCATTCCAATGATCTTTAATTAGCAAATTTAAAGTCCTTTTCTAGGCCTTACTCTAGAAGAAAAACAGCTTGTGGAAAGCTAGGTCCATAATTCTAAAGCATTAAAACAAAAATGTCTGTTCTAAAATCAAACTCATTCTTTTATCTGCTCCTTTTTACACTGATTCTGTAAAAAAAAAAAAAAATTGTTTAACTATTAAAATAATTTTTGTTTCAATGTGCAAATTTATCTGACTGTTTTCCAAGTTGAAGCATCAAAGAACTTGAATGCAATTTTATTATCAGAATTCTAACTTGAATGCAATTTTATTATCAGAATTCTACCATTTCTATATTTGAAAACTTATTTGCTTGAGCATGGACCATAAAAAGAAAACTATTTATTTGTCCTTGTAGATTTATTGTTAAGTAAAAGGGTTTGAGATCTAAGCAACTGAACAGACTGTGGTGCCATTCATTGATGTGGGGGGAAGGGTTGGTGGAGGAAAACATTTGGACTACCTGAGAAGACCAAGAGTTCTGTCCTAACTCATACTATATTTGATCATATTAAGAATATATTGTTAACTGAATGTGACAATGGTATTTTGTCTAAATTGTATTCTTTTCAGAAGGAGAGGCTGAAATATTTAGAGATGAAAAGATATGGTCTCTGGGATGGGCTTTAAAGGAATTTGGTTGTGGTCAGATGAGTGGTTAAGAATATTTAGATGAAACAAGAGTGGCTAAGAACTGATTGTTTCAGTTAGGGGATGGGTATGTGAGACTGCATGGTATTATTATCTATTCTTTTGCCTAAGTTTGAAATATTCCATACTAAATAAACTTTTATGATTATTATTTTTAAGATGTGTTTTGGACATGATAAGTTTGAGATTCCTATTAGATATCTGAGTGGAAAAGTTGAATAGAAAGTTTATTATATCAATTTGGCACTTCGTTTGGTAAATGAAGGTGTATATAAATTGTTAACATACCAATTTGGCACTGGAATTATATTGACAAATTCACATTTAAAAAGATGGGACTACAAGAAATCACTGAGGGAGACTAGGGAGTGAAGGGAGTCGATGAACAAGAAGGCAATTCTGCATCGAAAACTAGAGAAGGAAGACTAATGTCATAGAATCAGAAGAAAAATTTCACTGAGTGGTCAAATGTTATGAATGTTATTAAGTCAAAAATGATGTGGGCATAAATTAACTTTTGGACTTAGCAGGAGGAAATCACAGGTGACTTTCATAAATCATTCAACAGAATGTTTAATGGATTGAAAAGCACGGTGTAAAGCATGAGGCCTCCATTACAGGTCATGTTATAGGATTTTAGTCTATTTCCTGAGAGCAACAGCGAATCAATAAAGTCTTTTAAGTGAGGGTGGGGTTACATGATCATTGTATTCTGAAATGATTGCTAAGGTTAAAGTCCAGAAAATGGGTTGGAAAGGAACAGGAGTAGATGAAGAGTGACAAGGTTAATGTAGCAGTCCAAGATTACAAGGCTGACGTTCTCTAGGATTTTTATTTACTCTGAACTTTAACCAGTTTTGAGTAAACGCTGCTACACATTAATCATGATAGCCAAGTTTCCCTTCAATAAGACAATTTGGACATATTGTTTAGTAGTGGGAACACACCTGCAATAACTAGGTATTGAATTGATCAATTTCAAAATATTACTAATGGAAACTTATGTAGATGATCAACTGTATAAATTTGATGCTAAAAATGATCAGTATATGATCTAAAACTTACTTTCAATATGGTAAACACTAGCTAAATGAGATTATTTAATTAACATTAAAATTTTAGTTCCACAATTACCCTAGCTGTGTTTCCAATACTGAAGAATCACATAAGGCTTGTTGTAGCTTTTAAGTGCCATCTAGTCAGTTCCGACTCATACTAGCCTGTATCGGATTTCTGAGGAAGAGTTGGTGGGTATGAATCACCATGCTTGCATATAGCAGTGCAGTGCTTACCCTACAGTACTGGTGTGGACCAGTACATGTGGCTAGTGTTTACCATACTGGGCAGCATAAATGTAATATTTCCACCATCAAAGAATGCTCTATTGACAGTGAGGAAATCTAGAAAATGTGACAATTTCTAAACTGGTAATGGACTAGATAAGGGATGGCTGAGAACTGTGAGCCATCCAGAAAACCTAAATATATGGCAAAAGAGCAGGGGTAGTTATAAGATGTAGAGTAGGATATCTTTCAAAATTGGAAAGGGAGAAGGAATAGAACGACAAAGAGTGGAAATTTTTTCCATAGTTCTTAAGACAACTCCAGGAAGGTCTAGAGAAAAGCTTGGGTGGCCTTCATAAACAGTATAAATGAAGGTGTATATAAGTCATGTGTAACATTCAGAAGGAATTACTACTCACTTGACTCCTAGTCCCAAAGCATACTCTCGTTCTTTCTCATAAGTCTGCCAAAAAAATACATAGAAGATGTCCCAGGATAGACATCACAGATAGTACACAGAGAAATACAGAAATAAACACAGTTCAGTGTTCTTTGAAGAGCGCATCTTTATGGAGGTCCTGGAACCTTAATTAGTGTCTAAATATGAAAGCATAGCTGAAGGGGGTCAATGAAAAAGAGGAAGACCCTCAAGGAGATGGATTGGCACAGTGGCAGCAGCAATCAGCTCAAGCTAATTTACTACTGTGAGGATGGCACAGGACAGGACAGTATTTTGTTCTTTTGTGAATAAGGTCACCATGAGTCAGAAATGATTCAACAGCACCACCAACAAGCTAAAGGTAACTCTCTAAATTTTGTGTTACTCCAGCTTCTCCTTTCATTGTCCTCAAAATGAAAGATTCTGATGTATCATAACTTCAATCTTCTAGAATTGCATTTTATGTCTTACATCTAATCCTGGGAAGAAAATCTCATCTTCTTTGAAGTCTTAGTAGTAGGGAGGAGTAGAGAAAATTTTCTACTGCCCTACAATTTCACTATATCTTATTGCTAAGGCGAATCCTAAGAAGCTCTGGTAGCTTAGTGGTCACGAGGTGGGTAGCTAACCTCAAGGTCACCAGTTTGAAACTACCAGCTAGTCCATGGGAGAAACATGAGGCTTTCTGCTCCCGGAAAGATTTACGGCCTCGGAAACCCTATGAAGCATCACTGTGAGTCGGAACCGACTCCGCAGCACATAGTCGCTAACATCAAGGCTAATCCTAAAGTGGTTCTGTGTGCCATCAAGTCAGTTCCAACTCAGAATGACCCTCTTACAGTGTTTCCAAGAGACAGCAAGTGGGTTTGAGCTGCCTACATTGTGATTAACAGTCCAGTGATTATCCTATATCACAACATCAACACTCCAATTCTAAGGTAACTTTCTTTTATTATTTTGAGCAGTTTTTAAGATATATGGGAGAATGAAAGTACAACACAGTATACTCCAAGAATGATCTGAAACCCCTTCACCCTTCCTCTCATTTGCTACATGAAACGTGGTGGTGCTCGTGGTGTATTTTGGAATCAGTTCTAATTCATAGCCACCCCTCATCAGTTGAAAGGATGTTTCTTTGGGGATATTGCCTGCTTCCAATATAATAGACACGAGGGAAGGCTTGTCCTCTCGCTCTGCCACTGGGGACCAAGGACTGTGCAACTGAAAGTCATTTCCTTGATAAAAAAAACTTCTCTCTATATATATACATATGTTTCACTGGTTTTGCTTCTCTAGAAAACCCAGTCTATGACACCCCATTTTTGTTGTTGTTACTTCATATGAAATAATTTATTGCTTGTTAGAGGCCCGCCCTATTTTACACTTTAGTAGATTTTACATTGTTTCCACAAATAGCAGATATTAATATTAAAGAAATTTAATACTGACCTAGTCAGTAAGACAATCATGTTAGTAGCAAACTTTTAAATCTTACATAACTCAAGCTTTATAAAAAGCCAACATAATTGAAAACTGAATTCTCCTTCTAAAGCCCTTAATATTCAAAGTTTGAACCAACTAATTTAAAACTAAGCCAACATATCAAACAAAAATCCCTGCAGCAGATCCTGCTGAAATACTTTCTAAAAAAAAAAAAAAATCGAAGGAGCTTAATCTTTATAAAAGTTACTTTAGCTCAAAAGCTATAAAATCAAAATAATCTTAATTCTACAAAGAAGGGAGAGGGTCGTTGACTTCATTCCACCATTTCTTTAGAACCTTATCTTTTTCATCAAATTTGGCCACAAATCCAATTTTTGCACGTGCCTGTTTTCAGGTAATTCCTCTCGCAGAAGAGGCAAGTACAAACGTGAAAGAGTTAACAGCCAAAGAAGTAGGAAAGTGCTTCATAATATTGTGCAAAGAGAGGAATTAATCTGGATTAATCTCTGGAACTCGATCTCAACCTCAACTTTGAGCAAGATCTAGAATGTGATCTCGATGTAGCTTTTTGGAGGGGCAGGGACACAGAATGAGCCTTTGAGGGTGGAATGGGTAGGGGTGAATTGGAACGAGCTTGGCTCCTTAATCTGGACTAGGCCTTTATATCACCTTTTCCACTTTCCTTTGGAGAATGAGATCTGCTTCGAGACTTCTCATACTTATTCTTAGATCAATTTCAAGAACAGTAAACCCCATTTTTACAGCAATGATTGCACTGTGCTTTTCTAAAGCAAGAAACAGCCTTGCACACTGACAAAATTCTGTCACCCAGGAACCTTAACAAGAAGAACAGAGAATAGCTGGAGTCTTCACTGATTCTAGAAAATAATATATGTAGTTATTATACTGGTGTAGCAGAACACTGAATATCAGCATCAATAGCAGTATATTGCCTAAAGATGAATCGCTCTGTTGGAAGGTACTCAAAATACAACTAGGGAAAAGTTGCCTACTCAAAGTAGAGTTGACCTTAATGATGTGAATGGAGTAAAACTTTCTGTACCTTCCAATGGTGATGGGGCAAAACTCCAAATAAGAAACAACTGCAAAACAAACAAAAAACAAAACCCAAACCATTGAGTCAATTCTAACTCATAATGATCGTAACTAGGGTTTCCAAGGCTGAAAATCTTTACAGGAACAAAAAGTCTCATCTATATCCCACAGAGCAGCTGTGGTTTTGAACTGCCAACCTTGCGACTAGGAGTCTACTGCTTATCCTACAGTACCACCAGGACTCCTTTGAAACAGCTGCAGATATCCATTAATAACTGGAACATGGAATGTACCAAGTACCACTCTAGGAGAATTGGAAGTTGTCAAAAATGAAATGGCATTACTAAACTGGAATGGACTGGGGTTAGCCATTTTGAATCAGGCAATCATATGGTTTACTACTCCAGGAATAAAACATGGAAGAGGAATGGCGTCACATTAGTCATCAAATACAGTATATCAAGATCTGTCTTGCATTACAATGCTATCTGTGATAAAGAGCTAATATCCATAAGCCTACAAGGATTTGTACATTTCACTATATACAAATTTTATTTTTAGACTACAGAAATATTGAACTCTAGTTAGTGATATGCATGCAGATATGATTAGGGGTGAAGTGTACTGATGTTTGCAATTTACTTTGAAATGCATCCATAAAGAAAAGATGGATTTAGAGTTGGAGAGATTGGCATGTAATACTCATTTAGCAAATTGCTAACTATAAAATCTAGGTGTTAAGTACAGGTGCTCATTGTACAATTCTTTTCAACTTTCCTGCAATGTTTAAGCATTTTCATAATGTAATTCTGGAAATAATCCACCTAATCTTTAAAAATAAAAACGACTGTTCCTCCACAGTAGACAAAGCAGTGCTTTTTACATTTAGGGTACTTTAAGGTCCCCAGATGGTACAAACAATTTGCACTCTGTGGCACTACAGGATAAGCACTGGAGAGTCCTGGTGTGGTGCTGTGGGCTAATGCGCTGGACTGCGAAGTCATTTGAACCTCAAGGTTGGTGGTTCAAGCTCAGCAGCTGCTCCTTGGAAACCCTATACAGGGTCACTATGGGTCAGAACTGACTCGATGGCATTAGCAACAACAGTCTCCATTATAAATCACACATGTGAAAAGCTCCTAGAGAAACTATCTAAAAACTTGCCCCAAGTTTCACTAACAAGAGTAACTTTATGATCTTTTTTTTTTTTTTCCAAATGGTATCTTTGTATGGCGTTAAAGAAGCCTGATAGCACTGTAGTTGGACTGCTAATTGCAGGGTTGGTGGTTTAAACCCACTCGCAGCTTTACAGGAGAAAGATGAGGCTGTCGGTTCCTGTAAAGATTTACATCTTGGAAAACTGTAAATATAGGGTCACTATGAGTTAGAACTCCATGGCAATGGGTTTCATTTGGGTTTGTGTGGAATGGTTAGCTTTTACCTCACTAGATTTTATCTGATCTTCAAAAGAAAAAGCAACAGGTTCTTTAAGCACTGCTGGATTTTTTAATAGCTAAGAGACCCTTTGAAATTTGATTTTAGCAATTCAAATAATTATAGACATGGAAGCAGTTTTAAATGTTTCAGCACAATCCTATTTTACAGATTCAAAAGGAGATTCCCACACCACAGGACTTCCTATAGAATATTATGCTACATTAAAAATTAACTAAAGCTATAGAATTAATCATGAATATGTATGTATACCAGCATAACATGAAGGGAAGTAAGTCATAAAAGGATACATACATTTTATTTCCATTTTATAATAAAATCTGTGGAGTCAGAAAACAGATTAGTGGTTGACTAGTACTGTGTAGGTGTTTGTGGCAGGGGCAAAGAATGGGGAGTATCTACCAATGGGCATGGGGTTTCTTTCAGGGCTCATGAAAATGCTCTGAAATTAGGTTCTGATGATTGGTGTGTGTGCGGCTCTGTTAATATACTAAAATGCTATCTTGATAAAGCTGTAAAACTATTAAAAAAGAAAAAAAGGAGTTTCCCAAAGGGGTTGTGATTAGCTAGGCCACAAAGCTGTTTAGCAAAAGCAGTACTAGAATCTAGAACCCCTAATTGCCTATCGGGGTTTTTTCAAATAGACCATAAAGGTACTCAATTGTCAGAGCTCATTAACTCAAGTTAGATAACAGTACTAACGCGGCAATACTAAGATCACAAATGGACCAGTTCACCTTAAATCCAAGAGTTTTGCTCTATCCTTTGAAAAAAAAAAAAAGTTTACAAGTACTCCTCCGGCACTCTGATCACATTCATTGTAGGTTACTGAGGCGCGGTTGCAGTAACAAAGAGGGTGCCAGTAACGGTGGAGAACCCACATAAGTAAGCTTCTTTGGTAATGCAATTTATCAAATAATTCAATCTGTTTAGAATGTCTTAAATAATGCCACTACCTACGACACAGTTCAAAGCACAAAGTTTACTACAGACAGGGCTGTGACACATGAATCGATCTTTCAATGTCTTTAGTTTAAAGGACAACATATTTTTAAGGTCATGGTTTTAGCATAACCAGCACATTTACGCCTGCAGTGGAACCGATAACTTTCATACAACTTGGTCAAAATCCAGACCCCTGTTCTTGAATTCATAGGTTAATAATCAGTCCTAGACTTCAGGTGTTTTTCTCAAGTGTTAAAAAAAAGATTTTCACTAAAATTAGGAAGACAGCAGCACCAGAATTAGGTACTAGAATTAATCGCACCTCCAAGCGGTTATAGCCCACCAAAATGACAAAGTATACAACAAAAAATGCTGTTGTTTAACCAAGTAAATAAGCCGCTCCTGTATTTTTCGCTTCTACAAAAATTCTGAAAAGCTTACAAGGCAGATACTGGAAACTGAGTTCAGAGGATTGTTACTAGATTTTGTAATCTCTGTTTCCCTATCCACTGAACCCCAGCTCAGCTACACCATCGCAGAACGGCCCGATGATTCTCCATGCAGTTACTCAGAATCTGGGCGCCGCAGGTAGAACCCTGACCCCCGGACCGAGCAGCCTCGCTCTCTAAGGCCAAGCCCGCGCCCCCCATGACCTCCAATGGAGCCTTGGAATGCCCGATTCTTCCACAACTGATCCGCGCTCCCTCCCAGACCAGAGACAAAGACAGGGTCCGGAGACAAATGGAGGGTCATGCCTATCATATGAGGAAAACCCTATCACCTGGAACTCGGCGAACTCCTCACAGTTCACACCGCCACTGGGCGCCGCCATATTGGACAAGCGCGAGGTCCCCACCGTGGGCCAATCATCGAGGAGCAAAGGTGTCCGCAGTGCCGCCGGACAAGAAAAAGCCCAAGGAAAATCAGCTAGGGAAACTGAGCAAACAGAGTAGAAGCTTGTCTTTTGTGGTCTCAGTCTCATTCGAATTCTGTAACTCTACTATTCTTTCTCTTCACTTTTACCCCTTTTAATAAGCTCTCCTGGAAATGGCCTAGGCTCGAGGACCAATGAATGCCAGCACTTGAAGGGGCCATTTGCTCCAATCCCGTTTTCTTACAAAAAGAGAAACATAATCCTCTGGTCGCACCAACCAGATTGTTTGCAGAGGAAATTTGGAGTTAAAGTGTTTTTCTTAACTTTGTTATCAGGATCGTTAGGAAAAGTCAAGAAGGGCGTTCCTGGCAGTGAGAGTCAGTCCAGGTAAGGCGGTTATTGGTAGGAATGTTTAGTTTGTAAATAGAAAAAATGGTAAATGCATGTTAGGTTTTTACACTAGCTTTAGAGAATCCTCCAAAATAAGAGATTGGGGCCGCTGGGCACTATGATCCCAATTATGTTTCCTGATAAAGGCCTATTTCCAATGAAAATACTATAAGAACAGTACTGAAATACGGGTTGTATCTGGAGCTTACAGTTTAAGGACGGAAGCGCGGTGGCACTGTAGGATAAACACTGGACTGCGAACCAACCACAAGATCGGTGGTTCAAACCCACCAGCCGTGTCTTGGACTCAACAGCACTTAACAGTTCAGGAGGGACCTGTCCCAGGTGAAGGACATCCTGCTTGGTAAAGATCAAGTGAAAGAGAGGAAGATCCCCAACAAGATGGACCGACACAGTGGTAGCAGCAATGAACTCCTCAAATATTAACAGAGGATGGCGCCGTACGGGCAGTTTTCTTCTATTGTGCATAGGGTAGTTATGGTTCAGAACCCACTCAACGACACCAAACAACAAGAACACAGTTTACAAAAGTTCTTTTTTAAATTGGTAAATTTCTTAATTACAGAATGATATTGCAAACGTCTGCTACTCCCAGACTCCATAAGGACGTTTTCTAAACTACTAGGTCTAGGACGCTAGCCACACCGATTCCGAAGGAGCCCGCCACCTACACGTTCTGCGCGTCTCGCACGTCCCACTAGCCCCGCCCGCACGCTCCGCACGTTTCCCTCGGCCGGCTGTTTCCTCCCGCCAGCCCCAGAAGTCCACCCTCCCTGTGACGCGGCTGTAATCTCTAGCCACCCGGGTTTGCGGTGACATTGAGCGTACTCGCACCGCAGCCACCTTCTCTCTGAAACACCGTGCTGGTCGGCCAAGTAGGAGGCCATGGGGAGCTTCCGTGCCCTACGCCTGGCGGCGGGTGAGACGCGGGCCGGGCTGGGGGAGGGCGAGAAGCCCGCCTGGGCTCTGGAGGTGGAGGAATCCTGCGACCTCCCCTTGGTGGGCATTCCGGCCTCTTTGGCAATGATGGGACCGAGGATGGACTGAGCGAGTAGCTAAACAGACCTGTTGTGGGCTGGCCCGGAGAGGCCCCAGTTCTGGTTCGCGTCCCTTGTATTCCCCAGGCCTCCTCCACCACCCCACCCCACCCCGCCGCCTGCGAGCTCAGTTGTTTTGCCCTTGCCAACCTTAGAACTCCCCCTTGCCCGGTCTTCATTCACCTTTCCAGCTTGACCCCGCCCATCCGATATTCTATTCGGGTCTCCCCTTCCCCTGGATCTCAAGGGTTTGTTTACCCCTGCCCAAATCTCCAACCTGAGGTTTCCATTCCCATTTCATGTCTGATTAAGCAAAGGATTTAAACCTCATAGAATAACAGTAATCGTTTCTTAAAATGGGGGATATTATTACATTTTAACAGTGCGACAATTTGTTGTCATTAAGTGCTGTAAATTTTTGCTGGAACTGAAAGCTTCATCTTTCTCCCACCGAGCGCGTGGTGGCCTCAAAGCGCTGACCCCGTGGTTCGCAGTTAAAGTGCTTATCCTATAGTGCTGCTGCTTCCCTATCCACTGAACCCCAGCTCAGCTACACCATCGCAG
>NW_006408648.1:948573-955203 GCF_000296735.1 Chrysochloris asiatica
TTGTTGTTGTTAAGTGCCGTCGAGTCGGTTTCGACCCATAGCGACCCTGAACAGGGTTTCTGAGGCTGTAAATCTTTACGGGAGCAGATTGCCAGTGCTAAGAGCTGTCAAATTGGTTCCGGCTCATAGTTACCCTGTATAGGGTTTCCGAGAAGCAACTGGTGGGTTTGAACCTCTGACCTTGTGGTTAGCAGTCCAGTGTGTATCCTACAGTACCACACCAGGACTCCAATCTAGTAATTGTTAAGTGCCATCAAGTTGATTCCAACTCATAGCGATCTTGTGTAGGGTTTCCGAGGAGCTGATGGTGGGTTTGAACCGCTGACCTTATGGTTCAAACCTACCTTTCACTCCAGTGCTTTATCCAAGAGTGCTACACCAGGATATCAATCTAGTTGTGTTGCTGTTGTCATCAAGTCGATTCCAACTCAGTGACCCTGTTTAGGATTTCCTAGGAGGGGCTTGTGAGCTAGAACCTCAGACCTTGCAGTTCAAATTGACCTTGCAGTCCAGCGCCACACCAGGACTCCACAATCTAGTAGTAGTTGTTGTTGTTAAGTGCCTTCAAGTCAGTTCTGACTCATAATGACCCTATATAGAGTTTTCAAGGAGCTGCTGGTGAGCTTGAACCACCGACCTTGTGGTTCAAACCAATCTTACAGTACAGAGCATTAACCTGCAGTGCCACACCAGCTAAATCAGTGTTTTTTTCCTCTTGGCTCTTTTTTAGGCACCAAGGCCAATCATTCTTTATTAGCTTTGACTAGCCTTTATTAGCTTTGATAAGATGTAATGATCTTTTTCCCATGGTACCAAATTACTAAAAAGTTGTTTAATTCAATTTTTAAAGGTAGAATAGCCCTATTTCAATAGCTATTGAAATAATGTAAACATATTTTGAAACTGTAAATGAAGTAATGTAAGAAAAATAGCAGGGAATGATTAAGAACTTTGATATGTAGTGGAGAAAAGAAACCTTATGTTGTGTATCCATGAAGTATGGACTTGAACATATGTCTCAAATTAGAATGGTATTGCTTCCTTTAAAAGCAAACACTCTCTACTAAAAAAAAAAAAAGATGTTATTTTGACTTAGTTTTTCTGAACTGCTGTTAAGTGCCATTGAGTAGTTTCTGACCGGTAATAACTCTGTATAGGGTTTCCAAGGAGCAGCAGTGGGTCTGAACCACCAACTTTGCAGTTAGCAGTCCAGTGCTTATCCTGCAGTGCCACACCAGACTCTTTAATTTAGTTAAATTCTTAAGTATGTATCCTGCTGCCTTTTGTAAACCTTTCAACAGAGAATCATTGCTCTTGAAAAAAAATTTTTTTCAATTCTGCAGACTTTTGATGTTAAAGAACTTTAATGTTGGGCACTAAATCAAAACAATTTCCTTGAGCAATTTAAGAACAATTTCTTTTACAGCAGATAGTAAATTTGTAATGGCACATGAAGTTGTTAATATGAGCAACTCTCAAAATGATCTGCACTGAATGCCTGATGTTTTGGGAGCAACTCCAGATGATCTGTTCTTTCATCCACTTTTCATCCTTTCAATGCATTGTTTGGTTGAATTCTCATAACAGCTCTCTCAGGTAAATCATATCCCCGACCCTTTTACAAATGAGGAAATGATGTCAGGCATTTAAGTGATTTGGCCCAAGGTGACTTGACCTGAAAATGTTAGCACCAGAAGAGGAATCAGTCAGTGATTCCCTCCGATTCTGAAATTTGTGCTCTGTGTTTTGTTAAAACTGGTTGTTCAGGATATGTGTGTATATGTATTTGTTATGGGTCTACTAGGAGAAAATGGAAGAGTCATGAAATGTAAATATACCTGTGAAGTTGAATCACACATTCATGTGAGATGGCTTTATTAAGTAGAAAGAGTGATTTAACCTTAACCAAAGGAATAGAATAGAAATGTAATCTGGGCAGACCTTACTTATCCAGAATTTTATTTAGAATAAGATACTCTCAGTTATTGAAATTTCAAATAATGAAAGTTCAGTCCTTTACATGGATCTTTATTTTTAATTGTTTCAATTGGAAATCTTTGCTATACTTCCTTAGCAAACAGATTATAGCACACATTTTGAGTGCAACGATTGGTTTCTTCATGTGCAGAAGAAAGAAAAGTGATGAGAATTGAAGATGCCTGGGATCAATTAGTCCAGTGAACAAATGGAACATGTGAACATCAGTTTCCATGACCCTGAGACCAGAAGAACTAGATGGTGCCCAGCTACCACAACCAACTGCTATGAAAGGGATCACATTAGAAGATCCTGGATAGAGTGGAAGAAAAGGTGGAACAAAACTGAAAATTATAAAATAAGATTGCACTTAGTTAGAAAGTGACTGGAGGAACCCAAAACTATGGCCCTCACCCATCCTTCAGGTCTGGAAAGGAACTCCCCTGTGTGGCTCAATTTTCAGCCAATCACTAGATAGGTATATCGGGGAACAGCACTAGTAAGGTGTGCTCAATCATTCAGAATCATAAGGGCAACATTTACTTTAGGATAGGAAGGTGGGTGGAATAATAGGAACCATAGGGAGGAAGTGGGTTAACTTGTTACATGGAGGGGATTACTCTCATTGAGATGAAGAATAATATATAATTTGTTGAATGTAAAACTGTTGATCTTCTCTGTAAACCTTTGCTCAATTTACAATAAAAAGTTAAAAAATATATATAGCAATCATGACATATGCTTTACGATCTCAAATTTATTATTTTGTAGACAGCTGTAGCTATAAATCAGGGTTATTAACTTGGGCTTCTTAGACCTCTTCACATGTAAAGGAGTAACCCTCTAAAATTATACAAAGAGGCTTCAGAAAGTTTGTGGAGAAATTCCATTAATCCCATTTTCCCACAAACTTTTTGAATCCCCATCATATTTATGGGACTATCTGTCAGTTAATCCACATTCGGAAGAATTAAATGAAGAGATATTTTAGAAATCAAATAGTCCAGTCCTCTGATTTCACAGACAGACAAGGAAGCTAAAAAGCACAAAAAGGGAATTGACTTGCATAGGGCACAAAACTGGGACATAACCCAAATCTCCTGGCTCCCATTCCGATTTGATTTCTACTACATTCTGCTCTCTCATTGTTCTTTTAGTTTGGTCTTGTAAGCAACCTGAAATGAAACATGTCCCATTTAAAAAAAAAAAAAAAAAAAAAGTCCCATTTTTGTTACTCCAACTTTCAGCGTTGTTTATGATTGGGTCAGGGGAGGGTGTTAGGAAGCAAGGAGAAAGAATTGCCTTGGATTTGGGTTGGGAGATAATAATAGGAGTATGGCCATTTGAAGGGTTTGAACTGGATGTATTTGGACAAAAGAAAGTCTTTAAGCAGGCATCTTTAAAAAATTAACCTGGCAGCTGATACAAAATGAATTACTACTTGAAGATTATTACAGGAATCAGTATGTGAGGCTATGATGGAAATAACTAAAAAGGAATATATCTCAAGGGTATCTTTAAGAGTTTATTAGTATGAGTTTTGGGGACATTGAGTAATTTAAGGAAAGACTTTTTAAAAACTGAAGGTTTTTTTAAACATAGATGACTGATGAATTATTGCTTCCTTGTAGAAACAAAGTTGGGAAGGGATACTAGTTTGGCAAGGAAGATAGTGCATCATTGAGTGATAGGTGATAATGGGACCTCAATTAAGGACATGAGAAAGGAGAGGTAAAGTTGTGGAAATACTGATACGGAAATTTGGCTGCTAGGATAGATGAACCCCCTCAGAGTAGTTCAGAATAGGGGTAAGGCCTGAACACTGAAGGCCTGGAATAGTTGGAGGAGTATGGTAGGAAAAGGCAAAAGGCACATTAAAGCAGATGGATCCTATAGGTCAGAGATAAGTAAGAGATTGTGGTGTAATGAAGAAGGACAGGCCATGTAGAAGGATGAGGCCAGTAGAGTCAAATGGCCACTAAGATGGGAAAGGTAGGGTCAAATGGGCTAGTGATGAACATCTAAAAAATGTTCATATGACTAAAGATATATTAATGTTAGAGCAAAATCAATAAAATGGGAGGGAAGAATCATTGTGAAATAACATGGGTGGTAAGGGGAAGGTCATAGCTACATGCTACTTATTCAGTCATTTAAATTATGAAAGGAAAATTAGTATTCATTTATTTATATTGGTGTTTTGTTAAGTGTCGTTGAGTCGATTGCGACTCATAGCAAATCTGTGTAGGGTTTCCGAGGAGCACGGCTGGTGAGCTTTAACTGCCGATCTTGTGGTTCAAACCGCCCTTTAAGGCCAGTGCTTATCCTACAGTGCCACACCAGGACTCCAGTATTTATAGATTCTTGAAAATAAATGAAGTGTTGTGTCCAAGATTTGTTGTTGCTGTTAAGTGCTGTCAAGTCATGTCCAAGACAGTTGGTTTGTAGTGGTAGTCTGCTTTTGTCAAGATTTACTGTCTTGGAAACCCAATGGGGCTTCTGCCCTAGAGGGTTGCTGTGAGTCAATTCTCAAGGGCAGACAGGTTTAATTTTTTTGGGGGGGGTGGTGAGGGGTAGGGGATGGTATTGGTACAAGTGGAGTCCTGGTTTGGTGATGCTGGATAAGCACTAGACTACTAAATGCAAGGTCAGCAGTTCAAACCCACCAGCTGCACCTTGGAAACTCTATACAGGATCACTATGAGTCAGAACTGACTTGATGACACTTAACAACAGCTGGGTCAAGTGTAAATCACTTCAGCCTTAATGGAAAGCAGTTTGTTGTATATATCAAGAACCTTGTATGGGCTCATACTGCTTAACTTTTGCCTTTTAACTCCTCTGTTGTCAGGAATTTATCCTGAGAAAACTATCAGAAATACCATAAAAATTTTATGTAGAAAATTATTCACTGAAACGTAATTTATAATACTTAAAAATGGGAGATAAATTTAGCTTTTTGTTACATGCTGGCTCATAGAGATCCCATACACAACAGAACAAAACACTGCCCAATCCTGTGCCAACCTCACAATCATTGTTACATTTGAGCCCCATCGGCTGCTGCCACTGTGTCAAACCATCTTATTGGGGATTTCTTCTTTTTCTCTGATATCCTTTTTTGTGATATCCTCTTCCAGGGACTTTTTCTGGCAATATGTCAGAAGTATGAGAGAAAAATCTGGCCATCCTGGCTTCCCAGAAGCATTCTGACTTTACTTCTTTTAACACAGATTGATTTGTTCTTTACAGTCTTCCTTATTAACTATACAAATTACGCATGCATATGATGTTATTGAAAATACCCTAGCTTGGGTCAGATGCACCTTAGTCCTCAAACTGATAACTTTGCTCTTGAACACTGTAAAGAGGTGCCACAGATTTACCCAATTAATACGTTGTTTGATTTCTGGACTTCTGTTTCCATGAGTGTTGATGGTTAATCCAAGCAAAATGAATACTGTTTATTGGTCTAGTGGTGAGGATTTTTGTTTTCTTTACATTGAGGTGCAACCCATACTGAAGGCTGTGGTCTTTGATCTTCATCAGTAAGTATCTTAAGTCCTTTTTGGAATGATGTTATCCATGTGTTGGAATGTTATATAGCTATCAAAATTATATTGTAAATTATATCATAGATGAATATTTGATATAAGCAAGATGTAGTACAAGGGCTTCAAAAAGTTTGTGGGGAAATTCCATTATCTTTTTATTTTGTTTTTGTTTCTATTATGAATTGAGTGATAGTTTACATGGGAGAACATCAGTTTTATATTTCATTGCAATGATTACAATCTCTTCTGTGCATCATGATTCAACAGTATTTGCTTCTATTCCCTTTGTTTTTTGTTTTTTGTGGGGTGGGATATATACAAAATTCAGGAATATACAATCATTTAAACAACCAAAGGGAACATTCTGCAAGCCTGCCTTCTGGCCGCCAGCACCATTTCCTCTCTTTCCACGAGTCCAGAGTCCTCAGCTGCACCTTCTCTCCATGTCCTCATTTCTGCCTCCATCTCTGGTGTCGCTGCTTCTCTGGATAGGGTCCCACATTCCACTCATCGTCTCCCTTGATGGTCCTAGAGTCCTCTGTTCCTGGACTATAAGATTAACTTGTTGTTGTTGTTATTAAGTACCATGAGTGAAGTCGGTTCCAACTCATAGTGACCCTGCACAGGGTTTCTGAGGCTACAAATCTTTGCCAGAGCAGAAAGCCTCATCTTTTCTCCCATGAAACAGCTGGTTATTTCGAACTTCCGACCTTGAGGTTAAGATTAACTATTCCCCCATTTTTGTTACAAAACTTCTACCTTTACAGTTGTGACAGTCACAATTAGTCATGATAACAATTAGTACTGAATCCTAAGAATCTTATCCTCATCTCTTTTCACTAGACCCATCTAAGACAAGATGAAAACTATTCAGTGGGGAGTCTACCTTCCCCTGCACACAATTAAACTAACTCCCTCTTGAAAACTTGTGAGCCAGTTACTTTGTGCCTTTATCACCCTCTCATTTTAGGTAGCCAGTGTCTTAAGTTCCCCATCCCCATCAATCCTGTATAGAGAAGGGATAGGATTGATACTTGATGTGAAGACTCTTTCCTTTCAGTTGGTATTTTGAGCTATTACATCCGTAAGTATAGGTCAA
>NW_006408648.1:956757-990246 GCF_000296735.1 Chrysochloris asiatica
CTTTCTCTGATCCTCCATCTTACCCAGCATGACATCCTTCTCCAGCGACTGTTCTCTCCTGACAATATGTCCAAAGTATGAGAGATGAAGCTTAGCCATCCTGACCTCCAAGGAGCACTCTGGCTGCACTTCTTCCAAAACAGATCTATTGGTTTGTCTCTATACATTTGCATATTCTAGATATTTCATATAAATAGGGTCAAACAATATTTGTCATTTTATAGCTAATTTACTTGAGTCAGCATAATGCTTTCTTCCATGTCCCAGCATATATCAGAACTTTTTCATTATGACTAGATAGTATTCCATTGTACATACAGTGAAACCTGTGAGAGCCAGAACTCAATGGGACTATCTTGTATTTCTAAATCTTGTGACTTTTCCACCTTTGACAGGGTGTAGTCGCCAACTTTTCTATTGCTCTCTATTAATGGAAAATATTTGAGTTTTCCTTTTCTGATAGGTTTCCACCTTGCTTAGGTCTGGCTTTGGCAGGTTTTAACTTACATGTTTTTGTTAAGTGCTGTTGAATTGGTTCTGACTCTTAGTGACCCTGTGTAGGGTCTCTGAGGACTGGCTGGTGGATTTGAAATGCTGATATTACAGGTTAGCAGTCCAGTAGTTAGTCTACAGCGCCACACCAGGACATTTTATTTATCCATTCATCTGCTGATGGACACTTGGGTTGTCCCTACCTTTTAGCTAATTGTTTTTTCTTTTTAACTTTTTTTGTGAATTGAGTGAAGGTTTACAGAACAGATCATCAGTACCACATTCAACAAATCTCACACTTTGAGACAGTACAATCTCAATCTCTTCCAAGTCCTATCAGTTAACAATATTTTCCTCTATTCACCTAAACTCTTGTCCTCCTCCCTGTGTCTTCCAATACCTTCATCTTTTCTGTGTCAGCCTCCTTCCTGTACTCTGCTTTCCCCATCACCCTAGTTAACATGTATCTTCCTTCTACCCACTGAATAATTTTCCCTTCCCTCTCACCCTGGTAACCATCAAATAATTCTTTTTTAGTAAGAAACCCTTCTCTTATCTTTCTACACCAGTGGTCTCATACAATATTTGTCCTTTTGTGACTGATTTCACTCAGCATAATAATGTCTTCCAGGTTCATCCAGGTTGTGGGATGTTTCACAGATTCATCAATATTCTTCAGTGTTGTGTATATATGTGTATGTTCCAGAGTTTGGTTAACCTTTCTTCTGTTAATGGGCATTTAGACCGTGTCTGCCTCTTTGCTATTTTGAATAGTTCTTTGGTGAACATGGGTGTGCATATATGTATTTGTGACACAGCTTCATTTCTTGAGGATATATACCAAGTAGAGGGATTGCTGGGTCATATGGTATTTGCAGCTTTTGGAGAAAGCGCCATACTGTTTTCCACAGTGGTTGCACAATTTTACAGTCCCAGCAGCAATATAGGAATATCCCGGTCTCTGTACACCTCATCTGCATTTGTTGTTTTCTGTTTTTCTGACTTTTGTTATCAGTGCTGTGGTAGAGTGATATCTCACTACCACATGTCTCTAATGACTAATGATTTTGAGCATCTCTTAATGTTTGTCGGACACTTGATTATCTTCCTTAGTGAAGTGTCTGTTTGTGTCGTCTGTCCATTTTAAAATTGGATTATTTGTCTTGTTGAAGTGTTCTATAGATTTTGGAGATATAGCCCTTGTCTAATATTATCATTGCCCCCAAATTTTCCCAGTCTTTGGGTTCTCTTTTACTCTTAATGTGAAACCTTTTGATGCACCTAAGTGTCTAATTTGTAGGAGATTCCAGTCATTTGCTTTGTCTTCTGCTGTTTGCTTGTTGTCAATCATGTTTGACAGTGTATTAGTGCCATGTATTAGTCCCCTAAGCTTGTCTCTGTGTTTTGATTCGTGATCTTTATAGTTCTAGGTTTCACATTTAGGTCTTTAATCCACATTGAATTTGTTTTTGTATCTGGTGTGAAATATGGGTCTTGTTTCATTCTTCTGTCAATGAATTTCCAGTTTTGCCAGCGCCATTTGTTGAAGAGACTATCTCTGACCCATTTCATGTATTTTGACCCTTTGCCGACAACCAACTGACTCTAGTTGAATGGATTTATGTCTAAATTTTCAATTCTGTTCACTGATTGATGTGCCTTTCATTGTACCAGTGCCAGGTACAATGTTTGACTGCTGTGTCTATGTAGTAGGTTTTAAGATTGGGAAGTAAGATGCTTACTTTGTTCTATTTTTCCATAATATTTTGTTTATTCTGGCTCTCTTTCTTTCCAAATTAAAGTTAATGATTTGTTTTTCCGTCTCTAAAGAATGATTTTGGAATCAGGATTGGTATTGTGGAGTCGATTCCGACTCATAGTGACCCTGTATAGGATTTCCGAGGAGTGGTTGGTGGCTGGTGAGTTTGAACTGCCAACCTTGCAGCTTAAACCAACAGTGCAGTCCAGCACATTAACCCACAGCACCACACCAGAACTCCATTATATCTATAGATATAATGAAATACTAATATCTATAGATTGCTTGGGTAGTGTTGACGTTTTCAGTGTTAAGTCTGCTATCCATGAGCCTGGTATATTCTTCCATTTTTGTAGGTCTCTTCTGGTTTCTTGTAATAATGTTTTATAATTTTCTTTGCATAGGTCTTTTTGTTTCTCTGGTTAGATTTATTCCTAAGTATTTCTTCTTTGGAGTTGCATTTGTAAATAGTATTGTTTTCCTGATTTCCTTTTCAGAGCTCTCTTCATCAGTGTAAAGGAATCCAACTGAGTTTTAGATGTTGATCTTGTATACTGCCACATTGTTGTTAAATCTTTCAAGGAGTTTCAGTTTTTTTACTGAGTCTTTGGGACTTCCTAAGTATAGGATCATAGCATCTATAAATAGAGAGTTTTACTTCTTCTTTAGATGCTTTTAATTTCCTTTCCTTGTCATATACACCTGGCTAAGACTTCCAGTGCAATATTATTGCATAGGAGTGGTGATAAAGGACATCCTTGTCTGGTTCCTGTTTTCAAGGGGAGTACTTTCAGTTTCTCCCCATTGAGAGTGATGTTGGCTGTTGGTTTAGATGCCCTTACATTGAGAACAGTTCCTTCTATATCTATTTTGTTCGTTGTTGGGTTTTGTTTTTGTTTTTTTATCAGGAGTGAGTATTGGATTTTGTCAAATGCTTTTTCTTCTTCAATTGATGTGTTCATGTGGTTTCTTTTCCTTTTTTAGTTAGGTGGTGGATTACATTGTTTTTCTAATATTGAACCATCTATGAATACCTGGTATGAGTCCCACTTGGTCATGATGGTTGTTTTGTTGTTGTTGTTGTTGTTGGATTCTGTTGAGAATTTTCACATCTATGTTCATGAGGGATGTTGGTATATAACTTTATTTTAGTGATGTCTTTGCCTGGTTTTATATCAGGGCTATGCTTGCTTCATAAAATGCATTCAGGATGAATATCTATTATCATGCCTAGATGGGTCTGGTGAAATGAGATGGGGATAAGATTCGTAAGATTCAATAGTGAATAACTGTTATCATGACTAATCACGACTGTCACAATTGTAAAGGTAGAAATGCTGTAACAAAAAAAGAGGAGTGGTTAATCTTACAGTCCAGAAACAGAGGACCCTAGGACCATCAAGAGAGAAGCGCACAAGCAGAGTGTGGGATCTTATCTAGAGAAGCAGGAACACCAGAGATGGAGGCAGAGATGGGGGCATGGAGAGGGGAAGTGGCTGAGGACTAAGGACTAAGAACTGGTGGCCAGGAGCAGATTTGCAGAATGTGCCCTTTGGAGATGTAAATTATTATATATGCCTGAGTGGGTTTTTTTGTTTGGGTGTTTTTTAAAAAGCTAAAGTGGATAGAGAGAAATACTTTTAACTGATGATATGTGGAGGGGAGTATAATCAATGTAATGAAACAAGTTATATGAATGGTTGAATGTGAAACTGATGATGTGCAATGTAAACTTTCACTCAATCCATAATAAAAACCTTAAATTAAAAAAAAAATGCATTCAGGAGTTTTCCTTCTATATTCTAGAATAGTTTTGAGTAGGGTTAGTACCAACTCCTCTCTTGAATGTTTGGTAGCATTCATCAGAGTAGCCATCTGGGCCTGGATTTTTTTGTAGTTGGGAGTCTTTTAGTGACTTGATCAATTTCTTTTGTTATGTTGTTGTTAGGTGCCCTTGAGTCTTTTCCAATTCACAGCTAACGTTGCTATCATTGTTAAGCTTGAGCCCATTGTTGCTGCCATTGTGCCAATCCATTTTGTTGATGGTCTTCCTCCCTGACTCTCTACTTTACCAAGAGTGGTATCCCTCTTGATAATATGTCTGAAGTATGAGAGACCCAAAGTTTTGCCATTCTGGCCTCTAAGGAGCATTCTGGCAGTACTTCTTCCAATACAGATCTGTTTGTTCTTCGCAGTCCATGGTACTTTCAATATTCTATTCCAACACCATATGGTGTCCAATGCATCAATTCTTATTCACTGTTCAACTTGCACATGCATATGAGAATACTGAAATTACCAGGGTTTGGGTTGGGCGCACCTCAGCCCTCAAAACAGACATCTTTGCTGTTGAACACTTTAAAGAGGTTTTGTGCAAGGTTTGCCTAATGCAGTATATCTTTTGTTATAGGTCTGTTCAAGTTTTCTACTTCCATCCGTGTTAGTCTAGGTAAGTCATGTGTTTCTAGAAATTTGCCCATTTCTTCTAGAATTTCAAGTTTGTTGAAGTACAGTTCTTTATATTGTTGTTGTTAAGTGCCGTCAAGTTGATTCCTATATAGTGACTCTATATAGGGTTTCCAAGGAGCAGCTGGTGAACTTGAACCTCCTACCTTGCAGTTCAAATGACTTCAGTCTGACACATTAGCCCACACAGTTCTTTATAGTATAAAGTTATTCCCTTTTATTTCCTTTGGTTCTGTTGTGATGTCTCTGTATCATTTCTTATTCGTGTTATTTGCATATTTACCTTCTTTTGTTAGATTTGCCAATGGTTTGTTGATTTTATTAATCTTTTCAGAGCACCAACTTCTTGTCTTGATTCCTTGTATCATTTTTTCTGTTTCTATTTCATTTATTATTTCATTTACTTCTGCTCTAACCTTCATTATTTATTTTCTTGTGGTGGCTACATTTTCCAGCCACTTGTCACATGCGGAATGCTGCTTCTGGCATTCAGCAGCCCATGGGCTGTGACTCCCCCACCCCTTTCTGGCTGGCCACCTCCAGCGGTTTCTTTGTTGGGAAAGATGTGTCCGATGCTTACACAGACAACTTGAAAAATCAGAAGATGGAAGACTGATTTATACTGGGAATCAAGTCCGAACAATATTCGGTGTGAAGTGTTTCTCTTAACTCTACAACTGTCGTCAATCACTCTTGTTTTTTTACCACATATTTTTGTACAAAGCACTATTGTATCTAGAAGTCTGCCTTTGCAGATCTTATTTTATGGCATCTGAGGAAGCTTTACAATGATCACTCTTTGTTACAAAAGGCTATGTTCAACTGTATCATGAGGCCAAAACAGACACTTAAAAAAAGCCATTACTTACAATGTTGTGCTTTCAGAAACAAATACAGTGTTCCACCAGAAAGGGAGGATTCCAGAAAGCACACATGTATTTACCACATTTTATGCTAAAACAAAATCATTATTAGTTAATCCAGTGCTCTTTCCAAACCCTCAAGACTTTAACCAGCTAATGGGTTATGACAAACCGTTCACCTTTGATATAGAAGAAGCTAGTGAAAAGAAACAGTGTCAAGATAAGAAATGAATCTTTTATTTTTATGTCTCTGCTTAAGTTTGATTTCTCTTTCATTGCTCAACAGTGAAATTGCCATTATTATTGTATCTGTTGCTGACTGTTAAAACAGTTTGAAACTCTATGAAACAGTAAATGATGATGATGATCCTTTATAATAAAATAAGCTATGTTTGGGGGGGCAGAATCTATTCTGCATTTTCTCCCTTTTGATTGATAAAAACATTCAGTAATTGTAACCACTTCACTCATTTTTGATTAGTTTGTCTTTTTGTTGAGTTGTAAGAGTTCTTTATATTTTTTTAATATCAAACCCTTATTAGATATATGATTTCCAAATATTTTCTTCCATTTTGTAAGTTGTCATCACTTTCTTGATTCTGTGCTTTGATGCACAAAAGTATTTTTAAATTTTAACTTTTCATTAAAAATGTTTTTGTTGTTAAGGATATACACAGCACAACATAGACCAATTCAACCATTTCTACATGTAAGTTCAGTGACACTGATGACATTTTTCTAGGTGTGCCACCCTTCTCATTCTCACCTTCCTTTTCTGAGTTCTTCCCCACGGTCCTCTGAGGTTCCCATCTAATCTTTTGTGTTGCTGTTGTCACTTAAGGGACACATTTTTTTACTAGTTTAGCTAAACTGCTGGTTTTAAGAAGATTTTGGGATCTTTTTGGCTTAAGGATGATCTCTGGACAATAATTTCAGGGTTTATCCAGCCTTTGAAGTTCCAGAAAGCCTGGAGTCCCTGAGAATTTGAACTCCTGTTCTGAATCTCTCCCCTTTTGATCAGTATTCTTCTATGAAGAATCTTTGATAAAAAATAGTTCACTAATGGTAACCAGGAGCTCTGGTAGTGTAGTGATTACGAATCGGTCTGTGAACCGCAAGGTCAGCAGTTAGAAACTACCAGCTGCTCCACGGGAGAAAGAGGAGGCTTTCTGCTCCCGTAAAGATTTACAGCTTCAGAAACCTTGTTTAGGGTCACTATGGGTCGGAACCGACTCAACAGCACTTAACAACAACAACAATGGTAACCAGGAGTCTTGGCGTTGTGTAGGTTAATGCGCTGGACTGCAAGGTTGGTTTGAACCACAACCTTCTGGTTAGCAGTCCACTGCTGATTAGCAGTTCAAGTTCACGAACTACTCCACAGAAACTCTATATAGGGTCGCTGTGAGTCAGAACTAACTCGATGGCACTTAACAACAACAATGGTAGCCAGGAGTAGTATGGCAATTGGTGGTTCAAGCCAGCCAGTTGCTCCTTGGGAACTCTGTAAAAGGTTGCTATGAGTCAGACCTAATTGATGGCATTTAACATCCATAACAACAATGGTGGTCAAGAGTGGTATGGCTCTATAGGATCAGCACTGGACTGCTAACCAAAAGGTTGGTAGTTCAAGCCTACCTGTTGCTCCTTGGGAACTCTGTAAAAGGTTGCTATGAGTTAGAACTGATTTGGACAGCACTTAACAACAACAGTGGTAGCCAGGCACCATCCAGTTCTTCTGGCCTCAAAGCAAAGGAGACAGTTGTTCATGGAGACAATTAGCCAGTCATTTCATATCCTCCTCCTATTCCTGACTGTCCTTTCTCTGTTGCTTTAGGCAAATGGAGACCAGTTATTATCCTTGGATGGTCACTTGCAAGCATTTAAGACCCATGCACTAAGAAACGAACTAGGAGATGGAAGAGAATGTGTTACTTGGCCAATGAACTAGCATAGCCTGTGAAACCCTAACCCTAAACCTCCAAACCAAGGAACCAAATTCCATGGTTTTTATTTGTACATAACAGTCTCAGCAGCGTGTTTGTTGTTGTTGTTGTTATCATAAATATATCTGTCATACAATTTCTGCCAACTAACTTTTTGCAGGTATATAATTTATTGACATCAATTACAATATTACAGTAATTGGTTATGCAACCCTACCCTTAATATTCTTCCATCACTATATAACCTCCCTCTTACCCATCTCCCCATCCCTGGTAACCAATAATAAACTTTGGTTTATCTTTTTTTATAAATGAGGTCATAATATTTGTCCTTTATGATTGAGTTATTTCACTCCCCATATTTTCAAGCTCCATCCGTATTATATATAACATGTATCAAGAGTTCATTTCTTCTGTTGGCTCACTAATACAGTAATTCCCAGTGTTACAAGCATCTGACACAGGGACAACTCATACTAGCCCTTTAATGTTATGTAAATTTGCCCTTACTTAGAAACGATTGAACCAATCTGGACTCACAACAGACTCTTCACCAGAATCACTTATACTTAGAGAACATGCAGCTTTTACATCACTGAAAAGGTTTAAAGCCTTTTTTTTTTTGCACTAATATAAGGCTAAATAAGAACCTGGTATGGTGGTATAGGATAAGCACTGGACTTCAGGGTAGGTTTGAACCACAAGGCCAATGGTTGAAATCCACCAACTGCTTCTTGGGAACCCTATACATGATCACTGAGTCAGAACTGACTCAACAGCACTTAACAACAAGAAGAATCATATACACCTGTTCTGGCTTATCTAAAAATTTGGCTGAAAGACACACTTAACAATGGATCTCAATGGTAACTCCAGTACTACCTATATCCCATAGCATATATGTACCACATTTTGTTTACCTGTTCATCTGTTGAGCATTTAGATTGTTTCTACCTTTTGACTATTGTGAATAATGCTGTAATGAAACATTGGTATACAAATCAGTATTTTTTTTATTTTGATGAAATCCAGTTTATCTGTTTTTTTCTTTTGTTGCCATGTTTAAGGATCCACTGCCAAAACAAGGTCCTGGAGATTATCCTTGTTTTCTTCTAAGAGTTTTTTGGTTCTGTTTGTGTTGTTGAGTCAATTTCAACTCATGGCAACCCTAGAGAACGGAGTAGAACTGCCTTTTAGGGTTTTCTAGGCTGATGTGTTAATGGAAACGAATTGCTAGGTCTTTTCTCCCGGGGAGCCTATCAGTTAAAGCTAAGCACTTTATCCACAGTGCCACCAGGACTCCTTTTTACTAGTTTAACTCTGATAATTCGGTTGTTGATCCATTTTTGTGTATGATCTGAGGTAGATGTCCAACTTCTGCATGTGGAAATCCAGTCATTTTGCCATAATTTCTTGAAGAGACTTCATCTTTTTTTTAGTTTCCAATATTTCTGTAATGACCAAGTGTCTTATAACGAACAAAATGACCTTTTTTTTTCGGGGGGGGGCGGGTTTTTTAAAATAAGGGAGACTTGATGTTTGATAGGAAAGAGGCAGTGGAAAGGAAGAAATTAAGGGATGTGAGGAAAGTTTAATCCAGTGCCCCTCAGCAACAGGGAACATGGAGGGTTCATTAGTTCATAGTGAAGGAAGAACGGGTGTTCTTCCAAGCTTTCAGGGAAGGATGAGAAAACAGATGGAGATACGGAATCTGTTTCCGTCACAGAACTGATTCAGGTCAACAGCTAGGGCCAAGAGAGAAGTTTTCAAATAGCTACTATTTGGAGTGGACTGGAATGTTGATGGGGGGGGGGGGGGGATCAAGGTCATTAAGGAATGACCCCAGCTAAATGTAGTTGGACCACCAGATACATACAATTGCAGAGCTTTTCTATAGAGTCTCTCCCCATCCCCCACCTGAAAACTGGGCAGATCCCCAAAGTTTGTTTACAAATCTGTTTTCTTAACTCTGAAAGCTTTTTTTCCCATAGAAATGTTATTTTGTAATGGTGACTAGGGTGTTAGACAGCCCAATAAAAGTTTATAATGTCAATCCGTCTTGTCCAGTTTTCCTCCCTAATATTTCTCACATCTGTTGGATCCTCTTCATTACCACTACTAACCTTCTTTTTTTTTGCACAATCCACTTGACCTACAGTGATGTGACAGTCCCCTGGAAAAGGTTTCTGTATTCATGTCTTTCCACTCCTGCTTCCCTCACCCTGCCTATGGCATTCTGTGCCCAGATTGACCTTCTTAGAACCCCTTCGTTATTGGCATTTCTCAGTTCATAAACTGCTCTGCCTGGTGGGCAAAGCCACTTTAGGGTGTTGACAGACAAAAAGAGTGTTCACTGTGAGGAAGCATGAATAGCCACAATACCGTGAGCCTGAGTGAGTTAGGCCTGGCGTCACTTAAACCCCGAGTCTTACAACATCAGCACAGGCCTTAGGAACATACCATCTGAGCTAGGCTTGTGAGCTTTACCTTGGGGGCAGACCCAGGGCTCTAAATGTCATATATAAAAGCTGGCTAATCAGGGTTTGAAGACTAGTTGGGGGTGGGGGGGCGAGCGGGAAGGGAGCTAGGGAATCCATTCCTTATCTCCTTATCTGAATAGTTGTTGTAAATAGGAGATTTCAAACCATTCTGGTCTGACTATGAAACATGAAAAAGCTTGGAACAAGTTAATATTTCAGACTCATTTGACTCATTTGTTCTTGTTTGCTTTTTGTTTTGTCATAGTCGGCCTAAGGCAACCTAGCTTTGTCCCTAGGTAACAACTAAATCAGTAGATTGGGTGGTCTAAGCCTAGCTTTGTCCCTAGATAACAACTAAATCAATAGATTGAGTGGTCCAAACGGTAAGGTGCTGGAGTCTACCCAACTAAGTGAGCTTTGGGTGGAAATGGCAACTTCATACTTCCCTAAGCACACACTTACCATAATTTTATCATCCTTCTTTCTACTAGGTCTACCCAGCAGTTGCAAACATTTGACATGCAGTCTCATTAGAATTACATCATCAGGATGGACTACATAGCATATGTGCACAAACTTGGCTGCCTTCAACACAAGCATACATTTAACTGCGTTCACCTGAGACATTAAAGCAACTCTGATTCACAAAACAAACCTCTTTCAGAGTTGATTCCTCAGACTTGCCTATTTCTACCAGAGCAAATTTAGTACTAACACTATCCTATTTCGGTTCTGAGAGGATTAAAGAGGCATTTGTGGATTAGCATGAGAACCGCCGAAGTAATCAGATTACAAAAAATCTTTCCATGGGAAAGGAACATTGTTGACCAAGAAACAAGATGCTTCTTCTCCCAACTGAGGTCATGGTGGCCACTAGACTTTGGGAACACTAAGAAAAGGACATGAGGGGCCTTCACTAACAGGTTCATATCAGTGCAGTAGGATCAGCTCTGTGAACTCTGGTCATCTGTTGTGAGATACTCAGTCGGTGGCTTTGTTTACCCAGGAGTGGTGGCCTGGTGCTGTGGATGAGGGATGTGAAAGAGGTGTGAGGAGTGAAGCAACTGGTTAACAATTCATTCCGCAGGTTATCAAGTACAAGAAGTAGATTAGAGGTAGCATGCTTTGTAAAATCAGAAAGCTAGTCATATTTTAATAAACACCACAGTGTGAAAAATGATATCTTACAGACCTGCAGGATTTGGAGATCAAGCAGAGCTCTTTTCAGCGAATTAGCTATTAAAAAGAGAGGTTTTGAACCCAGCCAGAGAAATAGGTATTTAACTCCATAGTTGTATGCCGGTGAGCATTCACGTACCCTGTGTTTTCACAGGGACTCTGGCTGGTTGTGTTCAAGAGCAGTAATTCACAAACTTGGCAGCATATTAGAATCACTTGAGGTTCTTTTTAAAAACATTGTTGCTAGAGTCCTACTCCCAAGATTGGGGTTTAACTGGTCTGGGATAAGCCTGTACATTGGTTTGGTGTGTATGTGTGTGTTTTAAGATATTTTGGTAATTGTAGTGCACAGAGTTTGAAATCCACTTCTTTTAGGCAGTTGTTCTCAAACTTTTGAATGCATGAGAATTACCTGGCAGACTTGTTAAAATAGATTTCTAAGCCCAATTCCCAGAGATTCTGAGTCTGGAGATTTGAAGTAGGACTTGAGAATTTCATGCCTATGAAGGTCCTGGAGTCCTGATGTGGTACTGTAGCATTAGCACTGGACTGCTAACCACAAGGTCAGTGGTTTGAACCCACCAGCCACTTCTCAGAAACTGTACAGGGTCACTTTAAGTCAGAACCAATTCAATGGCATTTAACAACAACATGAAGGTCCTAGCAGAGACTGAATGAATAGCACTGCTTTAGACTCCGAGTATGTGGTATTCTCTGGCACAAAATAAGTACTCAGCAGCTGTTGAATGAATGAGTGTCTGTTTGCTCCTCAGACTCTATGTTCATATGAAGCACCTGTTTATCCCATTAAAATACAGATTTGGGATCTATAGGTGTGTAATGAAAATGAAGAGTCTGCATTTTTAACAAGACCCCAGGAGATGTTGACCACACCTGAGAATAGAAAGCTCTTAGAGTGTGACAGGATGTATACCATCATGTGTAATTTTCTCATCACATTTTCACTGAGGTACACTACTCAGATGGCCTTCACTAGCATGTTCTGGGTCTTCCCTTAATCATACATGCTGTTCTTTTTTTTTTCTTTTTCTGTCCCATTTTAGAAGCATGTTGGAATGTAAGAGAAGGAGAATGACATTACTGTAGAAGGAGCATCAAATTCTGATTGTTTTCATAGTAAATATCAAATAAATACAGAAGAACTCTTAAAAGATGTGTAAGGTAAAAACTGTAAGATATAATTAATGCCTAAGTACTTACGATATAAAAAAAATTTTTAATACACATTTTATGTAGGAGTAGGTAGTGTAGTGGTTACGAATTGGGCTGTGAACTGCAAGGTAAGCAGTTTGAAACTGCCGCTGTTCCGTGAGAGAAAGATGAGGCTTTCTGCTCCCGTAAAGATTTACAGCCTTGGAAACCCTGTACAGGGTCGCTGTGAGTCAGAACCGGCTCCACAGCACATAACCACAACAACAATTTTAAATTATAGGAAAGTTACAAAGATGGTATAGTGTTCCTGTATACCCCTCGCCCAGTTTTGCCTAGTGTTAACATCTTATATGGAGTCATGTAAGTTATATGCTGTGGGCTAATGCGCTGGACTGCAAAGTCAGTTTGAATTGCAAGGTCGGCAGTTGAAGCTCACCAGCCATTCGTCAGAAACCCTATACAGGGCCGCTATGGGTTGGAACTGACTCGACGGCACTTAACAACAACAACATCATCTTATATAATCATGGTACATTTATCAAAACTAACCATGAGCTTTGGTGCAACACTATGAATTGAAGTGCTGACTTCATTCATATTTCTTCAGTTATTCTACTGATGCCCATTTTACCATTCCAGGATCCAGTCCAAGATCTCACCTTGCACTTTTCATTTCTCTTTAGTGTCTTCTCTGCTGTGACAGTTTCACAGCCTTTGGTTTTTATGGCCTTGATGATTTTGACGAGAACAAGTCAGCTAGTTCATCGAATATCCCTTAGTTTGGGTTTATTTAATGCTTTTCATGATTCAGGTTATAAGTTTGGGGAAAGAATTTTATTGTCAAGTACTGTCAAGTTTGTTCGACTCACAGGGACCCTGTATAGGGTTTCCAAGTAGGGCTGGTGGGTTTGAACTGCCAATTTTTCAGCTAACAGTCTAGTGCTTATTCTATAGCGCCACACCAGGACTCCTTGGGGGAAGAATAGTGCAGAGATAAAGTGCCCTTCTTATCACATCATAACAGAGGTACATGATATCCACATGACTTGTGACTGGTGATGTTAACCTGGGCCACTTGGTTAAGATGACGTTGGCCATGCTTCTCCCCCTGGAAAGTTACTGTTTTTCCATTTTCATTTTTTGTTCTTTGCAAGTGAGTCACTAAGTTCAGTCCACAATCAAGGATGAAGAAACCTAGTAGGGAGAGCACTACATATGTCATCTGGAATTTTTCTGTAAGATTTATCCCTTCTCCCTGTTTATTCATGCAGTTATTTTATTTATATATGTTTTCCCCATCTTTTTGAAAATCAGATCATATTGCTATCTCTGACTCTAATCCAGTACCACAGGGTTCATTCCTGCCTTCCATTCTTGCTTTTCTCATTTCTTTCTCTGATAGTGAGAAACCTGGCTCTTATTATCTACTATTTATTTACTTATTTACTTTATTTCAATATACTTGTTTAGGAGTCCTGGTGTGGCGCTGTAGATAAGCACTTGACTACAAGTTCGGTTTGAACTGCAAGGTTGGCTGTTCAGACTTAGTCTCCTCGGAAACCTGTACAGGGTGACTATGGATCGGAACCAACTTAACATGTAACAACACCACCAACATACTTATTTAGATGTGGTTTTCTACATTTAAATTATTCCTGAATAAAAAGTGTATTAAACATTTTGTAAATCCTAAGTACTTGGGTATTAATTATATCTTTCAGTTTTTGCCTTATACATATAGATGTTTACTTGTGGGGTGTTTTTTTTTTTTTTTTTGACTATGCAAAGGCTTTCAACTGTGTGGATCATAACAAACTATGGATAATATTGCGAAGAATGAAAATCCCAGAAAACTTAGGTGTGCTTATGTGGAACCTATACATAGACCAAAAGGCAGTCATTCAAACAGAACAAGAGGATGCTGTGTGGTTTTAAATTAGGAAAGATGTGTAACAGGATTTGTATCCTTTCACCATAATTACTCAATATACATGCTAGGCAAACAATCCAAGTAGCTGAACTTTATGAAGAATAATGCAACATAAGGATTGGAGAAAAACTCATTAATAACCTGCGATATGCAGATGACACAGCCTTGCTTGCTGAAAGTGAAGAGGACCTAAAGTTCTTCACTGATAAAGATCAAAGCCTACAGCCTTAGATTGCACCTCAACATAAAACAAACATCCTCAATAAACACAACAGCAGGATAAACAGGGAAAAAAAGGAAATTGTTAAGGATTTCATTTTACTTGTTTCCACAATCAACGCTCATGAAAGCAGCTGTGAAGAAATCAAGTGACACATTGCACTGGACAGATCTGCTACAAAATAATCTCATTAAAGAGTTAAAGAACAAAGATGTTACTTTGAAAATTAAGGTGTGCCTATTCCAAGCCATGGTATTTTCAGTAGCCTCAAATGCATGTGAAAGTTGGGCACTGATAATGAGACCAAAGACAAATTGATGCCTTTGAGTTTGGTGGTGTTGAAGAATATTGAAAGTACCATGGACTGCCAGAAGAACAACCAGAATACATCCTTAGAAGCCAGGATGGTGAGACTTTGTCTCACATACTTTGGATACGTTATCAGGAGAAACCAGTCCCTGGAAAGGACATCAGACTTGGTAAAATAGAGAGTCAGAGACATAGAGGAAGGTTCCCAAGGAGATGGAGTCACATAGTGGCTGCAATAGTGGGCTCAAATAAAACAGTTGTAAGATGGCACAGAACCAGGCAGTATTTGTTTTGTTGTACATAGGGTCACTATGAGTTGGAACCAACTTGTTGGTGCCTAATAACAACGCATACTTGTAAGGAGTCCTGATGATACAGTGGCTAAAGTGCTGAACTCTAGCCAAAGATTGGTGGTTCAAACCTACCAGCTACTCCTCAAGAGAATGATGTCTGCTTCTATAAAGATTTAAAGTCTAAGAAACCATGTGGGACAATTCTGCTCTGCTCTGTGTCATTGCTATGAGTCAGAATCTACTCAACAGGAGTTTGGGTTAGTATAATTGCAGTTTCAGACTTGTTAACACATGTATGCTTCTGTAAGAAACACATTTGCCAACTACCGTACAGTGCTTATTTATAGTTCTTTTTGTTTTTTAGCCAAAATAATGTTTTCTGAAGTTCAGTCAGCTTCTTTTTTTACCCACCTTGAAGGTAATAAGTTTATGAGGCAAGGTTATGTTATTCATCTGTAATATAATTATATAAATTTGTCACATTCTGCATTCAGCCTTGATTTCTCAAGATCATAGTTGATATTTTCAAATTAACAAACATTAAAGCTCCTTGTGATGTACAGTTTTGGGGTTTTGCCAAATGTGATGATTGATTTTTTTTTTTTTTTTTTTTAAGTAAATCCTTGGCAAACTTTATAGCTAGCAGAACTACTTGTAACACACCTGTCAATTAATCTTGACACTTGGTCAAGAAACTCTAAATTAGATGATCTTCTAAAAGTCTCTTTTTCCTTTCATACTTACTGAACGTTCACTTATTATCACTGATCACTGGTTCCTAAAGATTGACCATGTTCTTTGATGACTGACTCCAGGTGGGGCTTTGAAAGATTTTGGGAAAAAGACCTTCCCACCTCTGTACCTTTGGAAAGCCTTTCTAGAAGTGGAAGAAAGGGAAAAGCTGTGCTCAAACCAGCCTCATCCCATCCATCCACTAGAGCCTTCAGACAGCAGTAATACCTGTAAGGCATTGGTCTTTCAAGTTGTGGGTCTCTACACCAGCAGTGTGTCACCTGGGAAGGAAACTGCTAGAAATATAAATTCTCAAGTCCTACCCATAGCTTCTCTGGGGCTCTATGATAAGCACTGAACTGCAGACCTCAAAGTTGGTGGTTCGAGCCTACCAACCACTCCATGGGAGAAAGATGAGGTTTTCTGCTCCTGCAAAGACGTACAGCCTCAGAAACCCTATGCAGGGTCACTGAATTGGAACTAGCTCTGCAGCACATAATAATAACAACAAACCCACACCTGCTCAATCAGAAACTCTGGAAACTGTGAGAAATTTTGTTACAGTAAAGTTTTTCAGGAGATTCTGATTCACATTAAAGTTTGTGCTCTACTCTTTAAAATTAACCAGCCAGTTGCCAGTCAGAGCTTTAGAGGCAGCTGTGAAGCCTCATCTAACTTCCTGCTAAGGCCCTAGGGATGTGAAATGGTCAGTCGGGGTCAGGCAGCAAGGGCAGCCAGAGGGCTAAAGGGCTGTTTTTCTTTTGGCATGTTTGTTTTTAATTGTAATCCACTAGAGGATGGAAACTTTCTAGCTTGGATGTCTGGTGGAATATTTTCTATCTCTGAGACAGAAAAGGAGTCCTGGTGGCATAGTGCGTTAAGCATTGGATTGCTAACCGCAAGGTCAGCGGTTTCAGAACCACCAGCCACTCGGTGGGAGAAAGCTGAAACTTTCTTCTCTTGTGAAGATGTACAGCCTTAGAAACCCTGTTGACCAGGTATACTTTGTCTTATATGGTTGCTATAGTCAGAATTGATTTGATGGCCGTGGGTGTTTTCTAGTTTTGGTTCTGAGATATAAAAAATGTCTTTAATGATTGTAAAAACTGTTTTATGCTTTCATTTTGCAAGCGCAAAATAAAAGCCAAGATCACATCAAGTGTTTCATATGTAGGATAAGCACAAGACCACAAAGTCAATTTGAACTACAAGGACAATGGTTCACACTCACTAGCCACTCCTCAGAAGCCCTCCACAGCTGGGGTGGGGACCTTTTTTCTGCCAAGGGCGGTTTGGATATTTATACCAGCATTCATGGGCTACACAAAATTGTTGTTAAGTGTCATCGAGTTGGTTCTGACTCATAGTGACCCTGTATAGGTTTCAGAGAAGCAACTTGTGACTTTGAACTGACAACCTTGTAATCCAAATGACCTTATGGTCCAGAGCTTATCCTACAGTGCCACGCCAGGATGCCCATACAAAATTATCAACTTAAAAATTAGCCTGCTCTGGGGAGAACAAACAAGATGGCAGATTGGGTGGAAGTGCAGTGAGGAACTCCGTCAGCAACAGCACAGAACACCGGACCAAGCATACTCAGGGGATGGTGCCAGAACTCTGATCCACATATAAAGGAATATTTAAAGGAGCTCTGGTAGCATAGTGGTTACGAATTGGGCTGCTAATCTCACAGGTGACAGTTCGAAACTGCCACCTGTTCCGCAGGAGAAAGATGAGGCTTTCTGCTCCCATAAAGAGTTACAGCCTCGGAAACCCTGTACAGGGTCTTTATGAGTTGGAACCAACTTCATGGCACATAACAACAACAACAACAAGGTTGGAAGGTTTACAGCTAGGGGAATTTGTAGCAGAAGCAAGAAATCCATTGCTTTCTAATTCAAGATGCTCAGCTGCCCCCGGAGCCACCATCTTGGGTGAAAACAAGTGGGAGAAGTATCAGAACAGCCACAGATGCGTGACAGAACTGCGGAGATAAAGGTGTGGACATCCTTTATTTTTAGAATCTGTTCATTGGTCTCTTGGTGTCTGGGCACCTCCATTCTGGTGACTAGAAGGGGTGCCTGAGTGAGTAGACATCCTACCCTCACCCCTGGAGGGTTCTACTACGAATGCACACAGATCTTTTCGAAATTTAAAGTGAGTTTCCAGTTAAAACCAAATGGCAGTGCAGAACAACCACAGCCGGCCCTGAACTGTTTATCACTAGGAAAAAGACCTCAACGGGGATTGTGGAGCAGGACAAGCAGACTAAAAAGGAAATAGACTGAAAATTAAATCCCAAGTTACATCACAACGACCAACAGTGGCATCTTGAAATTTCTCAGGAAGAAGAGTGAAAAGGGAAGCCCATCTCATGATCACATCTACCTGTAGGCAATCAGAAAGCATAAAAATACCAAAATACACACCCATCTAAGTATTAAGGCCACAGATGACTCCTGAATATGCCCAAAAAAAGAGAAACAGAAGCAGATGACCATATCAGCACATGTCCAGAAACAAGATAAAGTGACTGAGGCAAATGAGCTGGAAGTAGACCTACACACCATACTTCTCAGGCTTTGGAAATGCCTGAGAAGGAATTCAGAAAAATCATTAAAAAATATATCACCATACAATGGAGTTGAGAAAAATAAGGAAGAAGTCAGGAAAGTGCTACAGGAACAATCAAATAAGATAGGTACAGTATTGGAAACAATTCAAAACCTACAGAAAGAGATCTAAATGCTTAATAATAGAATATCAGAAATGGATAATACACTGCAAGGACAAAGGAGTAGAATTGAAGAGGTAGAAGCCAGAACTAGTGAGCTAGAAGAGAAATCTCTCAACACTACTAAGATAGAAGAGCAAACACAAAAAAGGATTTTAAAAAATCTGAAGAAGGCCTAAGATTCATGTTGGACATGAGGAGAAATAACTTAAGAATTATCAGCATTCCAGAACAGGAAGCATCACACAAGTCCACAGAGGAGATAGTTGAAGAGCTTCTGGAAGAAAATTTCCCTAACATCCTGTAAAGTGAAAAGATAAGTATTCAAGAAGCTCAGTGAACCCCAGGAAGGATAGACCCTAAAAGAAACTCACCCAGACATATAATAATCAAGTTTTCCAAAATCAAAAATAAGGATGGAATCCTGAAAGCAGCTAGGGAAAACAGAAGCAGCCAGGGAAAAGCATTTCCAAAGGCAAGCAAATCAGATTAAGCTCGGGTCTCTCAACAGAAACCATGCAGGAAGAAGGGAATGGGGAGACCTATATAAAACCCTGAAAGAAAAAACCTGCCAACCAAGAATCCTCTACCCAGCAAAGCTGTCAATCAAATACAATGGCGTAATCAAAACATTCCAGGATAAACAGACGCTAAGGGATTTTGCCAAAGCCAACCCTGCTTTGAAAAACATCGTAAAGGAAGTTCTGTGGACTGAGAACCAACAAGAACAGACAACAACTACAGAATGACATACGTGGCAGCATCACCCTGAACTCAGTCGACAAATGGAAGAGTCAAGAACAGAGCAAAATTACAAGAACAGAGAATCTGGGAGGTCAGTCTATGATCAAAGCAATTACATTGTGAAAAAAGGTAAACACAGAGGAACAGAGATCCAGGTGGTGAGAAGGTCAGGTCGATTACAGGATAAAATAAACTATCTTAAATGGAGGGAAGAGTTAATGGAATATAAGGTAACCACAACAGTGGGATTGGGGTGGGGGATTAGTTTGGGTGTTGGGGAGGGCAATAAAAGTAGGGGGACTAGGCAGAAGAACAAGATAGATAGGGGAACACTGAGATAGGTTGGCATGACCTAAGTGGGACAGAGGTAAATAGTGACGTATGCTCAACCTTGGAACAACAGGGCTGTGTGATACAGGGATCAAGGCATAGCTTAAAGAGGGGAAATAATACTAAAATGCTTGACTGTCTTATGAATATTGGTTTCCCTTACCTACTATTGTAAAATAGACACTTGAGTGGGATAGAAAGAAATGTTGGGAAACATGATTGGAGAAAACTTGTAAGCCAGTCTTCAGCCTATAACTGATTGGAATACCTAAAAGGGGTTCTAGATTTTGCCTAGTGAAATAGGCCTCTTGCAGAGCCTTTTCAGAGTATAGGACCTTAGGTGGAATCCTGAGTCCCATCTAGAACCTTCTGAGGTAAAACATTCCTACTAGCAAGGACAAGCAGACCAGCCTGGAATAGCTAGAATGACAGAAGATACAACTTCAAAGAAAGATCATCAGGAAAAACCCAAAACAAAAATGTCAGCAAGACTGGCTACTACAAGAATAAGCAAGCTCTTCACCAGGTAGCCATCATAGCAAGCCATCAAGTTCCTTCAGGACAAACTCCCCTCTAAGACTGAAACTCAAAGGGAACACACAAACAGGCATGTAAGCATGCTGTTGACCACATTGGTCTACTGGTGAGTGGAAGAGTGGGAAAGGCAGCAATGAAGAAAGGGGCTGAGTTCAGCCACAGTCCATTGATTCCCGCTGACTTGGAGATGAGAGAAAGGAGGAAGGGCTGATTGATCCAAAGTGTGGTGAAACCTGAGGACACAGCCACAGAGGGCTAGAACTGAGAGTGAAGCATCCAGCTGATATGAAGTGAGCGTAGATGCACAAAAACACCTAAACTTGCAGACATTACCCATTTGACCTAGTCTCAATGGCTTGAGAATCAGAACTCTACTAGAGGAAGATGACAAAAAAAAAAAAAATTTTGATGACGGAAACAAGGGTAAATTGCTACAATTTGATGAGCCTGACCTATACTCATGGAGGTAGTAACTGTAAATGCCAACAGAGGGAAGGAGTCTTCACATCAAGTATCAATGCTATCTCCTTTGTATACAGGGTAGATAGGGACAGGCAACTTTAGACATTGGCTATCTAAAATGGGGGGAGGGAGGCTATAAAGGCACAAAGTGACTGGCTTACAAATTTTGAAAAGGGAGTTTAGTTTCAGGGTGTGTGTGGAAAGGTAGAATCCCCACTGAATAGTTTGCATATTGTCTAGATGGGTCTGGTGAAAAGAGATGGGGATAAGATTCTTATGATTCAATTGTTATCATGACTAATTGCAACTGTCACAGGTAGAAGTTTTGTAACAAAAAGGGAGGACTAGTTAATCTTACATTCCAGGAACAGAGGACCCTAGGACCATCAGGGAGAAGAGCATGAGAAGAATGTGGGCCCCTATCCAGGGAAGCAGCAACCTCAGAGATGGAGGCAGAGATGATGACATGGAGACATAGAGCAGCTCAGGACTCTAGATTCATGGGAAGAGAAAGACTGTATGCTGGCAGCGAGGAGGCAGGCAGGCTTGCAGAATGTGCCCTTTGGTTGTTTAAATGATTGTATATTTCTGAGTGTTTTTGTGTATGCCCCCTCCCCCCCAAAAAAAGACAAAAAAACAAAAAACGGGGACTAGAAACAAATACTGTTGAATGATGATTTAACGAGTAGATTGTAATCATTGCAATGAAACTATTAATGTAAAACTGATGTACTCCCATGTAAACTATCACTCAATTCACAATAAAAAACTTAAAATTTTTTTAAAAAAATTTGCTTGCTATAATGTGATGGCTGGAACTGCGATTGCCTTGGGAGTGAATGATTTCAAAGGCCAGATGTTCCCTACTCCTGCTCTGTAGGATCACTATGAGTTAGAACTGACTCAACAGCACTTAACAAGAGCATCATTTTTAAAGTTATTTTTACAGCACATGACAATATGATGAGATCATATTTGTGTATGTTTTCATTGGTGCTGAGGTAAATGTTATTGCCACGAGATTGCAATAAGAAAAATTTGGGAGCTATATTCTGATCTAGGTAACCTTGCGTGCCTTTTAGTTTCTTCTCCCTTCTACCCACAGGTACCTCGCTGGCCTCAGGTCCTACCTATTTTTTTCCCCATTACTCTACTCCAGCTATACTGACATCCTCTCAGTGGTCCCTAGAACCACTTTAGGGCCTTTGCATTTTCTGTTCCCTCTCATTAGCATATTTTAAAACATCTCTCTGCACACTAGCGTCCTCAGTTCTTCAGAAGTGGTCTCAAGGAGGACTTTCTTGACCACCCTGTCTGAAACTTCACACATAAACCCCATTCAAGATATACAATTCTCATTTCCTTTGTTTGTGTTTTTTCTCTGGCATATCTAATATGCTATTTATATATAGAGATTTTTTTTTTTTAATTTCTCCTCAATAGAGTGTGATTTTTATTTACATTATTTACAGATTTGATTTTATTTTTTGTATAGTTTCTAGAACAATGCTTGGCACATAATAGGTGCTCAGTTATTATTTATTGAGTGAATGAATGAATGAAGGTCTCAAACATAATAGTGAGTGAGTACATATTAGCCTTTTTGCATCATCATTATTTCCCAAAATGATTTGAGAGGCAAACTATATATATGTCTTCTATTCTCTTAACTGCCTCTGAACAATTAAGAGAGATGGGAAAGGAAGCTATCTAAGGAAATAGTTACAGTATTACTTTTTGTCTGATTCTGTTTCGAGAGCAGGCTCCTTCTAGCTGACTGCCAGTTCCTCGTTCCTTTCATTTTGAGCCCTGTTAGGGAGAATGGGGCAGTATAGTGTGAGATGCGTACCTTGTAGGTCTCATTAAAGGAGCCCTAGTGGCACTGTCAGATAAGCACTGGACTACTAACAGTAAAGTCAGTAGTTCAGACCCACCAGTCACTCTGCAGAAGGAAAGATAATGCTTTCTGCTCCCATAGTAACTTATGATCTCAGAAGCTTTATCTAGCTAGGGTTGCTGTGAGTCGGAATTGACTTGATGGCCCTGGGTTGTGTTGTTGTTTTAGGTCATATTAAAGTGATGGCTCTCAAAATGTAGTCAGTCCCTAGATCAACCACAGTGTTGTCTAGGGACTTGTTAGAAATGCTGATTCTCAGCCTCCATCCCTGAACAATTGATTCAGAAACTCTGGGGGGTAGGAGAGGGCCAATAATAATATTAATTCCTTTTGGAGTCCCATGGTGCTGTAGGATAAGCACTGGACTGTAAGGTTCATTTGAACCGCAAGTTGGCAGTTCAGACTCACCAGCATCATTCCTCAGAGGGCTGTGAGTCAGAACTGATTCTATGGTACTTAACAACAACAACAACTCTGGTGGTTCTAAGGAGCTCTGGTGATGCAGTGGGTTAAAAGCATGGGGCAGTTTAACTGAAAGGTCAGCAGTCAAGCTCACCAGCTGTTCCACAGAACAAAAATGAGGTCGTCTACTTTACTAAATATTTACAGTCTCAGACACCTCATAGAGCAGTTCCACTCTACGCTATATGGTCACTATAAGTTGGAATCAATTCGTTGACAGTAGGGGTTTTTTGTTTGTTTGTTTTGTGCAGTTTTGTTTAGGTGGTTCTGATACATACTATATTTGAGAACCACAACATTGAAGAATTTGTCTTAATCCTGGGAGCTATGTAAAATTATTAGAAAGATTCATAGACTTTTCTTCATATCCACATAACTGTATAATGTTGGTAAAAAATTCTGACCATTTTAGGAATAAAACTGAAAGTCCTCTGAAATGTTTAGGAGATTAACATTTTAAATAGTTCTTCATATGATGAACTTAAATTTTAAGTAGCTGCTGTGCTCCAGGCATATTGCCAGTTACTTTCACCATTGTTTCCCCATTACATGGTAAAGTAAATAATGCATCAGTTGGGTAAGTGGCATGGTTGTCCAGACCCTGGGAAGCTAGGTCTGGGATTCCACCACCACCTTCCACTGCCATACAGTCAATTCTGACTCATAGTGACCCTACAGAACAGAGTAGAATTGCTCTATAGGGTTTTCCAAGGCTATAAACCTTTATAGTAGCAGATTGCTTCATCTTTCTCTCATGGAGCAGCTGGTGGGTTCAAGCTGCTGACCTTTGATTAATAGCCCAACACTTAACCCACTGCCCTATCTGGGATTAGATACTTAGAAACCGGAATTAAATGAAGCCACTTATGAAAGAAGTCAGACTAAATAACCCCAGATCTTTATAGAAAGAGACTCCAACTTCTGCTTTGCTAGAGTAAGGACCTCTGAAAATCCATTCCTCCTTAAAAGCAATTCATTCCTATATAAACCAATAAAAGTGCTGTCAAGAATTATTTCAATAAACTTTTTCAGAATTTTGGAGACTAACCAGAGACTCGCAACAATCTTAAGAGCATTTATTTATCCATGAACAGCAACTACAACTGAATTTTAGTAGGAACAGCAAGCCTTGTAGTGGTATAACTTGCTTACTTCTAAGCTCTTCTCACCTGCTCCACAGTAGCTTTAAAAACCAACAGCCTCACCATCATCATAGCTATGCAAACCAGATGCCGAGCAGGCATTGAAACAGACAGCAGGTTTGGAGCTCTCCAAAAGGTACAGCACCAGTGAATTGTTACTGTTTGTCCATTCCAGAAGTTTCCTGGAAACTCCTACTTTCAGAGTTTGCCTTTATTTTATTCAACTCAGAGTTCACTCCGAGTGAACAGCCTCCTTGGGCATTTGTTGAAAACACCCAGCAGCATTTGTTTAACATCACAGTGGCCCAAGGCAGCTGACATAAAAATTGAAAGGAAAAGCTGGAGAAGGAGGGATAAGGAGCTTTAAAAGGCTCTGACCTATTTCTATAATGGAATATGTGCAAGGTATGGGCATGCCCAGGAAAGGACCTAAGATATCCCTAAGCTCTCACCTCTGGCTCACCTGAGTGCCTGCACAAAAAATGAAGTAAAAGCTAAAGTAGTGTTATAAACTGCCTGGCTGACGGTAAAGAGCATGCCTCAATGTGCACAGAGAACCCCATGGAAAAACGTATTGGTGCAGGTCATTTTAAAAACCTCTCTACCTGAGAATTAGCTGATCGCTAAGCTAACTGAGGAGTCCTGGTGTGGCACTGTGGGTTAATGCTCTGGACTGCAAGGTCAGTGATTCAAGCTCACCATTCGCTCCTCAGAAACCCTATACAGGGTTGCTATGAGTCGGAGTCGACTTGAAAACACCAACAACAAGCTAACTGAACAGAAACTTCTGTGGCTAAACACAAGGAATACAGATTTTACAGAATTAGTTCAGGAAAGTCACCAAACAAGCAGACAAACAACTATAACAAGCAACAACACCAAACCTTGGGGAAAGGAATCAGATACCCAGAGTTGCCATATTATGTTAATTATAATGTTTAATAAGACATGCAAAGAAACAGGAATGTATGGCCAATACACGAGGGAAAAAAGAGTTGTCAATAGAAACTGCCCCTAATGAAACCTAGACATTGGATTTACTAGATAAAGACATTCAACTTGCTGTTATAAAGAATGGAAGTAAGCATGTCTAAAGAAACACAGTATGTTTAAAAGAACAAAAGTCAAAATGTTTTAAGAACTAAAGTGATAGTTCTGTCTTATCAAATAGAGAATATCAGTAAAGCTATTGAAATTTTAAAATAACCAATTGAAATTATGGAGTTGAAAAGTATACTAATGCAATTAAAAATTCACTAGGAGTGCTCAACAGTGGAAGAAAGAATCCATGAAATTAAAGATAGGTCAACAGAGATTATTTATTCTGAGTAAAAGGAAGGAAAAAATAATGAAGAGAAATGAACAGACCTTAAGAGACTTCTGGGAGGATATCACCATGTTGTCAACAACATAGCGTAATGAGAATCTCATAGAGAAGGGACAGTTTGGGATTATTGTTTGAAGAAATAATGGCCAAAAACCTACTACCATATTTGATGAAGAACATTTACATATCCAAGAAGCTGAACAAACTTGAAGAAGTAGTATAAACTCAGCAATCTCCACATAGACACATTATAATCAAACTCAGAAACCAAAGATAAAGAGACACTTTTGCAAGTAGTAAGAGAGGAGTGATACATCATGTACAAAGGCTCTTCAGTAAGATAACCAGCAGATTTAGCATCAGAAATTATGGAGGCCAAATGCTGTGGAATAATATTTACAAAGTCTTGAAAGAAAAAGATGGTCAAACAAGAATTCTATTTTCAGGAAAACTATCCTTCAAATATGAAGGAAAGAATACCTGAAAAATGTTGAATTGTACATAATGTGTTTTATATATACACATTTTCTTTAACTAATAGAAAGGAAAAATTAAGACATAACCAGAAATATGAAAACACAATTTATCACTAGCAGACCTACCCTAAAAGGAAATTTTTCATGCTGAAATGAAAAGATACTTTATATTAACTCAGTTTCACATGAAGAAGTAAAGAATACTGGTAAACCTAACAATATAAACAAAAGACAGTATGAATGGTTTTGGTCTATAACTCTTTTCTATCTAATTTTAAAGACAACTGCATAAAACAATTCAGAAACTATTGATGGATTCATAAAGATTTCATTGTTATATAACAAAAATGGAGAAAGGGAATTATGCAGATGTTCTACATAGACCCTTTACAACATAGACACAAGAGACCATATAAAACTGATACAGATGAAAATCCTGGAACCCTGAACTTCAGAAGAAAGGTTAAGAGAAGTGAACTGAGTGTTTGCTGGGAGGAGAGCTGAGCAGGGATAACGAGGGAGAATGGTGAGCAGCCAGAGAGACACAGCGTGACTATCTTGAACTTTGGGGAGCAGCTTTGGCAACTTTAGGTGGTCTGGCGGAACAGATTGCCACCAGCAAGTGCAGACTCTACTTTTCAGGAGTTCTGAGTCACATGGGTGTGAGCCACACCAGTGTGAAATGGAGTCCCGCTGCACCAGTTTGGTGCCTGGATTCAGGCAGATTTGGCCCCAGACCTACAGAATCCACAGAGCCACTAGTCCAGCATTAGTCTAACAGAAACTCTCATAACCAGCCAACCACCCATAGTTGGCCTGGGATACTAACAGATAACTGAAACCAGCTCCATCAAAGGCCTTCAAAAACTACTCCTAGATTGAGTGCCATGAGCATATATAACACCTAGGCCTATAAGAATTCTATCGAGGACCAGGAATTCTGCTGTCATACCCTCCCGCACCCACTTCATGAGCTCCTTGGCTGGCAGCAGTCCCCTTGAGCACCTATACTATGAACAATGATAGACAGCAGCCAACATCAGTCACACCCATCCTAAATTGAGGTGCACAAACAGTGAATGAAGAATGGTGTACATGCTTCCATCTTCTAACTACACCTATAGGAGGCTGCTGGTGAGAACCTAAGAACACATCAATATAATCATTAATTAAATAAATCAATATAATTAAATAAATCAATATAATCATTCATTAAATACAAATATGAAGATCAAAGAGAACAGCCTTCGATATGGATTACATCTCAATGTCAAGAAAACAAAAATCCTCACCACTGGACCAATAAATAACATTCTTATCATCATTGATGGACTCAAGTGTGGCAGTGGTAGTGAGGTTGGCCCAGGATCGGACATTGTTTCGTTCTGCTGTGCATAGGGTCGCTATGAGTCGGTTCTAACTCGATGGCACCTGACAACAACAACAATGACACCATTACAATGTCCCAAAGAAAACAGACAGTTCTAGCTCATATGAAGAAACAAAGAGAATGGCTCAAATAAATGACCAAGATGCAGAGCCAGAAAATGTTTCTCAGAAAGAAAAGATAGTGGAGCTAACTAAAAGAGAATTCAAAACAGTGGTATTTAAGTACCTTCAAAGGATTGACAGAAAGTTAGAGGAAGGCAAGGAGAACAAACACATACACACACACACAAAAGCAACCTAAGAATTCAGGAAAACACTAGAAGAACGCAAATCTTAAAACAATACAAAGCCTGCAACTAGAAAATTAATACTATTAATACAGAAGATTAATACTAAGATTTCAGAAATGGAAAAGGCAAAGTAGTAAATTCAAAGCAATGGAAGCCCAAATAAACTTGAAGATAAATCTCTCAATACTGTTATGCTGGAAACAATCAGAAAAAGGAATGAAAAAAATCTGAGGAAAGCCTAGAGTTATGTGGGACCCCATGAAGAGGAATAACTTATGAGTGATTGGAATTCCATGAAAGGAAGAGACAATAAAAAGTAATGAGTTTTCTCTTCCTTTCTTCGCCATCGTGTGAGTGCTGCTACGTTCCATCTTCACTTGTGTCTTCTCATAAGACTTTCAGGATCTAGAGATTCCTGGCCAAGAAACAAAAGCAGAATCGTCCCATTCCCAAATGGATTCGATTGAAAACTGATAATAAACTCAGATACAACTGCAAGAGAAGACAATGGAGAAGACCCAAGCTGGGTCTCTCTAAGGAGTCATACATATGATGACACAACACGTAATATACACAGGTCCTGGCACTATACCATAACAAGTTCAATTTTGCCAAGATTTAATCAATTGAACATGTTTTGCAAAACTTCTGTTTTCTTCTTTTATTTTTATGCATCTGCAGTTACAGAGGTTGGCTAATAATGTGAGACTTTTGGTTTGGGGGGTGGGGTAATGAAATTTTTGAAGAAAACTTCTCTAACATTATGAAAGATAAAATAAGTATACAAGACATTGAATGATTCACAAACATAATAGATCCCAGAAGAAAATCACTAAGACATAACATAATCAAACTTTACAAACCTAAAGACAAAAAATCCTGAGAGCAGCTTGGGAAAAACAAAAAGTTACCTACAAAGGAGACCCAATAAGACTAAGCTCTGATTTTTCAGTAGAAACCATACAAGCAAGAAGGCAATGGGATGACATATACAAAACTCAAAGAAAAAAGTTGCCAACAAAGAGTCATTCATGTACCCAGCAAAGCTGTCCCTCAAATATGACAGTGAAATTAGGACATTTCCAGATAAAAAGAAATTAAAGGAATTTGTAATAACCAGACCAACTTTACACACACACACACACACACAGAAAACCCTACAGGGTGTTCTTTGGACTGAGAACCAACAACAGCAGACATTAATACATAACAACAACACCCAGAACTCAATCCAGATATAGAAGTAGTTAAAGTGAAACAAGCCTACAAGACTGAAAATAGGGAACCAGAAATATCAATTTATAAGCAACTACAAAGCAAAGAGAGGGAGCAGTATAGATACAGAACTTTCAAATGGCGAAGTCAAGTAGATTTTAAGATAAGACTGTTTTAAAGGGGGAAAATAAATTACAGCGTAACCTCAGAGAAAATTAATATACATTCACATCAGAATAAAAAATAGGAAAATCAGAAAGCTGTAGTAAACATTCACACAACAGAAATGAAAAAGAAAAACCCACAAACAAAATGAGCTCAGTGTAGAAAATTATTTGGCACAAAGAAAACAGCAGCACCCCTCACATACAAACAAAACTGACAGCAGCCAATTCGTACTCAACCAATAATTACACTTGAGTTTGAATGGATTAAATGCACCAGTCACAAGACTGGATAAGAAAACAGGATCCATCAATATGTTGTCTATGTTGTTGTGAAGTGCCGTCAAGTCGGTTCTGACCCATAGCAACCCTGTATAGTATTGACAAGGAGCAGCTGGTGAGCTTGAACCGCCAACCTTGTAGAAACCAAAGGTTATTAGTGGTCTCAGGTAGGAGGGAGGTGGAAACAGGGAGATTTTGCTTAGTGGCATTGAGTTTCTATTAATGGAATGATTTGGAAAAGGATAGCGAAAATAATTATACAACCTAAAGAATGTTGTGTTACTGAATTGTATGTGTAGAAATTGTTTAAATGGTATATATTTTGTTATGTGTATTTTCAGTCTAATAAAAATTTAAAAACAAAACCATCAGCACTTATGGAACATAGTTCTATTCTGACCCACATTGGATTGCCATGAATTGAAATCAACTCAAGGGCAACCTCATGTTAACTCTTAACATCTTCAAGGACACTTTCACAGGTGCCAGGGTTTCTTACTTCAGCAATCTTTTTGGAGGGGCATAGTTCAATCCGGTCCATGTATTATTGTTTATTGTTCATGAAGCTGGGAAACAAGTACTTGGGATTTGCAATGCTATTCTCTTATGTGTGAAAATTTTTACATTAAAATTATTAGCTCTGTGTGTATGTTTAGTTTTTTAAAATTATACATAATTGATGACTATATCTGGAGTCTTGTGGCACTGTAGGAGAAGCACTGGACTGCTAACTGCAAGGTCAACAGTTGTAACTCACCAATCACTCTTTGGAAATGACCTGGCACACAGCAATAACAAAAACAATGACTATATTTAAGCTTTCCAATTGGAGAATTTTGACTTGGAAGAAGCAAGGCTTTCTAGAGTCCCTTCCTTTCCATTGTAACCCACTACCCAGAGTTTACCTGAATAGTATTGGCAATTTAGCAGCTTAGTTTATCCCTTTTGGGAGGTTGCTAGTCTTTACTATTAATATATAATGTTACTTCCAGAACCATTAATGTGTAGCAAGATGCATCGGAGAAGTACTTACATAAAATTCAAAGCTAGTAACATTTGTATGCTATGTTTTGCTTTTCTGGTGCTTTACCCTTGCAGTCTAGTGCTTTATCCTACAGAAGTACACCAGACTCAAAACATAGTAGATGAGTCTTGGTGTGGTACTATAGCATAAGCACTCGACCTCAAAGTTGGTTTGAACTGCAAGGTCCATGGTTCAAACTCACCAGCTGTTCCTTGGAAACCATATGCAGGATCACTGTGATTCTAAATTAAATGGCATTTAACAACCACAACAACAGCCTTTTATACCCTATGATGATGTATTTTAAATGAGATAATTTTTATTAATTTAAATTTATACCTTCAAGCATTTCTCGTTTTTAAGAAACACCATACTTTCTTTCTTTATTCCTGACCTCATCGCTATCTTTTCTAGGAAATTGTTTTAGGTTATGTGAAAGAGATGTTTCAACTCTGAGGCTCACCAGAAACACTAATTTGAAGATCATCAATGGATTTTGCACCAAACCACAGGAAAGTCCAAAACCTCCATCCTGTAAGTTTTCATTGATTTTTTTCCTTTTAACAGATGAGGCAACTCCCAAAGAATAGAATATCCTGGAATCCAAAGTCCCCAACGAGAAGTAGTCATGGATCTTCTACATCATATCCCCAGGTTCACATATACTGCATATGCTCTCCTATGTAGCAGTGATTCCTTCATTTTCGTCATTTGTCATTTTCATCACTCTCTTACCTCAAGGGTTGGACTAGAGTTTTTTTGTAGGAACATGTTGTTGTTAAGTGCTATTGAGCCCTTTCTGACCCATAGTGACCCTGTAACATAGATGTCCCAATGTAAACAGTGGTCTAGAAATAATATTTTTTCTTTTTTAATATACCTCCACATGGTCATTCAACATGTTAACGAACTTTAGTAGGGGACTAGCCATGCAGAAGGGGTTGTTGCAGGAGGACTTCTTTTTTCTACAAGGCAGACTTCAAAAGCATTTCTGAATATCATAATTCATCATTATAGATGCTTTTAGTAAAGAAAATAAAATTACTCAGATGGGATAAGAGGTCAGACTGTCCTGTAGTAAACATGTCCTAACAACACATCTTTTGTAGTAATCTGACCTTCATGTAGAAATTGTCTCTTAAGGGGTTGCAAAGATGAACCAAATCAAGTATTGATGATTACATGAAATATAACCAGGGCTAAGGATAAGCACTGGACCGTAAGGTTGGTTTGAACCGCAAGATCAGCAGTTCAGACCCACCAGCCATTCTTCGGAAACCCTATACAGGGTCACTATGAGTTGGAATCAACTCAACAGCACTTAACAACAACAACCAGAAGCTCTGGGCGCTGCCTTGACTCTAGTTACCTTCATCCTTACTCCTGACCTCATAGTTGTAGGGTTGCAGGTACTGTGTACCCACTGCTGCTTCATAGAAGAACACTTGGATCAGGCAGTTCTTGGTGAATGGAGAGGAACCATCCAAGGAACAGTTATCAAGACACTGGAAATGTTCATGCTTTGGACCTGGTATTTCACATTGGGGGATCTATTATAAGAAAATTCTATATATTAAAAAAAGTTTTAAGTTTAAAAATGCTCCTATGTTTATGTATGAAAATTAGAAATACAGGTAATGTGTCACTTAACACTCATTTTGAAAACATCTGACTGCATATACGTCTGTGGTCCCATAAGGTTTTGTTTTTATTCTTTCATAAGAAGAGAAAGTACCATTCCTTTTGCTTATTACTTCCCTAATGGCTGTAAAGATCCCAAGGCCAGTCTCTTGCAGCACTGGACCACAGGTGGGATCCAGGTAGGGAAGGCAGAGGACATGACTCTGGGTGTGGACTCTTGAGTTTTTGTGTGGTGTGCTGGCAGCCTCAGCTGCTCCTACTGCCCAAGAGGGGGACAGGGCACATTAAGCAGTTCCTCCAGCCTTTGCCAAAGGAGCTCTGGTAGTGTAGTGGTTACGAATCGGGCTGTGAACAGTTCGAAACTACCAGCTGTTCCACGGGAGAAAGATGAGGCATTCTGCTCCCGTAAAGATTTACAGCCTCGGAAACCCTGTACAGGGTTGCTATGGGTCGGAACCGACTCGACGGCACTTAACAACAACAACAACCAGCCTTTGCTAACAGCTCCAGCAGTGGTGGCAGAAGCAGCAGCAGCAATGAGTGGGCTTCCGTAAAATTTTTGTTTGTTTGTTTTAACTTTTTACTGTGACTTGAGTAAAGTTTGAGAGAGCAAATGAGTTCACTTCATGTGAATGTAACATCATGTATTACACTTCCTCTCTATGTTTTTCATTTCCATTCCTCATAACCCTTCTAAATTTTGTCCTTGGATTAATGCTGCCGTTTTGATCTCGAATGGTTGCGTACCTCACTTTTGGTGTTGTTGCCCCTGTATATCTATCTACTGCTTGGCTGAAGGGTGCCCAAGGTTCCATCACTTTTAATGGTGTGTGCACAATGTCCAAAACACATTATGTCGTATTTCACAGAACATATTGTGGATGGTAAGCAATTGTTGTTGTGAGGTGCCATCAAGTCGGTACCAAACCATAGCGTCCTTATGCACAGCAGAACGAAACAGTGTCTTGTTCCATGTCTCTCTCCTAGCTTCTAGTAGCTCCAGGTATCTGTGACTTAGAGCTACAGAATCAAATGAGATATCCTTCCTCTATCTCTGTGTATCTTTTCCTCCTCTACGGGGACACCAGTCTTAAAGGATTAGGATTGACTCTACTCCATTATGAGCTCATGTTAATCTGATTTGCTGTTGTTGTTTAGTGCTGATGAGTCAGTTCTGACACATAGCCACCCTGTATAGGGTTTCCAAGGAGCAACTCTAATGGGTTCAAGCCACTGACCTTACAGTTAGCAGTCCAGTGCTTACCCTACAGTGTCACATCAGCCAACGAACACATGAAGAAATGTTCATGATCACTAGCCATTAAAGAGATGCAAATCAAAACAACAATGAGATATCATCTCACACCAGCAATAGCAGCAAAGATCAAAAAAGTAGAGGACAATAAATGCTGGCAGGGATGTGGAGAGACTGGGACCATCCTACATTGTTGGTGAGATTGCTAAATGGTCCAGCCACTCTGGAAAGCAATATGGCACTTCCTCAGAAGGTTGGAAATAGGAATGCCTT
>NW_006408648.1:992301-993973 GCF_000296735.1 Chrysochloris asiatica
TTGTTGTAATATTTGGCTTTATCTTCTCGAGCTGATCTTTGAAATTTTCTGTTCAGCTCTTGGACCTCCTCATTTCTTCCATTTGCTTTAGCATGTCTACTCTTCTGACATCCATTTTGACCTTTTTCTTCTTTCTTGTCTTCTTAATGAACTTTTGCTTTCTTCATGTATGATGTTCTTGATGTCATACTGCAACTCTTCTGGTTTTTGGTCTTTAGTGTTTAATTTATCCAATCTGTTCTTCAGATGATCTCCAAATTCAGGTCAGATATATTCAAAGTCGTATTTTGGCTCTCCTGGACTTGTTTTCATTTTCTTCAGCTTCAGTTTGAATTTTCATTTAAGTAATTGATAGTCTGTTCCACAGTCTGCCCCAGCCTTGTTTTCACTGATAAGTTAGAGCTTTTCCATCATGTCTTTCCACAGATGTAGTCAATTTGATTTCTATGTATTCCATCTGGTGAGGTGTATGTGTATAGTCATCTGTTATGTTGTCCTAAGAAGGTATTTGAAATGAACAAATCATTGATTTTACAATTCCTTAAGATGGCAGATCAGGTAGACGTGCAGTGAGAAGCTCCATCAGCAACAACTCAGAATACCAGACCAAGTAGGCTCAGGGGATGGTGCTAGAACTCTGAACCACATATAAAGGATCATTTAGAAGCTTAGAAGTCTTACAGCTAGGGGAATTTGTAGCAGAATCAAGAAATCCATTGCTTTCTAATTCAAGACATTCAGCTGCTCCTGGAGCCGCCATATTGGGATAGACCAAGAAGGGGAAGAATCAGAGCAGCCATGAACAACTGACAGAACCGCAGAGATATAGGTGTGGACATCCTTTTTTTTTTTTTTGGCATCTGTTCATTGGTCTCTTGCTGTCTGTGCACCTCCATTCTGGTGACTAGAGGGGGTGCCTGAGTGAATGGACACCCGACCCCCACCCCTGGAGGGTTCTACTACATATGTACACAGATCTCCAAATTTAAAGTGACAGTTTCCACTTAAAAGCAAACGGCCACCACTCGTCTGTCAGTTTGTAGTGCTGTGGTGGCTTGTGAGTTGCTGTGATTCTGAAAGCTATGCCAGTGGTATTTTAAATACCAGCAGGGTCACCCGTGGTGGACAGGTTTCAGATGAGCTTCCAGACAAAAATAGAATAGGAAGAAAGAGTGACAAACTACTTCCGGATATTTCGTCACTGAAAACCTTATAAATAGCAGAGAAAAACTGTCAGATACAGTGCCGGGAAATGAGCCGCTCAGGTTGGAAGGCACTCAAAATGCAACTTGGGAAAAGCTGCCTCTTCAAAGTAGAGTTGACCGTGATGACGCGAATTGAGTAAAGGTCATAGGAGAAAAGCCCACGGGACCTTCATTTGCTGATAGGGCACACTTGAAATGAAGAGAAACAGCTGTAAACATCCATTGAAAATCGAAACATGGAATGTATGAAATATGAATCTGGGAAAATTGGAAGTTGTCAAAAATGAAATGGAATGCGTAAACATCGATTTCTTAGGCATTAGTGAGCTGAAATGGACTGATGCTGGCCATTTTGAATCTGACGACCACAGGGTTTACTATGCCGAGAATGACAAATTGAAGAGGAATGGTGTTGCATTCATTGTCAAAAAGAACATATCCAGATCAGTCATGAGGTACAATGCTGT
>NW_006408648.1:996103-1040774 GCF_000296735.1 Chrysochloris asiatica
TGAGAAGATTGGAGAGGGGGACCCTACCCAGAGAGGCAGTGGCGCTAGGGATGGAGCCAGAGAAGATGACGTGGACAGATGGAGCGGCTGGTGACGCTGGACTCAGGGAGGGAGAAGGGTTTTCTGCTGGCGGCCGGAGGGTGGGCCTGTGTGGTGTGCCCTTTAGTTACTTGATGATGCATGGAGAGGATTGTAATCATTGCAATGAAATGAAATTTGATAGGATTAGTGTAAAGCTGATATTCTCCCATGTAAACCCATGTTAAAAACTTAAAAAACCATTACACCAAGCAAACTGTCTCTCAAATACAATGGTGGAATTAGAATATTTCCAAAAAATCAGAAAGGAATTTTTTTAAAAAATACCAACTTTACAAAAAAATACTTAAGTATTTTTGAACTGAGAACCGACAACAGCCAGAGATTGACAAAGGGTAATACCACCCAGAATTCCATTCAGATATAGAAGTATCCAGAGGAAAATAAAACTGAGACTGAAAATAGGCAATCAGAGACACTAATCAATAGTGAAGTCGACTACAAAGCAAAAAGAAGGAAAAATATAGAATTCCAAATAGCAAGGAAGTCAAGTAAATTTCAAGATAAAACAGACTGTTTTAAAATGAGGAAGAAATTAATATCCCTTCACATCAAATCAAGAAAAGGAAAATTCATGAAGATTTTGTGAACATTACAACTACGAGAAACTTGACCAGAAAAAGCACAAAAAATATGAACTTAGCAAAGGAAAACATGTGGAATAAAGAAACCAGCAGCACAAAAAAACACATAGCAAAATAACTGCAATTTTTTCATACCTATTGATAAGAACCCTGCAAAATGCTGTTTATAAGAGACAAACCTCACACACAAAGACAAGCATAGATTAAAAATTAAAGGACGGAAAAAATGTATCAAGCTAATAGCAATCAGAAATAAGCAGGAGTGGCAACATGAATTTCTTATAAAATAGACTTTAAAAGCAAAACCAGCATAAGAGACAAAGAAGGACATTATCTCAAGATTAAAGGATCAACTTGACCAAGAGGACATAATCATAATCAATATCTATGCTCCCAATGAAAGAGCCCCAAAATACATAAATCAAACCCAAATAGAATTGAAGAAAGAATAGACAAATCTACAATAATAGTTTCAGATTTTTATACACCACTTTCAAAAAAGGACAGAATAACTAGAAAGAAACTCAACAAAGACAGAGGACTAGACAACACAATCAACCAACTGGACCACATAGATTTGTACAGAGCATTCAACCTAACAAGCACAATACACATTCTTCTCCAATGCACATGGAACAGTCTCCAGAATAGACCATGTGTTAGGCCTCAAGGCAAGTCTCCATGAATTTTAAAACATCAACATACTACAAAGCATTTTCTCAGATAACAATGCTATAGAATTAGAAACTAACAATGGGAAGATCAAGGAAATAAAACCAAATACACAAAAACTGAATACACCCTGCTTTAAAGATATTGTGTAGTAATACAAATAAAAATGAAAATTTAAAATTCCTAGAAACAAATAAGAACAAAAACACAACATACCAAAAGCCTTTGGGACACAGTAAAAGCAGTGCTGAGAGAGCAACTTATAGCGTAAATGCACACATCCAAAAAGGAGAAAGAACCAAAATCAACACATAAACACAACATCTCCTAAAATTACCAAAAACTTCAGCAAAGTAAGTCACCAGAAGAAAATAAAGATTAGAGCAGGAATAATGTATTAGAAAACAGGGAAACAATAGAAAGATTAAAAAAAGACAAGAAGTTGCTTCTTTGAAAGTTGTTAATAAAATTGACAAAACATTGGTAAATCTAACAAAAGAAAAAGAGGGTAAAGATGCAAATAACACACATAAGAAATGATATGGTAGCGTCAAAAAAGAACCAGTGGAAATAGAATAATACAAAAGGAGCTCTGGTAGCGCGTAGTGGTTACAAATCAGGCTGCGAACCTTAAGGTCAGCAGTTTGAAACTACCAGCTGCTCCGCGGGAGAAAGATGAGGCTTTCTGCTCCCGTAAAGATTTACACCCTCGGAAACCCTGTACAGGGTCGCTATGGGTCGGAACCGACTCCATGGCACTTAACAACAACAACAACATGAAGAGTTGTATTCCAATAAATTGAAAGTCTAGAAGAAAGTGGTACATTTTTAGAAAAACACAATCTACCTAAACACAGAGTAAAGTAGAAAAATTGAACAGACATATAATAAAAAAGAAGAAATTGATCAGGTCACTAAAAACTCCCAACAAGAAAAAGTCCAGGCCAGATTATTTTACCAAATATTCAGAAAAGAGTTCACACCAATTTTACTCAAACTATTCCAGAACAGAGAAAATGATGGACCCAGATAACTTCACTGGTGAATTTTACCAAATATTCAGAGAAGAGCTGTGACCAAGACCCATATGTCACATCATATACAAATGCAAACTCAACATGGATTAGACTAAATGTAAAACAAATACATATATATACATATATATACATCATATACAAATGCAAACTCAACATGGATTAGACTAAATGTAAAACAAATACATATATATAAAAGGACAATTTTAAGGGCTCTAATATATGACAAAGGAGCTCTGGTAGCGTAGTGGTTATGAATTGGACTGCGACTGCAAGGTCAGCAGTTTGAAACTACCAGCTGTTCCACGGGAGAAAGATGAAGCTTTCAGCTCCCATAATGATATACAGCCTCAGAAACCCTATACAGGGTCGCTACAAGTTGGAATTGACTCCACAGCACATAACAACAACAACAATATATGACAAAGATTGCACAAACAAGAGAAGACAAAGTGGATAACTGGGACCTCCTAAAAATTAGACACTTATGTACATCAAAAGATTTTGCCTAAAAAGTAAAAAGGGAGTTTAAAGATTGGGGAAAATTTTTTGCAACAACACCAGAAAAGGAACTAATATCTAAAATTTATAGAAAACTACACCTCTACAAAAAAAAGACAACCCAATTCAAAAATAGGCATAGGCCATGAACAGCACTTCATCAAAGAAAACATTCAGGCAGTCAACAACAAAAAAAGAAATGTTCACGATCATTAGCCATTGTTGTTAAGTGCTGTCGAGTTGGGTCCAACCCATAGAGACTCTGTATAGGGTTTCCTAGGAGTGGCTGGTGAGCTTGAACTACCGACCTTGCGGTTCAAATGACTTTGCAGTTCAACACATTAACCCACAGCACCGTACCATTAGAGAAATGTAAATCAAAACAACAAAGAAATATTGTCTCACACCACCATTAACAGTGAAGTTCAAAAAACCAGAAAACAACAAATCCTGATAAGAGTGTGGAGAGACTGGGACCCTCCTACATCACTGTGGGCATGTAAAACAGTTCAACTACTGTAGATAATGGTATGGTGCTTCCTCAGATACTTGGAAGTGTATTCACAAGAAATACAAGCCAAGACATGAGTAGATATAAGCACACTGATGTTCATCACAGCACTATTGACAATACCAAAAAGATAGATACAGTATTAAAAAGCCCATCAATGGAAGAATGGATAAACAAACTTTGGTTCATGCACACAGTGGAATCCTATGCAATGTTCAAGAATAATGATGATTCTGTGAAACAGCTGATAACTTGGATGAACCTCATGGACATAATGCTGAGTGAAATTTGTCAATCACAGGACACATATTGTCTGAGACCACTATTGTATAAAAGGTTTTTCCACTAAAATAAACACTCTTTGATGGTTATCAGGGGTGGGAAGGAAGGGAGAGCAATTCGTTGACTAAAAGGTAGACAAATGTTAGCTCAGATGACAGGGAAGGCAATATACATATTGTTAAGTGCTGTCAAATCGGCTCTAACTCATTATCAACACTGTACATGGTTTCGGAGGAGTGGCTGGTGGGTTTGAATATACACGAAGGCAAGGACAATATACAAGAAGAGGGAGGGTGGCAGAAGAATGATAAAGATTAGTGAAGACACAGGGAAGTGTGCATGGGCTAAAGGGGGTAGAAGTAAATGGTAATATATATACAACCTTGGAACTTCAGTGTCTGTGCATATGATTGAAACATAGGCTGAATGGGTAATGGAGGAAAAGTGGGATTTATATGCATATATTTATATATCCCACAAGTATATGAATTTGAAAGAGTATATTTGTTTATGAGTACCTACCTTTCCTACAAACACAGCTATAAATGTGGTCGGGCAGACCAAGAAAACTAATTAGCTTGAGGTTTCTTATGTTTGTTTAGTACATAGCTAGGAAGCACAAACAGCATTTTTCTGTTGCTAAATTTGAGTCATAATCACAAATATAATTTCTTTGTTTTTTCTCGTAGACTCTTACAACCACAGGGTGCCATTACACAAGCCTACAGATTGGGAGAGGAAGATCCTGATATGGTCAGGTCGCTTCAAAAAGGAAGAAGAAATCCCAGAGACGATCTCGTGAGTTCTGTACTTGGGACCGTAAGCTGCTTTCACCCTTCACTGGTCTGATTTAAAGGCCCCAGAGGGGTGCAGATGTTTTGAGCTCAACTACTAACCTAAAAAGGAGTTCTGGTATCGTAGTGGTTACAAATCGGGCTGCGAACTGCAAGGTCAGCAGTTCAAAACTATCAGCCGTTCTGCAGGAGATGAGGCTTTCTGCTCCCGTAAAGATTTATAGCCTCGGAAATCCTGTATAGGGTCGCTATAAGTCGGAACCAACTCCACGGCACATAACCACCATCAGCACCACTACTCACCTAAAAGTTTGAAGTTCAGTCTCACCCAGCAGCACCTCGGAAGAAAGTCCTAATTATCAGCTTCCGTAAAGGCTACAACCAAGGAACCCCTAGATAGCAGTTTGACTCTGACACACGTGGGGTTGCTGAGAGTTGGAATCAACTGAAGGAAATTGGGTTTTTGGAAAAGCTGTTTTCTCTGAGTTTCTGCTTTCTTGAAACCTTTCAACCAATTATTTTTTTTATTTCTGTAGATGTTTCCTCTTTGGCAAGTACCTAGAATAAGAACAGTACTAGACAATCTATATCTTAGGATCATCATGGCATTTAGTGCCTAATGAGGGGCTGTCAGGTTCTCTGAAATCAACTGATGGAGTTAACCTCCTAGCTGCAGAAATGTGGTTCAGTGATGATCACTTTTTTGTTTTTAATTTAAAATAAATTAGGCACCACTGACAATAACTATTGTATACAAAATCCTCTCAAGTACTCCGCGTTAGACATAAAAGTATTTCAGTGCAGCACAATCTTTTTCTGGGACCTAGGGAAGAATGGTTCCTGTCACCATCTTCCTTAAAACCAGCTCTGGCTGAGATCTTGAGAATTTGTCAGCATTTGTAGATGCTGAGTATAGGATCCTCCAACCTTGGGTTTCTCGGCCTCAGCACTACTGACAGATTGGACCAGATCATTCTTTGTTGTGGGGGCTGCTCCTGTGCAGCACCCCTGGCTTCTACCCACTAGATGACAGTACCACTCCCTCAGTCATGGCAGTTAAAATGTGTCTAGACAATGCCAAACCAGAGGGTGCAGGAAGAGTTTCTTCCTGCAAGGGAACTTCCAGGAGCTCTGTCCAAAATCCCTATCTCTGAATAGGCGGATGCCCCACAGGGAATATGGAGGCTTTCTCAGAATTTCTCCTGGCTAACGTGGCCACCATTCAGAGCCTTTAGCATCAGCACCAGTGCTTCTCAGACTGAGGTGATTCTGCCCACCTCTAGACTTCATTACCTCACTGAAATGTGTTTTGCTTTTTTAATGTTCCCTCAAATCGAAACTGTATCACTTTTCATGGGGATCACAGTACTTCAGTTAGGAATGGCAGTTCACATAAAAGATTGTCAACGTGAGTGGTTAGTTTGTGGTTGGTGGGCTCTCAGCTGTTTCTAACTGAGCTGTCCACTGAGCTGAGCAGTTGTTCTGGTTCCTGCCACCCTGTGGGCCCAGCATCTGTACCTGTGCTATCCATTCTGCTGTCTCACCGGGTCCCAGCTCTATGTCACACTGTATATGTTTCAGGGTCCTCTCCCTCTGCACCTTCTCTCACAAACTGACCCAGATTTCAAATGTAATTTGTGTTTAAATCTGGAAAATACAAAGAAGCTGAAAGCACTGCAGCCCTTTCATCTAGAGATAATTATTTCTGAGTAGGCCAGAAGTTCTCTATCTGGGTCCCATTAAAACTCCATATGTCTGCCTGGAGGCGCCGGCCAGACACGTAGTAATGGAAGCATGACCCACAGAAGTGGCCTTTCAGCTTACCTGCCCCATCACCAAGCTGAAGTAGCCTTTTCTTTAGGCTGTTCTTGGTTAGGCTTCTTAACTTTCACACAAGAATGATATTCCAACTCTTCACTTTCTGTTAAAGCACACGGGTCTGTAGCCAGCAGACAGTTTGGAAGAACAACACATAAAACACTTGCCAAAGAGCATGACCTCAAGTTCACTGCCAGTTTTAGCAAAACATTAGTTCAAAGTGCTAATGATCTTTCCATTGTCCCAGATAGTCTAAAATCTATTGCTAGTTCAAAACAGAATATAAAAAGCTCATTCTATATAGAGGACATGTTGAGTGTTCTTTGTGTGTATTTCCCTCCTGAATTGTGCTTTGTGTTGAAAAGTAGGAAGCTCATTGCAGTATTTTTGTAGGGTATTGTTCAGACGATCCTTATGTTGCATATCTTCTTCCTGATAACTCCAGGGAGAAATAGCTGCTGGTTTTCTCAGAACATTATAGATTGTATACCTATCAGGCTTCACCAGCTGCTCCTTGGAAACCCTATATACTATGAGTTGGAACCGACTCAACAGCACTTCACAGCAACAACATCCAGCTTCAGTTTTAACATTGGCTGCTAGAAACCTTAAAGTCAAAACTAGAGCCCCCATAGCAAATGCAAATGAATATAATATGCCTAGCCTTTGTTTTGTTTTGGCCTTGTTCCTGATTTACCTTTTCTGTCTTCACACTTTCCTCTTAAAGCTTTCATCTTCCTCTAGATTTGTGCTATTTTATTGTATAGAGTCCTGGTATGGTGCTGTAGCATAAGCACCGGACTGCCAACAACAAGATCCATGGTTCAAACCCACCAGCTGCTCTTTGAAAATGCTGTACTCAGTTGATATGAGTTGGAACTGACTCAGCAACACTTAACATCTTACTGCATTTTATATATGATGTGGAAATGCCCCATTCTTCCCCAAGGTCCTACAAGATCTCCAATCACTTCTAGTATGTGGTGCAGAGCATTGTATCCTGCTGGTGATCTCAGAAAGAGACGTTTGTAACTTTCTCCCGTGATCTCATTGTATTAGGTTTGAGATGCTTGATGCTGCAAAGAACAAGATCCGGGTGAAGATCAGCTATCTAATGATCGCCCTGACAGTGGCAGGATGCATTTTCATGGTGATTGAGGGAAAGAAGGTGAGTGTGGCCTAACTCTCTTCCTCCATGGAATGAAAAAACATAGACGAAATCAGGGGATGACTCTTGTACATACTCAGAGAATAGGAAGTCATTTTCTGCATGAAAATGGATCAGAAAACAAAGCTGCTAGGGATAAATCTGTGGTAATGGACTTGGGGGTAAATAACAGATCACCACCAAATTTGGTATGGTGGTGACAGACTAAATTAGTTTTGCGTAAAGAAAAAACAAAATTGTTCCATTACTACAGATGTCATAAATACTGTGAAACAAGAATTGATACTGACATATTTAATAACCCCCGTGCATGTTTCTACAGTGCCCTCAGTGCATGAGCTTATCCAGCCTCACCTTAATCTGGGTTGTAGTTGTAGTAGTTATGTGCCGTTGAGTCGGTTCCAACTCATAGTGACCCTGTATAGGGTTTCCAAGGCTCTAAATCTTTACAGGAGCAGTAAGTCTCATCTTTCTCCCGTGGAACAGCTGGTAGTTTTGAACTGCTGACCATGAGATTAGCAGACCGATTGGTAATCACTACGCTACCAGAGCTCCCTTTAATCTGGGTGGCCATTATTAACACTGTTCTATACTTGAAGCTCAAACTGGTCAAACTGGTAAATGCTCCTGGAACAGAGTGCTTTTGAACTTCACTGTGATTTAAGAGAATGTAGCCATTGTATGTTTTGTCCTCCTCACTAACAACTTCCTATCTTCCTCCTCAAACTGAATTCTGAACATGTGAGATGACAGATAAAAGAAAATATCCATATATAGGGTGTTAGTTTCACTTCTTTGGTAGTAAGAGTTCTGAAACTGGCCTATCTTGGTTAAATCTTACAGAAATGTAACCGCACTCACATGGAGGAGAACAAGGGCAGAGGATGGTTGCCTCTCCCTTCCCCCACTGCTGTCTGCTCTCCAAGGATAGACTATTAGGATAGAGACTGCCGAAGTCACTGGTGGTGGCATTTTGGTAAAGTTTAGGATCCCCAAAGCTGAATGTTTTTGATAAGAAAGGAGTAGGAGCTAGACGGGTTTGAGAGTGTACAAATGGGAAGAAATTAATGGCCGCAGTGAAGGACAGTGAAAGGACAATAGGGATAGAAATGAAAACCAGAATGACTTGCCACTAACGAGAGAGGAAAACAAGGGATAAGGTATAAGAGGGGGTCCTGGTGTGGCGCTATGGGGGGTAAAGCACTGGACTACAAGGTTGGTTTGAACCACAAGGTCAGCGGTTCAAACTCACCAGCCATTCCTTGGGAACCCTACACAGAGTCGCTATGAGTCGGAACCCCGACTTGACAGCACTTTACAACAACAAGGTCTGTATAAGGGAAGAAGAAAGGGGGCTGGCAGGATGAGACAGCAGAGGAAGAGGAGTGGCATTTCTTGTGTTGGACTGGCTGCTGTGGCCTGCTTAACCTACTGTCGTCACGTGAGGGCCTGACATCGCATCACCCCTCAAATGGGCACAAATAATCACCTGTTAAAATGTGCTTCCCTTTAGGCTGTCAGAAGAAATGAGTCGTTAACAAGCATGAATTTAGAAAAGAAAGCTCGCCTGAGAGAGGAAGCAGCAATGAAGGCCAAAGCAGAGTAGCAGAAGTATCCAGAGTGCCTGCATTTTGAAAATCCAGGAGTAATGTTGCAACCACAAGTCTATGTTGAAAAGGATGTGGTACGAGGATGCATTTCATGAAAGTATTGTTTGCACAGACTTACCTATTTCTGCTCTAGAGGTACAAATAAATTTTCTTAAAGAACCACTTGCCTGTGTTTATGGCTTTGATCCAAGTAAAAGGCAGCCGCTTAGCTTTTTGGGAAAAATTAAAGAATGAAAAATGAGACAACTTATTTCAACTTTAACTCTTTTTAGTCAAGTAGCAATGCTTTTATTCCTATTTCCAAAGTGATTTCTCCCAAAAGGCCACAATGCTGTCTAGTTCTTCGACGGCACCAACCACTGTGCTTGTCTACTAACTGTACTAACTGAAAGGTTGGCTGTTGAAACTCACCCAGTAATACTATGGAAGGCAAGCCTGGCACTCTCATGAAGATTAGAGCCATGGAAACCCCATGGAGCAGCATTCCTGCTCTGTTACACACCAGCTCACTGGGGCTTGGCATCAACTTGACAGCAACGGGTTTGCTTTTTCTTCCATGGACTTGTTTCTGGAGCCATCAGACCTCCCAGGTGAGGACACTGCCCAGATCCACATTGAAGATGTCCTCCCCCCATGCCATGAGGCTTCGTAAAGGCCTGGTAAGCAGCCATACCACACTTCTGTCATCGTACGGCATGCTGGCAGACAGAGGATGCTAGGAGGGCAGTTTCTGAGTAAGTGTTGGCAAGGTGATGAATCTCTAGACTTAGAAATCCTAGTGATATGACATTATTTGGGGCAAGCAGGCACTTCTTCTGTACCATGACTAAGAATTCCCAACTCGTTCTTTTCTTGCAGCTTTTACACAAAATTTCAATTGTGAAAATCGCTCTAATATATTTTCTTATTGTAGTAGTGTTGAAAGATGAACATTTGCACCTGGTCTGTATGTCGTTTTTAGTTTGACTTACCGTCTCATATTTAGGTACGGATACTGGTTTCTGTTTTACATATTTCACTTACTCTCACCTGCTTCGTGAGTATTAATGGGTGACAAGTCCTCACAGCCATGCCGTCTTGCAGTTCTCCCCAGGTCACTGTAGAGGAACTTGGTTTAATGAAATAGTAAAATGCAATGCTCTACTCTGCCAATAACTTGATAATCTGATAACATTGTAAATGATATCTGTCATGTATACTTCAGAGTAAAGAGTCACTTGACTTTCTGTAAAGATGAAATTATTTGATTTTTATCACTTGCAAAGCTACCATCAAAAGGCATCATTTTGTGTCCATCTTAGCACATTACATTTTCTTGCTTATTTGGGAACATTTATATTGTATCTTACTTAATTAGAACTGGGTACAGTTTAAAAATAAGCAGGCTTTCTTCACAGAATACTATTTTTAATTTCTGAAGAGGCATTTGAAAGTGATGTAGCTTAAAGACCTGCTGTAATGTTTCATTAAACGAAAGCTCACAAATGTTACCATACAAGATTTCTAGTCATTTCTCATTAACTACCAGCCGTTCCGTGGGAGAAAGATGAGGCTTTTGGCTCCCGTAAAGATTTACAGCCTCGGAAACACTACGAAGGGTCACTATGAGCTGGAAACAACTCCATGGCACACCACCATCGCCACCACCACTTTTTTTTATGGGTTCAACAGTAATATCCGGGCCAGGATTTCAGAGCTGCCCTAGCTAATCCCCTATCACAGCTCCCTCACATGTCAGCCTCCCAGCAGTCATTCTGTACTAATACCTCTAGTGTCTTATAGTCCTCAGCATTTACCAAGCCGGTCAAACTGGATGAGCACTATTCTAAGGGACTATGGAAGACACAACAAATAAGTGTTTTCCTTCATTGTTTTCAGTTAAATTCGTCTTATAAAGTTTTGCTTACTTTCTAACTTTTGTACATATTTATCATGTCTCCATAGGTACAGTGAGTTGAAACTTTACTATTTTATATTTTCTATAAGCCTATATGGCATTCTGGTAGGATATGCACTGGACTGCTAACCACAACGTCGACAGTTCAAACTCACCAGCTGCTCCTTGGAAACCCTACACCAGGTCGCTATGAGTTAGAACTGACTCAACTACACTTAAAATGTAAAAGCCTATATGTTCCTATAAGTTACTATTTGAGGATACAGTCACAGGATATAGTTTATTTTTAATCAACAAAAAGTTTACAAATGTATTACTACGATTTCTTGAGATTGGAGAAGGAAGGAATGAAAGCTGTGATGGTATCATTCACTGTCATTTATCAAGCATTAGTTGAGTCCCTTCGTTATGTAAAAACTGTAACCTACAGAGATGAATACAACATACTTCCTAACTCCACAGAGTGTACCTTCTAGTGGAAACATGGCCTGCAAAACAATTACAATACAAACAGGTAAACAATATCTTTTGCATAAACAGAAGCTATCGAAAGAGAAAAAACCTAGCTTGGCTATCCCCTGTGGTTGTATAGGCAGGCATCACAAAGGGATGACTGCAGAGCTGTTTGAAGGTTGGGGAGGAGTTCGTTCAGAAACACACATACTGAAGGAGAGCAATCACACCACTGAGACAGCTTGCCTGAAAATCATGAGAGGGAACAGCCTGGCAAGGGAGTGAGAGATCTTTAGGAAGATGGTATTTACCTCTGGTTTCTAGTTTGGGTTTTTGTCTTGATATTAACGCAAGCCTAACCATGACTTGGTGTGGCACTATAAGGTAAGTCACTGGAGAAGGATCTCATGTTTGGTAAGGTGGAGGGTCAGAGAAAAAGAGCAAGACCCCTAGCGAGATGGATTGGCCAAGTGGCAGCATCAATGCACTCAAGTGTGGCAACAATTGTGAGGTTGGCCCAGGACCAGGCAGTGTTTCATTCTGTTGTGCATAGGGTTGCTATGAGTCGGTACTGTGGACTGCTAATCACAAGGTTGGTGGTTCAAATCCACCAGCAGCTTATTGGAAAGCCTGTATGAGAGGTCACCATGAGTCGGAACTGAATCAACAGCACTTTAACGACCATGTCTTATTTTCCATAATTTGCAGACTTGATTTCATATATGTGCTGTTCCTAAGGAGCTATGGTGGCACAGTGCTTACGAGTCGGGCTGCTAGCCTCAAGTTCAGCAGTTCGAAACTACCAGCCGTTCTGTGGGAGAAAGGTGAGGCTTTCTGCTCCCGTAAAGATTTACAGCCTTGGAAACCCTACGCAGGGTCGCTTTTGAGTCGGAACCGACTCCACAGCACATGACCACCATCACCATGTGCTGCTTCTGCCCTGTTTTGTAAGATTATTTACTTGAAGTGTGTGGGCAGTACCTGGCGTGCAGCTCCAGTCCTTCACCACCATTCTAGACTGATCTTCCAAACCAAAAATCCTGGAGTTACTCTAAAGTCCCCTGCTCTCTTCATTTAATGTTATCCTGTCTTTTCAACCTTATTTTTAAATATTTCCCAAACAAATTGATCCTCTAGAATAGTCACTGAAGGAAGCCATATAGGGACAGCCACAGAGATTAAGAACAGGCCTCAAGATTAGAAGTCAGAAGCCCCAGGTTCTACACTTGATTTTGCAGCTGTCTTGCTTTGTAAATTTATGTGAAATTTATGGCTATTTAAAATAGGGGGGGAGAGGGGGCTACAAAGGCAAGAAGTGACTGGCTTACAAATGTTCAAGAGGGTGCCTAGATCCAGAGGGCTTGAAGGAAGGTAGAATCTCCACTGAGTAGTATCCAGTCTGTCTGGGCAGGGCTGATAAAAGGATATGGGAATAGGACTCTTGTGGTACAATAGTGAGTAATTGCTAACTGGACTGCCTGGGAGGGCTGGAAATGTAAAGGTAGATGTTTTGTAGCAAAAGGAGAGGAGTGATTGACTTTTCAGTCCAGGAGCAGAGGTCCCTGGGACCATCAAGGGAGAAGAGTGGAGTGAGTGTAGGACCCTACCCAGAGAAACAGTGACACCAGAGATGGAGGCAAAGATGATGTGGAGAGATGGAGCAGCTGGGGACTCTACACCCAGAGAGGGAGAGGGGCTGTGTGCTGATGATCCGGGGGTGGGGGTGAGGGGCAGGCTTGCAAGTATATACCCTGTCCTTGGTTGATGATGCATGGAGGGGACTGTAACCATGGCAACGAAATGTTATACGATAGGATGAATGTAAAGCTAATGATCTCCCATGTAAACTATCACATAATTCACAATTATAAAACATTTTTTTTAAAAAGACAATTTGAAAAAGAAATACAAAACAGCTCAAATTCAGTAGGTTGGTGTGGTTTTTTGTTTGTTTTTTGGCTACCTTGGCTCTACTAGATTTAAAAATAGTTTAGTAGTCACTCATCCACAGTTTAACTGTTTTGTCATTTTGTAATGCTGCTGATGCAATGATGTTTTCTGTAGGATGGCAAGTTGCTGCAATCACAACGTCCGTATGACCTGGTAATTTCTGTACAATCTCTTTAGTCCGAAGATTCCAAATGTAAACCAGGTTATCCTCTGAACCAGACACAATCCACTTTCCTCCAGTAACAGAAAAATTGGCAAATACAGTATTTCTCATTCTTATGACCAGTGTAGGTCTTCAGGCACCTGCCTCTGCTATAATCCCATAGTTTAAGAGTATTGTCCAAAGTTGCAGTAAGAATATATTTTCCATTTGGAGAAAATCGTACAAAGGAGACAGGAGGGTTATCATCATCAACAAGTGTTTTTAAACACTGACCTGAAGCAACATCCCAGATTCTACAGAGTCCATCATAGCTGCCCGACACTATCAAGGACCCACTACAATTGAAATAAACAGCAGAAACGGGATCGGAATGAGCTCGCAAAGTCTTGAGGCACTTTCCCGTTTCCACTTCCCATATTTTCACACTCTCATCAAAAGATCCTGAGATGATGAGGCTGGATGGCGGATTGAAATCACAGCAAAAGACATAATTACTGTGTCCTTGTAGAGTTTTCAAAGATTTTCCAGATCTCACATCCCATATCTTTAGAGTCTTATCATCGGAGGCAGAAACAAGACGACTGGAATCTGATGACCAGGCAACATCTGATATTTCCAGACTGTGACCATACAGTGTTTGCTCACATTTTCCATCAGAGACTCTCCAGATTTTAATGAGTTTATCAGCAGAAGAACTTGCTAGCCATTCTCCATTAGGGCTAAACTTAACTGATGATACTGCTTCCGTGTGTCCCACGAGAGTAAATTTGAGAGCATAGTTGGGTTTTTCAGGCCTTTGCTTGCTTGAATTGGCGGAAGGGAAGGCGGACTCCTCCGTTGCCATGGCTCTGAAGTCCCAAGTCAGTACACTGGCTAGATGTCCTACGCTGAGCCAGCCAGTCCAGCACTGTAAATTTCTGCTCAGAAAGAGTAAGATAAAAACATTAGACTAAAAACCGCCTTTAAATCTTTATACTTTCTGGGTAGTGAACTATTCACAATACTAAGTCAGCAGCACAACTTGGACCACTTGTTTTTTACTCTCTTCTTTTGTAAATAAACACCTGAGAAATACTATTAAGAGAGTCCTGTGAGACATGGGCAACTAAGATACTAATGTTAAGAATTCTGTTAACGGGAAAAAGCGGTCAAAAGCGACAGGGTTCCGGATTTATACACAACGTCTTTATACCGCTCCTCCCCCGCTCCTTCCCCATAGCTCCGAAATTCTTTAGAACAAGGAGGCCGTCTAGTAGACAAAGGCTTTAAGTACCTGAGGGTGAATAAATCACAGCTTTAATCATTTCAGAAGTTAAGAGAAAACCTAAGTGGAACCAAAATCCACGGCCCGGGCCTGAAAGCTACAATCTGCAGAAACTCCGAACATGTCAACCACTAAGCAAGCCGGAAAAGCAGCTAAACGCATGCGCCTGGAGAGTTTTTTCAACTATCACGCACCCCCCCTCTCCCCCCCCACCCCACACCCACACCACTTCCTAACCGAAATGCCCAATCAGAGAGGCTTATGCAAAAGAAGTATTTTTCTTCCGGTTGTATTCTGCCTCGGGAATACACAAGACTGTTCTCTTGGATTAGCTGAAGGAGGGCAAAATTAAGGAGTTTGGCAGTGTATATTTAAGAGAACATTAATTTTTTTTTGATAGCTGAGTCACGAGAAAGGACAGAATTTTGCTGATGCCTTTTAGCCGAAGGGTAAAGCCCACATCTGGAACGCAACTACCCAAACTGCACCCTTCGGAAAACCGCCAGCAACTCTGGCACCGCCTGTGTAAGCTTTCCCGCATCTAGCTTCGGCTGTGCCCCCTTCTAGTTTTTGTCAAGAACCTGGTGGCATAGGCCCTACTTGACCAGCGTGGCAATGTAAAGGCAAGTCTTCATGTAGGCAAGGGAATGACAGCGAAATTTGTGCCCAGATTGTGAAAACTTCGGGCCTGGAGGACTTTATCGTGACATGGTATTGCTGGGGAAATGAACAAACATTTGCTTTAGTACTTCCTAAAAGTTTTCTTAACCTCCCAAGAAAATGTAGAAATTTGGATCTCCATAGAAGTGCTTAAGACTAGAAAAGACCAAAGAGTGTGTGGAATGAGGTTAGAAATGGAAGTAAGTTAACTCTTGCTTTGGAAGTCTTTCCTTAGTTTTAAGAAACAACGCCTGTAAAAGTATTATGTAAACTACACGTGCTCTAAAGATGTACTTACCTTTGGAGATAAGAAGCAAATGTTTTCCATGATACTGTCAGTCAAGACTTAAAGTAGAATATGAATTTAGAAAAAGGTCTCCTGTTGTATGCTTGAAGTCCTGGTGTGGCACTGTAGAATAAGCACTGGATTGCGAACGGCAAGGTTGGTGGTTCAAACCCACCAGCCACTCCTTATAAACCCTAAATGGGGTTGCTATGAGTCACAACCAACTTGATGGCATTAACAATTGTATACTTAATAGGAGTGAATGAAAATCTTACCTTTACGGAATATAACAGGTGTAATTGTTAATTGCCGTAGAGATGGCTCCAACTCATGGTGGTCCTCTAACAGAACTAAGTATTGCTCAGCCCTGTGCAATCCTCCTACTTAAAGGCATAATTGTTAGATGCCATGAGCTGCCCCACTTTAGAGATCTCATGTGTTAAACAGCATAGAATTATTCCATAGTTTTATGGACTGTGAGCATTACAAAAGCAGATTGCAATGAAAGGAAATGCGGATAGGTCTGTTGTGATACAGTAGTAAATCACTGTTATCAGGACCCACCCACTGTGAGGTTTAGAAATGTAAAGCTAGACGTTTTGTAGCAAGGAGGGGAGTGATTAACTTTTCAGTCTAGAAGAGGAGTTCTGGACCCTACCCAGATAAGCAGTGAAGCCAGAGATGGAGGCAGAGAGAAGGTGGAGAGATGGAGCAGCTGGGGACTTTAGACCCAGAGAGAGAGAGGGGCTGTGTGCTGATGACCTGGGGGGTGGGGGTGGGGGGCAGGCTTGCAGGGTATACCCTTTGGTTGGTTGATGATGCATGGAGGGGATTGTAATCATAGCAATGAAACAAAATAGGATAGGATGAATGTAAACTAATGTTCTCCCATGTAAGCTATCACATAATTCACAATTTAAATAAAGCAGATTGCCAGGCCATTTCTAATGTGGGGCCACTGGGTGGGTTTGAACTACCAACTCTTCTGTTAGCAGCTGATTGGGCCCTACTGCTCTTTTCAAATGTAGAAGGAATGTGCCAATTGCACTAGTCTTAAAAAACAAACCCCAATGTCTGCCATCAAAATCCGTTGACTCACAGAGACCCTGTAGGACAGAGTAGAACTGCTGCTTAGGTTTTCTGACTATACATCTTTACGAGAGCAGACAGCTTCATCTTTCTTCCAGAGTAGATGGTGGATTTGAACTGTCAACCTTGTGGTTAGCAGTCCAGTGCTTACCCCACAGTGGTCTCAAGGCACCCCACTGTAGTCTTAGGTGCCAAGTCAGTCCCAATTCATAGCAACCCTGTATAGGGGTTTCTGAGGATTGGCTAATGGGTTTGAATTACCGACCTGGTGGTTAGCAGCCCAGTGCTTACCCTAGTTTCACCAGCACCACCCAAATTATGACTTTGATAAGTGTCATCGAGTTGGTTCCTACTTACTGGGACTCAGTATAGGGTTTCCAAGGAGCGGCTGGCTGGTGGTTTTGAACTGCCAACCTTGTGGTTAGCAGCCCAGTGTTTGTCTTAAGCAGCACCACACCAGGACTCTGAAATTATTATCTATTAAGTAAAGAGCTCTGGTAGTGTAGTGATTACAAATCCGGTTTCTAATCTGACAGTCAGTAGATCGAAACTACCAGCCCATTTCCTCAGGAGGCTTTTTGCTCCTGTAAGCCTCGGAAACCCTATATAGGGTTGCTATGAGTCAGAACGGACTCCACGGCACATGACCAACAACCACCACTAAGTAAAGGAACCCAAATAAGGATTTAGTCTCAGAAACCCTATATAGGGTCTCTATGAGATGGAATTGACTCCTTGGAAGTGGGAAGCTGTTATGGCATGGACCTCCCCCCGCCTCAGCTAAGCATTTTGAAGAGGAAATGTTACGTTTTCCTTCACTGTTATCTTACTCAGTTTTGACTAAACCCTGCATCTTCCGAAGCTTTCCCAAATGGATTTAAATCCAGTGGAAGGCCATTCAACCCTACCCACTCAGCGACCCCCTCAGGAGACCGGCCTCACCCTGTTTCTAAAAGGTTACAGCCTTGAAGCCCCTGCGGAACAACATAGGATGCCATGAGTCAAAAATTATTTCAGTGCGATTGAAGCAATTGTAAAAGCTCAACATGTATGATGCTTTCTGAGAATTTAAGTGCGCCTGTATTTTGCCAGTAATTGTTCTGTGCATTAGAAGAAACTGAGAGGAAGCTAGGCAAGGTGAACTTATAAGGGCTAGGATGGGGTGGCGGTGTTGGAACAGTTCGCCCACTAAAAATATCTTTTCACAAGCAAGGGGAGGTACTTATGAATGTGCTGGTAGGTAAAATCCAGAAATGCTTTTTTCTTCAGGTTTTCCCAGAATCCGACTGAAGAAATTTCCATTTCCCAACCCATTTACTGATATCTGGACACCATCAGGAACTTGTATAAAGAAAAGCAAAGTTATAATTAAAATTAAATCCTGTTTTATTCATGTGAAATATTAACACATAGTCCTAACATTACAGTCGTTATAGTTAACTTAGTAGGAGAGAAGCATCAGTGACTGTTTAGGGACTACTAATACAGATAAACAAAAAAGGGCAGAAATTGTTAAGAAGAGATTGCATTTTAAATTCCTAAGCACAATCTCTTAGAAGTCTTCTTTTGAACATTCTTTGCTGCCCTTAATATTCACCGTATAGCATGCTGATTTTGGTGGTTTTCCTCCCTGTAGAAATCAACTTTTCTTTAAACCTCCCATAAGCCGTAGAAATCAAAGTTTCTCATCTGTTTCAAAGGGTTTTCTTACCCATTGCCTTCCAGTATACAATTTCAAACATTCAAAATAGAATTCATGTTGCCACGAATGGGATTTTCTTGTTTTCTGATGTGCCAAACCTACACTGGGAGTGGTTTCACATTAAGAAGTGTCTTCACTGACATCATAGCAACTCGGGCTACCAAAGGAGCCCTCACCTCACATGAAGTCTAACAGACCTACTTTTTGAAGCCCAGGCATACACATCCACTAGCAACCTAAATGTACAAAAACCCAGTTGGGTAAAATATGGAGTGGCCATATCATTCAAACTGAAGCATTTCTGAAAGGGAGGGGGCACTAAAATAATTTAAGTGCTGTTGAGTCAATTCTGACTCACACCAACCCTGTATTGGGTTTCCGAAGCTGTAAATTTTGATGGGAGCACAAGCCATCTTTCTCCTGTGGAACAGTGGTGGGCTTGAATCACCAATCATCTTGTTAGTAGTCCAGTGCTTATCCTACAGAGACACAGCACTTCCACTAAAATAACTATAGTTAACTGTCACTGAGTCAGTTCCAATTCATGGCAACCTTATATAGGATTTCCGAGGCTGTCAATCTGTGAGCAGAAAACCTCATCTTTGTTTCACAGAGTGGCTGGAGGACTCAAACCTCTGACCTATGGTTTGCATCCAATGCTTATCCTACAGAGCCACAGCTCTTGAACTGAAATAACTGTTAAGTGCCATTGAATCAGTTCCCCATATAACACTTGCGAGGAGCTGGCTGGTGGATTTGGACCACTGACCTTGCAGTCCAGTGCTTATCCAAAGCACCACACCAGGACTCCATTAAAATAACTAGCAGGTGTTAATAGATCAATAAACTGGGACTGTTTGCAGCACTAAAGTCATTGCTGACTGCCCAAGAGGACTCAATCACAACATAATTTTGGAAAATTCCATGTTTTATGGTAGTTTGTATGCCAGCCTGTCCTGGTATCAGAACCCCTCTCACCATGTGGTCTTCTGGGTTTTTATGTTCTCCTTACCCATTACAAGATCTGAATGGCTTACTGCAGGGCCCCCAGTGGTTATATATAAGGCAGTGAACTTACTGTGGATCACTGCACTCCATTCCCTTCTTAATAAACACAAATGTACAAGTTATTGGACTATGGAAAGGCTTTGCGATAAAGAATCACTGCCTTAGAAAACAGAACCACAGATGTGGATTTAAAAATTGAGGTTAAATTTTACTCCTTCACAGAAGGCCATGTAGGAGGCGGCTTCAAAAAGTTCATGGAAAAATGTAAAAAAGATAATGGAATTTTCCCATGAACTTAAAGCCCCCTCATACTGATTTTAAAATGAGAAAACTGACTTTTTCAATAGGAAGTGAAACGGGCAATAATCTAACTTTAATAAACTTGTAAGCCCAACACATTTTGTACTATAGATGGCAAAGTGTATGTAGTCTGCATGAACTAAGGCTATTATTTTGCTTTTAAGATTGTTTTAGTTTCAGAACAAAATACCTGTCAGTGGAATCTCGACAAAAAAAGAAGCAATCATAGAATGACGATTGCCCTTTTGTTTTTACTCATCTAACACTTTGTTGTTGTTGTTGTTAGGTGTCATCGAGTCGGTACCGACCCATAGCAACCTTATGCACAGCAGAATGACACACTGCCCAATACTGGGCCAACCTCACTATTGTTGCCACACTTGAGTCCATCATACTGCCACTTAGAGGACTAAATAATGTAGTAATACATAAATGTACAAAAGAAAAAAATTTGCTTTATAACTTAAGACAACCATTAGCTTCCACGTAACTGGCTTTTTTTAATCTTCAAGATATGCCAGAAGAGACTGATGGGTTATATTTGGTATAAGCATCTGGTGTTAACCACACACATCAGCCTATGGGATAGGCTCATCAATGTTTCTCAAGAAGCAGTTTTTTGTTTCCTAAACCACAGACCACTGCTTTGACATGTTTTGCTTTTGTAAAATTTAGGTCTTCTGAAAGGTAACTATATAAAGTAGATGTTCAAACACTTGTGTTATGCGGTTTTCACCCTGGGTTCAAACATCATCATAAAGGAATTCCTTTGAACTTCCTTTTGTAATCATGTATCCTTTATTAATATCACTATGAGAGAACTTCAACAAGAATATAGAAAAACGGAATGAAAAGGTCATGGAACTTTCCCAGGAAGTTTTTGAAGCCCCCTCACAGATGAACATTTGTTCATTCATTTAATAAGTAATAGTTGAATGTTTACTATGTGAACGGCACTCACCCCATGACTTGGCATACCTCATTCATGTACAAAGAATCATTAAAACCATTTGAAATCCAAGTACCCAAATAACTTTGAAAAAGGGCAGGTTGTTAAATGTTGTCAAGTCAGTTCCAACTCAGAGACTCAGAGGGTTTTCAAGGAGCAGCTGGTGGGTTTGAACCACCAATCTTGAATCACACTCTCTACATTAAACAGTGGTAATATCCACCTCAAAGAACAGTTAAAGCATCATAACAGAAAAAGTGAAACCCTTAGCCTAGAAACAGGTGTACTGTAGAAAAAACAAGCTGCCTTTATTATCTATATGAAAACAGGCAGGGGCTACTTTATTTATTTACCCTTAGTTTAAAACAAAATAGAACTTTGATCACCCTACTCCTTTTTTCATACCCTGAAGACACTTTAATTAGCATATTTAACTTCATCATTTATTCTTCTGATGTCTTGATACTCTTTCTTATAACCCATCATTTTCTGACAATAACATATTATAGGATATTCTCTAACAGCAGACTTACTGTACCAGTACCTTCAATTTAATTTCTGATATAAAAAGGAAGACCAAAATATTTCCTGACTGGACAGATACATTTTTAATCTGCTCACCTGACAACAGAAAGAAATGGCCCTATTAATTTAGGATAGCAAATAATTCACACCTGTAACATATAGTGTATAACTATGAAAAGCAAACAATGCCCCTTTCTAAAAGTGGCTCCCTTTTCTTTACTGAACGTTACCCTTAGATATCACAATTTTGCATACACAGTGAAAAAAAAAAAAAAAAGCCCAAGCCCTAAAACAGCTATAAACAATTTGCCTGTGGATTTGAAAAGCTTCACAAAAGTCATCAGTATGAAGAGAAGAATCCTTTAAACTGAGGAAAACCCTTCAGAATTCAACCCCAAGTTGGAGTATTAAAAACATGAAATGTTTATTTAGTATAGAGAAGTTAATTTAAGTTTACTGTGAGTGATCATGTACAACAGAGGATTTGCTTGGCAATTTTCCACTTATAAAATGCACTACGTATTTTTGTTTAGGCACAATCAGCAGGCACCTGAAACAATTCAGATTTATTATGGGATAATTGCCAATGCTTACTTCTGTGACAATGTTATGAAAAGAACTCTGAGCCCAAATGAAGCAGTTTCACCTACAGATGGAAGAAAATGGCCCTAGGGCAGTAGTTTGAAAAGGCAGTACAACTAACATAAAGAAAGAAGGGCCCTGACTAGTTGGTGACAAGAACAAGAATTAAAAGTGTTCAAAGAGAAATTTGTCTCCTAAATCTCACCTTTCTTCGTTATCTATATTCTTGATTTCATGGCACCTAGCTGCTGATCCTTCATGTAGTTCCCAAATGCTTATAATGTCTTCACCGAAGTTCTCATTAAAATGACATTTACAGTTACCTCTTAAATACCATTTTATAATGACCAAAAAAGGCTGTTTTATCAGTACCAATGAATTCCAACACATCTGAGTTATTCTGGGATTTACCTTTTCAGCAAATTTCAAGTTTTATATTTAAGTAAGATCAGATTACTGCAAATAAAACCCCATACTAGCTCAGGATCTCGTGACCAATGATTCTAAAAAGCAAGATAAATTCCTCTATTTAGACAGGAAATAGACCACATCAGTTAAACAGACTTTTAATTCACTCATGGAGACACCTGAAATTGCTAGCAAAAGTTCCCAGCATATCCTACTCTTACTAACTTGGGAGACAACTTTGTGTGCATTTTATTTTTTTCCATTCTAGTTGGTTTATAAAACAAAACGGAAATTTTTTAAACTACTCAATAGGAGGTACATAACTTAAAACATCCTATATAAATGTTATCAGTAATTTACAACTTAAAAAAAAACTCAACCACAAAAAAAAAAGTCAAAGCTAAAAACAAGATTTTTACTATGAATCAGTGCTTCCATTACCCTTCTGAAAGAAGTTATATTTTAATGTGATGTAAAGGCAACATTGAGTTTTTCTTTAAATTAACCACCTAATTTATCCCTAAAATTACAAAGAATCAAAGTCTCTTACAGCTTGAGTGCAGCAAACTAAAATGTTCTTTCAGCACAAAGCAGCACTAGAAAAAGTTAACAGTTATAGATGGGAGCGGGCTAGTTTTGCTGTGGCTGCTCCATCAATAACAGACGGACATTAGACGGCATCCATCCCAGGGCACAATTCAACTACAGACTAGAATGCGTCACACTCTTGGCCGTTAAGTGTCCTTTTGTCTTTTGAATATTTTTAGTTTGAACGAAGTGGATTTTTAAAAAGTTTTAATCAGGTCACATAAGTTGGATGCTTAAATAACATCATGATGAGGTATGAAAACTCTGAATTTCCCTAAGATTCAGCAGGATTTCCCAGAGATGTATAATTACTTGTCAGGGGCAACTTCCAAATAGTTCATACTTTGGGGTTATGATGAATTCTAAACGAGGACAAGTCTAGAAAGCTTTAAAGGGTATGCTCTCAAGCAGAAGTGAGCAATTTTTCCTTCAGAATTCATTTTGAACAGCACATACATCAAGAAAAAATCTTCTTTGACGGTGTGTCCCAACATTGAGTCAAGATGGCCAGCTAGCACCGAGAAGTCCTACTGAACTCAGTTGCAGTTCTCTTGGCAATTAAGCTTATTTTTCATTCCATTCCAAACACAAATGTGGATCACCGAACACAGTACTGGAAGCGCCATTTGCAGGTATAGATTGCAGTCATCACTAAATCAGCCAGAAGATGGAGACTGTTGTTATTTTATTGGGAAGAAGGGGGCAGTTCTAGTGGGAAATGAAATAAAATGAGAGGAAATGTGGCTATAAGAAGAAGATCAGTCTCCTTATTTGGGTTAAGAGGTCATACTGAGAAGATGGTTACTAGTTTGAGATGCTACATTAAAGGGATCATATATGTAGCATTAACTACATTAGAATCAAGCTGCACTTGGCTAAGAAAAATAACTTTAAAAGTGTTTATTATCCCGCATTCATAGAAGGAAAAGCACCTGGGGTGAACTCCAATTAATGAGGACCTTGATCAGGACCATAAAGCCTGAAACATTTGTTTAATGCAGAAACACAGCCTCTAGTCACACTGGCTGAGTTTAGGGAGACTGGAGTTTTTGTTTTAAACTTCTCAACTGAATTACAGGATATAGTTTTGATTACTAAGGATTTTAAATCTTCATCCCAGCATTAGAATGGAACCACTTCTAAATCCTAAGACACATAAGACCAAAGAGAAGCAACAGCAATACATATTAATATGTGCCCCACTCTTTTCTGCTCTAGAGGAATCTGCAAACCAGTATCATATTAAAGAGTCAAAGTGTTAATTCTTCAGCATTCCTGACAACTAGAAAGCACATTCACTGAAGGCTGAAGGTGAGGGAGTCGATGGTTTAGTTATCTGTGAAGAATGGCGCCAATAGAAGAAAAAAAATCATTCCATTCTCAGAGGGTAATGCAAATTTGGCTAGAAAAAGCCACCAGGTGATCCACGGGTTCACTGTGGAAGAACTCATGAAAAGTACTCTGAAGTAAACACAACAGGTCTAAACATCTCCTTTGTTGCAAGTTATTGTGTGAAATTCAAGGTAAAGGCTGTGTCTCATCTTTTATTGTCAGTATTTTTCCCACTTTTAAGGGAATGAGGAGTCCTCTCTTTTCCCCCACAAAAAAAGGGAACCACATTAATACACGAATATATTCCCAAGACTCTTATATAAGTGCAGATCTCCAAAGCCTAGGGATTTTCCATAAGAGAGTGGGCCGTCCTGGTTACCCTTGTATTAGAAGGCTTTCCACCACAGAGAGCCAGAGGTTTTCCAGATGTGTGTAAGAGAGCAGGTGCGCAAGGCAAGCAAATGAGCGCAAACAGTATTATGGAAAACATTTGAGAAGTTAGCTCCATGAGGACTGTGGGCTCCACAAAAGGACTTGACTGGGTAGCCTGGTCTGACACAGGAATACGGAAGCAGAGTATTGCTTCAAAGCTGGAAACCTTCCATAGGAGCCTCACACTGCTGGAAGATGTACTGCTGCTGATTAAGGTCAACCTGGGGTGCAATGCTGCTGTCCTCATCTTCAGTCCCGAAGTAATGCTCAATGAGATCAAAGGCCTTCTGGTAGATCTCCTGGTTTTCATGACTCTGTAAGAACTCAATTTTATCCAGGCCTAGAATGAAAAATAAGGTATTAATCTGTTGGAAATTCCAATGAGATAATATTTTGCTATGTCTTCTTCCTTGAAGTAAAAAAATGTTCTCTAATTTTTTTTTTTTAAATAGTAACACAGAAATTATTGCTGGGACTGTACCTGAAGACTTCTATTGCAAACTGACATATTCACCATATACAAGCAATATTCAGTCCCCAGAAATAGTAGTTAGTAGTGTTCTTATTGGACGGTTGTTGTTACGTTCCAATAGATACATTATTGTTGTTAAGTGCCATCCAGTCAGTTCCAACTCATAGCAACCCTGTATAAGATTTCCAAGCAGCAGCTGGTGGGTTTGATCTACAGACTTTGTGGTTCAAACTGACCTTGCAGTCCAGCGCATTATCCTGCAGCACCACACCAGGCCTCCTACATCTATCTCTATGATTACAGATAGAGATACAGATATATGCCACCTCCCCCGTCTCCCCAATATATTCCTATATGGTAAAAACTCTATCTTACCATAAGCTTCTTCAATCAAAGCACAGTAAGGATTAATACCAGTGCCATTTCTTTTGGCTTCTTGTTCTCCAAGCCTCAGGATATTTTCCAAGCCATTTAGGGCAACCTGTACAATCTTAGAGTCCATGACTGTGAGGAGATCACAGAGCGGCTTGATACAACCCAGTTCTACAAGGTACCTAAATTAATGCAAAGAAAAATTTAGTCAAAGCCTTTAAAAAATGTTTTAACTTGTGGAGGGGAGGGGATCATCCCCAAACCAATTCTCTGTCACCATGTCCATTCCTATTTCTTGCCACAATTTTTGGACTCCAAGAAACTAGAAAACTCTCCTACTTTGAATGCAAGTAATTCATCAAAATAGTATAGTTCTGATTAATTTCCATTTTGGTGTTTTGTTAATGATGGAAAATTTAAAAATATATACAAAATTTAAAAGTACAGGCAACAAACTCCTATTCAGTTGCTGTGATTCTCAATTTTCAATTGTATTTGAGGTGTACCACTGCACACACTCCTCACCCCAGGATCGTGCTGATGTAAATGTCACTCATTTTATCTCTAAATGATGAGGATTCTTTTAAAACACACACAGATGTACATACACACATACAACGCAACCACTTTCAAAATCATTTTTACACTTGCAGACAATTATCTATAATACCAAGCATCTGGCATTATGCAAATTTCAGTGACTCAAATACCCACCACCTCTTAATCTGTCCACCATAAACTCTCAGTTTTGTTTTGCAATTTACACGTGGCAACAAGCTGGTTTTATCCTATAGTTTGGATTTTGAATGGTGTCATTTAACATAATTTTCTGTCACTTGAATTTCCTAATAATTGGTAGACAAAGTCAGAGAGTTCATCATATTTGAATCAGTTTTGGAAAGACTGCTTCACAACAGTGTTCCGTTATTTTCTCGCAGTAGCAAAATGAGAATATTCTAATCCTAACATTTCTTAGGATCACCTGAAATACTTCTGAAAATAAAAATTCCACTTCACTAATTATATGGTTATCACCTAGATTTATCTTATATAAAAGGGCAAAATAAATCTGGATTCTTTCCCCTTTTATTTATCAGTTTTCAAAAGAAACCTCAACAAGCTCCAAAGATAACCAACATTTTTTTTGTTTTATAACTGCCTTTTAAAATAAGGTACTACAGGCAAGTGTTCCATGTTTAATTAAATTTGTCTTTAAAAGTATTTTCTGAACGTGAACTTCACATTTAGTTTTCATTAACTAAAATCAGATTAAGTATTAACCCTCCCTCCCAAAAGAAGTCTAAACAAAAAGAGAAAGGAGTCAATAGGAAAAATAAGTTTAGTTTTCATACCCAGTAGTGAAGAATTTTATTTTACTTCGAGTTTAAACTCTTAAATCTATTATAAACATTTAATGTCACAAATTTGCTTTCTCTATACCACCATCTGAAGGTCTGCTAGGCTCATAAAAAACACAACCTCAATGTCATACTGAAAGTATGATTTTATCTTTCTATTTAGTAGTAGGTTCCTCTGACATCTCTGGGCTACAACGTAACAGGTAGCCAACTGCTGATAACAAGTGTCTGCTGGAACTATAAAAAGTTGCCTGAAAATATTAAACAAGTATTAGCTAAAGGTCAAGTTGTTGTATGTATATACCTTAACTTTCCTATAAATGCCTGAGGATCTCAAAACTGTCGTTTGGAAAACTGTTACCTTACACTAGCCATCAAGGCTAACTGACCAATCTAACAGAAAGACACTGCCAGTTAACGTTTTTTGGGTAAAGAAGTTTAGTCTCTAAGAATGCATTATCTGGGAAGTCACTGAGTCAATTTTCTGAAATTATATTAATGTCTCAAGCTTGAAAAGGCTGATCTGACAAGATAATTTTATACCTAGGAGACCCATTGAGAAAGTTAAGAAGAAACTGCACAGAGACTGATAATCAACTTCATCATTATAAATAGCTATGCTCAATAGTAAAAAGAGGCAGTAATTCTACTATTCACTAACAGAGTTTCTGATTTAAGACACCACAGTATTTTAGAGTGTTGAAGAGCAAAAATGTCAGTTTGAGGACTCAGGTGCACCTGACCCAAGCCATAGTTATTTTCAATAACCTCATATGCATGTGAAAGCTGGACAGTGAATAAGGAAGACCATACAAGAATTGGATGTTTTTGAGTTATAGTGTTGGAGGAGAATTTTGAAAGTGCCATGGGCTGCAAAAAGAACCAGTAGATTCGTTTTAGAAGAAATACAGCCAGAGTGCTCCTTGGAGGCCAAGATGGCCAAACTTCATCTATCATACTTCGGACATGTTGTCAGGAGGGATCAGCTGCTGGAGAAGGATATCATGTTTGCTAAGGTGCAGGGTCAGAGGAAAAGAGTTAGACCCCCAACAAGATGGACTGGCCAAGTGGCAGCATGTATGGACTCAAGCGTGGCAACAGTAGTGAGGTTGGCTCAGGATCCGGCAGTGTTTCGTTCTGCTGGGCATAAGGTCACTATGAGTCCATACTAACTTGATGGCACCTAACAACAACAAGTATTTTAGAAATATTTTTTTGAAATTTTTAAGAAGGTGAAACTTCAGAACCAAAAGTATGTGTTATTGTTGTTAAGTACCATGGAGTAGATTCTGACTCAAAGTGACCCTACACAGGGTTTCCGAGGCTGTAAATCTTTATGGGAGCAGAAAGCCTCATCTTTCTCCTGCGGAATGGCTGGTAATTTCGAACTGCAGACCTTGAGGTTTGCAGCCAATTTGTAACCACTATGCTACCAGAGCTACTTATAAGTATGTGTAGTTCATATCAATTTTTAAAATATATGATAGTAAATTTAAGGGCCAATAGTAATTATATATCTGAATGTGAACACAAACTTAAAAATAATGAAAGTATAATGATTATTACTTAAGACCACTGCCACAGGTGGAAACATACTTAGAATCACACACCAAATCAAACGAAACCCATTGCTATCAAATCCATTTCGGTTCACAGGGAGCCTATAGAAGCTCCCGTATATTCCTTAGAGAGCCTCTGTTTTGATTAGACCTTGCTCTCGGGATCATATTGGTAAATCCAGACTCATCACCTGATTATTATTAATTTCATAAAATCATCTTAAAGACTGTTGAGCAGAACAATGATTTTGGCACTCATCCCGTTGCAAGCTTACTGACACCAAGGTGTTCACTTAAAATGAGAATGCCCAACCATGTGAGATCCCAACTTTAGAAGCTACAGCATTAATGGTAATTCTATAGTTTTCTTCCAACAGTTTCTGGTCTTCAACCAGTTCCTGCATTCATCAAGGATGACAGTCTTTAAACTTGTTGCAACATCTCAGTGATTTAACATGTCCATCTGAGCTTTGCTGAAATTGTGTTATCAGCCCTGACCTCAAAGGTATTTTTTTTCACAGCACAGAAAGTATTTGATTTTTCTAACACCCTAATAACATTAACATGTATTACTAAAAGAATATATCTGTAGTAGTGTTTACTGATCAGAGACATGTTTAAAAACATCTAGTTTGGAATAAACCTCATGCATGTATAAACTGAAATACTAGTAGCAATACTTTTTGACTTACCCTCATATATCATATTCCTATGGGAAACGGATTCCTGTTTAAATTTATGTCTTTTCTAGGAATTAAAATTTAAAAGCTGCTGGCAAGGGGGCCTCTAAAGTTTCAAGCCAATACATACCTCTCCTTAACTGAATACCATGGGACTTGCCCACTACTTGTCTGTCATTTTTTTGTACTGTGATGGCTTGTGTGTTTCTGTGATGCTGGAAGCTATGCCACCGGTACTTTAAATATCAGCAGGGTATACTATGTTGGACAGGTCAGCGGAGTTTCTAGACTAATAAGACAAACAAGGAAGGAGGAAGGGTGTACTACTTCTGTATGTTTGTTGTTGCTTGTTGTTAAAAGTGCCACGGAGTCTGTTTCAATTCATAGCGACCCTGTATAAGGTTTCAAGGAGTGGCTGGTGGGTTTGAACCACTGATTTTGCAGTTAACAGCCCAGTGCTTATCCTACAGCACCACAGGAGTCCTGTGGCACACTGTCAGATAGCACCAGAACACTGTCAGATAATAGTGGCAGAAGATGAGCCAAAGTACAACTGGGGAAAAGTTGCCACCTCAAAGTATAGTTAACCATGATAATATGAATGGAGTAGAACTTTCAGGACCTTCACTTGCTGATGGGGCACAACTAAAATTGAGGAGAAACAGCTGCAAACATCCACTGAAAATAGCAACAAGACATGTAAATAGCAACGAGGAATGTATAAAGTATGAATCTAGGAAAATTGGAAGTTTTCAAAAATGAAACGGAATGCATAAGCAGTAATATCCTAGGCATTAGTGAGTGAAAGTGGGCTGTTATTGACCATTTTAAATCTGACAATCTATGGTTACTATGCCAGGAATGACAAATTGAAGAGGAATGGCATCCATTCATTCTGTAAAACAACATTCAAGATCTATCTTGAATCATAATGCTGTCTGTGATAGGTAGGATAAGATCCACTTGCCTATAAGGACATCATGCTTGGTACAGTGGAGGGTCAGAGAAAAAGAGGAAGACCTCCTCCCCCAACAAGATGGATTGGTACAGTGGCGGCACCAATGGGCACAAGCAATAAAATGATTCTGAGTCAGGATGGCGCACAACTGGGTAGTGTTTTGTCCTGTTGTGCATAAGGTGGCTATGGGAAGTAACCAATTCAAGGGCAACTACAACAGCAACACAGCATTTGCTACACTGAATTTGGTACTGTATTCTAAGACATACCACTGTTTTTTTGTGTGTGTCTGGTTCAATTCTATTACTAAGACATCGAAACCAGAAATAGAGTTAGTTATTACAGTGAAAACATAAGGATTCCATAAGTAGCTTTGTAAAATACCTAGATGTTTCTGAACGAAAAGATCTAGAGTAGAATTTCCATGGCCTCAAACCTCAACTATGCCTTAGTTCTTACAAAAGTAAATACTTTTTAATCTGAGTCAAATTATGAAATGGAGAAAACATCTTCTAGAAGGCTAGATTGAATCTTTTTATTTATAAGATCCTGTCTCACTCATCTCATCTGCAAATGGAGTTGATATTTCATTCTATGTAATATTTGGGGTAAGAGGGGGGCATTTGTATAAGGTATAGTTGAAACACCACCTGGTTAGTACTTACTTGATCTGTTCAGCCGATCCTCCAGACGTTGCATTTGTGATGGCCCAAGCGGCTTCTTTCCTTGTCCGAAACTCAGCAGTTTGTAATATACTAATGAGGGCTGGGAAAATGTTGGCACCTATAACAGTCTGAAATTAAAGTAAAATTTAAATGGTTTAAATTTTTTTACAAGGTTTGTAAAAACTGTTTGTGATACTAACTATAACTTTCAGCATAGCTTCACGAATGACACCTTTGCCCATTTAAAATAAAAAAAAAGTTCTCATTATCCCTAAATTGTTTGGTTCTACCTTTATACCACCCTCCCTAGAGTTAGTGACCTTGTAAAGAAAATTTAGTTCCCAAAGGTTTGTGAAAAACTGAAGCCATCTAAAAGAGGTTCATTGGAAAATACATATTTTACTTGGCAAGAACAAAGCCAAATTGTAAGTTCAGAAAAACATTTTAAAAATAAAAGACACTATTACTTGGATCTTAGCATACGATCAAATGTTAGCAGCAAAGGGGGAAACCTAAGAGCAACATTACATATTAAAAGACCGGTAAGTTTTTTTAAAAAGTAAGAAGTAGACTATAAAACAAGACAACAACCTTGAAAATTAGGGGTCTTCAAGCAACAGTGGAAAAAATGCTTTAAAGATTTATAATCCATAGAATAGTAAAAAAAAAATTATATTACTGAAAAAATTTTATTTATCAATAAAATATATAAGGGCTATATATACCATTACCTGTATCTGTGCCCTATTTCCAGCTGTGATATTAGATATTGTCCAACATGCTTCTTTCTTGATAGATTCCTTTGGGCTACTCAGCAAATGCAATAAACTTTGCAGAGCTGAGCAATTCAAAATTACCTGAAAAAGATAAGAATTTTGCTCTGGTAGCGTAGTGGTTACGAATCGGGCTGCGAACCTTAAGGTCAGCGGTTTGAAACTACCAGCCGCTCCGCGGGAGAAAGATGAGGCTTTCTACTCCCGTAAAGATTTACACCCTTGGAAACCCTGCACAGGGTCGCTATGGGTCGGACCCGACTCGATGGCACTTAACAACAACAACAACAACACTGATCCAAATATAAACAAGCTTGTTAGAAAAAAATTTAGGCAAAGCAATAATTTAAAACCTCTACTTGAAGTTTTAAAAAAAAACAAAATATTACATGTAGAAAAGAGGGTTTGCTGCTATAAAGAGTAAGTTTCTAATATTATCAAACTAATTTCATTTTACTGTTAAGACTGTACTTTATAAAGCGCAATAAAGAATGTTAGTAAATAGAAAAGAATTACTTTATCAATGTCTTTTGGATAGATAAATCTATCTAAGGGTCAGAAAATCAAAACTGGTCTGAGATTTTAACTCTTCACCTGGCAACAATAAATCAACATATACTTAGGAAGTACTTTCCAAATGTTTAATGAAATACACCAGGTATTTTGTAAGATTGCTGTTGTTGTCGGGTACAGTTGTGTTGGTTCAGACTCATAGTGTCTTTATGCTATGAGAACAAAACACTGCCTGGTCCTGCATGCACCATCCCCACAACAATTGCTACATTTGAACCAACTGTTGCTGCCACTGTGTCAATCCATTTCACTGAGAATCTTCACTAATCCTTCACTTTACCAAGCATGATGCCCTTCTCCAGAGACAGTTCCCTTCTGATTGAAGAAACGAAGTCTCACCACCCTGGCTTTTAAGAATCATTCTGATTGCACCTCTACCAACACAAATCTGTTTTTCTTCTGGCAACCCATGATAGTTTTACTATTCTTCTCCAATACCACAATTCAAATGCATCGATTCTTCTGTGCACTGCCTTAGTCACTGTCCAACTTTCACATGCATATGGTGGTGTGCTGTTGAGTCGGTTCCAACTCACAGCAACCCTGTACATGGTTCCTGAGGCTGTAAATCTTTACGGGAGCAAAAAGCCTTATCTTTCTCCTGCGGAACAGCAGGTAGTTTTGAACTGCTGACCTTGAGGTTAGCAGCCCAATTTGTAATCTCTATGCTACCAAGAGCTCCTTGAAGCTACTAAAAATATCATGACTTTGGTCAGTTGTACTTTAGTCCTCAAACTGATTATTTTTGTTGTTGAATACTTTAAAGAAGTCTTGTGCAGCAGATCTGAATAATACAACACGTCCTTTGATGTCTAGACTGCTGATTCCATTGAGTGTTGATTGCGGGTCCAAGCAAAATAAGTCTTTGACAACTTCAATCTTTTCTCCATTTATCATAATGTTATTTATTGGTCCAGTGGTGAGAGTTTTTGTTTTCTTTACATTAAGGTACAATTCATACTGACAGCTACAGTCTTTGATCTTCATCACTAAGTATTTTATGTCTTCATTTTCAGCAAGCAAGGTTGTGTCATATTATTATCACAGGTTGTTAATGAGTCTTCCTCCAACCTTGATGCCATGCCCTTCCTTTACATAATTCAGCTTACAGAATGAATAAAGTACGGTGAATAACCCTGGAATGTACGCCTTTCCTTATTTTAAACCATTCAGTATTCCCTTGTTCTTTTCTAACAATTGTCTCTCGGTCTATGTACAATGTTCACATTGTCTATAGCTTGTCATGATCTATAGAATTGAAAACCTTTGCGTAGTCAATAAAGCACAGGTAAACAAACATCTTTCTGGTATTCTCTGCTTTCAGCCAAGATGCATCTGATGTCAGCAGTGATATCCTTTGCTCCGTGTCCTTATCTGAATCTGGCTTGAACCTATGACAGTTCCCTGTCAATGTGTTGTTACAGCCATTTAAAAATTATCTTAAGCAAAATTTTACTTGTAGGTGATATTAATTATTTTGTTTTATGATTTCCGTATTCTTTTGGGTCATGGAATGGGCACAAATATCTCTCTCTTCCAGTCAGTTGGCCTGGTAGTTGTCTTCCAAATTTCTTGCCATAAATGAAATAGAGCCTCCAGTGCTGCATCAGTTTATTAAAATATTTCAATTTGTATTCTGTCAATTCCTGGAGCTTTGTTTTTCACCAATGCCTTCAGTGCAACTTGGACTTCTTCCCTCAGTACCAATGGCTCTTGATTATATGCTACATCTTGACCATTTCCTTTTGGTACAGTGATTCTGTATATTCCCTCCCATCTTCTTTTGATACCTCCTGCATCATTCAACATTTTGCCTGTGGAATCCTTCACTATTGCAAGTTGAGGCTTGAATTTTTTCTTTATTTCTTTCAACTTAAGAAATGCTAAGCGTGTACTTCCTTTTTGGTTTTCTAACTCCAAGTCTTTGCACAGTTCTTTATAATACCTGACTTTGTCTTCTCAAGCTATCCTTTGAAAATTTGTTAAGCCCCTTTACCTCCTCGTTTCTTCCATTCACTCTAGCTTCTCTATGCCCAAGAGCAACATTTATAGTCTCTTCTGACATCTGTTTTGGTCTTGTCTTTGTTTCTTGTCTTTTCAATGACCTTTTGTTTTCTTTCTGTATGATGTTCTTGATGTCATTCCACAGCTCTTCTGGTTTTCAGTCATTAGTGTCTAATGCATCAAACCTGCTCTCTAAATTTAGATGCTCTCTAAATCTAGATGATCTCTAAATTCAGGTGGGATATGTTCAAGGTTATACTTTGGCTCTTGTGGACGTATTTTTATTTTCCTCAGCTTTTGCCTGAACTTGCATATCAGCAATTGATGGTCGTTTCCACAGTTTGCCCATGGCCTGGTTTGGGCTAATGATGTGGTAGGGTTTATCCACTATCTCTTCCCACAGATGTAGTCAATTTGATTCCTGTGTATTCTATTTGGTAAGGTCCACGTGTATAGTCACTTTTCATATTGTTCAAAAAAGGTATATACAGTGAAGAAATCATTGGTCTTGCAAAGTTCTATCATGCAATTGCCAGCATCATTTCTATCACCAAGGCCATATTTCTAACTACTGATCCTTTCTTTAATTCCAGCCTTTGCATTCCAATTACCAGTAATTATCAATGTATCTTGATTGCATGTTCGATCAATTTTAGACTGAAGAAGTAGGTATAATTCATTGTCTTCACATTTGGCCTTGTCACTGTTGTGTACATTTGAATGTTGGTGGTATTAAGTGGTCTTCCTTGTGCAGGCGTATGGATATCATCCTATCACAGCACAGCACTGATTCTGAAATGCTTTTTTCTGACGATTAATATTCCTCCTTCACTTGTCGCTCTAAGCATAGTAAACCATTACAGTCATGATTTGAAATAGCCATTATCAGTCCATTTCAGCTTACTAGTGACTAGTATACTGATCTTTATGTATTCCATTTCATTTTGACAACATTTAATTTTCCTAGATTCATACTTTGTATATTCCATGGATGTTTGCAGCTGTTTCTCTTAATTCTGAAATGAAGGTTCTGAAAGCTTTAATCCATTCACATCATTATGGTAAACTCTACTTTAAGAAGGCACCGCTTCCTAAGTCTTATTTTTTGTGTCATACAATCTGAGGGGCTCATCTTCCAACACTGTATCTGAAAATGTTCCACTATTCTTCATAAGGATTTCATTGGTTAAAAGTTCACAAGTAGTATGCCTCACCTTCTTCCTAGTCTGGAAACTTCACTGAAACCTGTCCACTATAGGTAATGTTGCTGGTATTTCAAATTCCAGTGGCATAACTTCCAACATCACAGCAACACACAAGTCAACCAAAGAAAGACAAATTTAAGATGAATGGTGGGTTTGTTAGGATAGAAAGATAAAAAGGATAGGATCCCAGTTTACACAAATAAGAGATAAAAGGCAAATACACTTAGAAGATACCTACTCTATTAGAAAATAAAACCACAAAGTTCCAATGATAAAAACATATGGTGGACTCAAAAGTCTATCAGTACAAAAAGAACACGTCTGTTCTAGAAAAAACTATGCTGCTGTTTTTAAGTGCTGTCTAGTCAGTTCCCACTCATAGCAAACCTATTTAGAGTTTCCGAGGAGTGGCTGGTAGGTTGTAACTGCCAACACTGTGGTTCACACTGACCTTGGGGTGCAGTGCTAATCCTACAGTGCCAGACCAGGAGTCCAGAAACATCTAGAGGAATTTATAAAAATTTGTTTTCAACTAGATAACCCAACCATCAGACACTGGAAAAAGAAAGGATTTCTTTTTATCACGTAATTTATTTATTTTTAACAAATGCCTACAGTTGTTTCTATTTGAACAGTGAATAATGAAGACTGTATAAGAATTAATGCATTTGAGTTATGGTATTGGAGGAGAATATTAAAAGCACCATGGACTGCCAAAAGAACAAACAGACCTGTGTTGGAAGTACAGCCAGAGTGCTCCTTAGATGCAAGGATGGCCAGACTTTGTCTTTCATATTCAGACATATTGTCAAGAGTGACCACTCACTGGTAAATGATACCATGTTTGGTAAAATGGAGGGTAAGAGAAAAGAGGAACACATCCTAACGAGACGAATTAGCACAGTGATGGCAGCGATGGGCTCAGGCATAACGACGACTGTGAGGTTGGCCCAGGACCAGGCAGTGGTCCTTCTGTTGTGCATAGGGTTGCTATGAATAGATACCAACTCGATGGCACCTAACAACAACAGTTGCTTCACAGAAGTCCTGGTTTGGTGTTATAGGGTAAGGTCAGTTTGAACCACAAGGTTAGCAATTCAAATTTGCCAGCCACTCCTTGAAAACCAACTCAACAGCCCTTAACAACAGCAACAAAGCTGTTTCTATAGGCATTTATATTTAAAAAATAAGTGTATGATAAAAGTAAATTCTTTCTTCTTCCAATGACTGATGGCTGGGTAATCTAGTTGAAACTCATTTTGTAAAATTAAGTTTTCATCTCAGTCCCTAAAATAAATTTTCAAGTGATTTAAAAAGTAGTTTTAAAAAAAATAAACCACAAGGCTTAGAAGATAATGTAACAGCTGATCTAAAAATGATGAACGTGCCAAGCATAAAACCCAAGAAATTATACTGAGACAATTAAAATGTATCCAAATAAGTTTGTGCACATCAAAAATCTTAAGAAAATTAATGTGCATACCATGTATCTGCAAATACATCCTTACTATGAAATTTCATCTGACACTAATATTTTAATATAAAGTTACTTCATGAGCAATTAAAGGTAGGTAAATTAAAATGAAGTCATTTTTTGCGTATTAAAACAGAGAAAAGATAAGTTTAAAATGTCATTAAATAGACACAAAACACAAAGCAGACCTCCTGCCATCTAGTTGATTAAGACTCATAACGACCCTGTAAGACACATCTCCGTAGAGTGTCTGCACAGGAACCAGATTTTAAAGGATCTTCACACATTCAAAGACAACGAAACCCAAAACCAAACACCTTGCTGAGGAGCTGTTTCCAACTTATAGGGCCCCAACAATACAGAAAAGTGTTCCATAGGGTTTCCTTGGCTGAACTCTACAGAACCAGACATGTTTTTCCTAAGAGCAACTGATGGGTCGAGACTATTGATTTTTCTGTTACCAGTCAAGTGTTTAACCACTATACTATGAAGGCACCTTCAAAGGCAACAAAAAGATCAAGCATTACTCTAGTGATATGAGAATGGTAAAAGAAACAACTATGCAATAGCAGGGATGGGTACAGATGGGATAACAGGACTTATCAGTATCTTAAAAGAAAGGAGGAGGAGAGAATAGAATCAAGCTGATGACCAAATTCTGGCCTAGAGAACTGTTGGTGCCATTCACTAAGATGTTGTTGTTATGCACCGTGTAGTTCGTTCCAACTCATAGTGACCCTGTACAGGGTTTCCAAGGCTGTAAATCTTTACGGGAGCAGAAAGCCTCATCTTTCTCCCGCGGAACAGATGGTAGTTTCAAACTGCTGACCCTGAGGTTAGCAGCACGATTCGTAACCACTACGTAAGGGGGTGGGGGTAGGGGTGGGAAGCAGAGGTTCAGACATGCAAGGAAAAATAATTCTCTTCATGGCATGATTAATTTAAAGTAAATATTAAAGTTGGGAGTTTTTGTACATAAGTAGGCCTCTTACCCAGAGAAGCAGTGACACCAGAAATGAAGGGAAAGATGATGACATGGAGAGATGGAACAGCTGGGGATTCTGGACTCAGGGAGGGCAAGGGGGCTGTGTGTTGGTGCCCGGGACAGGGGGGTGGTAGGTTTGCGGGGTATAAATACCCTTTGGTTGATTCTGTGTATTCCTTCCATCTTCTCTTGATACTTTCTGCATCATTCAATAATTTGCCCAGAGAATCTTTCAAAAAAGAAAGTCAAGGCTTGAATTTTTTCTTTAGTTCCCCCAGCTTGAGAAATGCTGCGTGTGTTCTTCCTTTTTGGTGTTCTGATTCCACATCTTTGCACATTTTGTTGTAATATTTGGCTTTATCTTCTCGAGCTGATCTTTGAAATTTTGTTTAGCTCTTGGATCTCCTCATTTCTTCCATTTGCTTTAGCAACTCTATGCTGGAGAGCAAATTTCAGTGACTCTTCTGACATCCATTTTGACCTTTTCCTTCTTTCTTCTTAAATGATTTTTTGCTTTCTTCATGTATGATGTTCTTGATGTCATGCCATAACTCTCTGGTCTTAGGTCTTAAGTGTTTAATGTATCAAATCTGTTCTTCAGATGATCTCTAAATTCAGGTGGGATATATTCAAGGTCATATTTTGGCTTTCATGAACTTTTCATTTTCTTCAGCTTCAGTTTGAATTTGCATATGAGTAACTGATGGTCTGTTCCACAGTCTGCCCCGGCCTTGTTTTCACTGATGATATGGAGCTTTTCCATTGTCTCTTTCCACAGATGTAGTCAATTTGACTTTTATGTATTCCATCTAGCGAGGTCCATGTGTATAGTTGTCTCTTATGCTGTCTAAAGAAGGTATTTGAAATACACAAATCATTGCTTTTGCAGAATTCTATCATGTTCTCCAGCATCATTTCTATCACCAAGGCCAGGAATACACAGTCACTGTACCAAAAGGAATGGTTAATGTTCAACCATTTCAAGAGGTAGCATATGATCATATGATCAAGAGCCAATGATACTGAAGGAGGAAGTCCAAGGTGCATTGAAGGAATTGGCAAAGAACAAGACACCAGGAATTGATGGAATAAAAACTAAAATCTTTCAAGAAAGTTAGGCGGCAGAGGAGGCACTCACTCATCTATGCCAAGAAATTTGGAAGACAACTATCTGGCTAACTGATTGGAAGAGATCCATATTTGTGCCCATTCCAAAGAGAGGTGACCCAAAGGAATGCAGAAATGATCGGATAATCTCTTTGATATCCCCTGTGAGTGAAATTTTGCTAAAGATAATACAGAAACAGCTATAATCATACATTGACAGAGAACTTCCAGTGGTTCAAGCCAGACTCAGAAGAGGCCATAGAACGAGGGATATCATTGCTGATGTCGATGGATCTTGGCTGAAAGTAGAAAATATCAGAAAGATGTATACCTATGCTTTATTGACTACACAAAGGCTTTGGATTGTGTGGATCATGACAAGCTATGGACAACACTTAATTGTGCTCATGAAGAATATGTACCTGGACCAAGAGGCAGCTGTTCGAACAGAACATGGGAACACTGAATGGTTTAAAATTACGGAAGGTGTGCAACAAGACTGTATTCTTTCACCATACTTATTCAACCTGTATGCTGAGAAAATAATGCGAGAAAATGGGTTCTATGAAGAAAAACTTGGCATTAGGATTGGAGGAAGACTCATTAACAACCTGCAATATGCAGATGATACAACCTTGCTTGCTGTAAGTGAAGAGGACTTACAACATTTACTGATGAAGATCAAGGAGCACAGCCTTCGGTATGGATTACATCTCAATGTAAAGAAAACAAAAATCCTCACCACTAGACCAATAAGCAACATTCTTATCAACAGAGAAAAGATTGAAGTTGTCAAGGACTTCATTCTTATTGGATCAACTATCAACATTCACAGAAGCAGCAGTCAAGAAATCAAACGATGTACTGCATTAGGCAAATCTGCTGCACAAGACCTTTTTAAAGTGTTAAAGAGCAAAGACGTCAACTTGAGGACTAAGGTGCGCCTGACCCAAGCCATGGTATTTTCAATAACTTCATATGCATGTGAAAGCTGGACAGTCAATAAGGAAGACAGTACAAGAATTGATGCTTTTGAGTTATGGTGTTGGAGAAGAATAATGAAAGTGCCATGAGCTGCCAAAAGAACCAACAGATCCATTTTGGAAGAAGTGCAACCAGAGTGCTCCTTAGAAGCCAAGATGGCCAAACTTCGCCTCTCATATTTTGGACATATTGTTAGAAGGGACCAGTCGCTGGAGAAGGATGTCATATTTGATAGGGTGGAGAGTCACAGAAAAAGAGGAAGACCCCTAATGAGATGGATTGTCTAGCATCGATGGACTCAAGCGTGGCAACAGTAGTGAGACTGGCCCAGGATCAGGCAGTGTTTTGTTCTGCTGTGCATACGGTCGCTATGGGTCGGTACCAACTCAATGGCACCTAACAACAACAAAACCCTTTGGTTATTTGGAGATGCATGGAGGGGATTGTAATCATTGCAATAAAATGAAATAACATAGGATGAATGTAAAGCTAATGTAAACTATCACATAATTCACAATAAAAACTTAAAAAACATCTATGTGAGATCACAACAATGTTGTTGCTGTTAAGTGCTGTTATATCAGTTCCGAACCGTGGTGACCCTGTATAAGGTTTCTGAGAAGCGGATGGTGAGCTTGAACCACCAACCATGTGGTTCAAATGACTTTGCAGTCCAGCACATTATCTGTATTTACCCTAAATTAAAAATGAGAACATTAGGGAACTAAATCAATGTAAACTGAATGGAAATAATGAGAATGCTGACACAAAGTGAAAACTGTTTAACTACTGTCACTGAGCAATACATAATGTTCTAAGTGCCACTGAGTCAGTTGCAACTCATGACAACTTGGTATAGGGTTTCCAAGAAGCATCTGGTGGGTTTAAATAGTTGACCTTGTGGTTAGCAGTCAAGTGTTTACCTTACAGTGCCACACCAGGACTCCAACATATACAAAGTGATAAAAAGAAAGCTAATTTGCTATGTAAACTTTTACCAAAAACATAGTAAAATCTTCCTGTCTCCCACTTCCACCCCTCCACCTCCCCTCCCCCCCCCAAAAAAAAAGCCACACATCACAAGTAACTCCAAATTACTAAAAGCGATAGACTGAGACAGAGATACTAAGCAGAGATACTAAGGGTGGTACTGGGAGTAGTTATACAAAAGGACTTTCAAATGGACAAATGGAATTAAAAGATAATAGAATCTTAGTGACGCCTGTCAAATACGGTACCACTTTTAACAATAATGAAACAAAAAGTACATGACAATTCACCCTAACAATATATAGTTAAATATTATAATAGAAGCATGATGATAGGGTTCAATATACCATTTTTGAAGGAAAGAAATTACCATTCATACCTGTGTCTGAATATCATCCCCAGTGACAATGTTTCCCACAGCCCGCAAAGCAGGAGAGACCACTTTATAATCATTATGCCTGCAACCATAAAAAGGAATTATATTCTAACAGTTCTATCCTTAGCCTTTTTTCCTTAAAACTAGAAAAAATTAATGTGATAGGATTTTAGCAGAATAAGACCTTATGGCGTTTATTAAGGGAATCCTATCATTCTGATAATGGAGCTCTGAAGTAGCGGGTTATGCGTTAGGCTGCTAACCACATGGTCAGCAGTTCAAATCCACCAGCTACTCCATGGGAGAAAGAAGAGGCTTTCTGTTCTTATAAAGATTACAGCCTTGGAAATCCTATATAGGACTGCTATGAGCTGGAACCAATCCAATGGCACACCACCACAACCACCACCACCATTACCATTCTGATGCAATATCAGGCATGCCCTAGAAGAGCTGCCCTTCCCCTTATTCAGTATATTTTTATTTAAAACTATAAACTTTCCTAGTAATCTTTCCCAGGTGTTTCATCACCTGAATTCCAAATTTCCCCCAATCTTTTAATATAGGTTTAATTTCCTAATTACTTGGTCCTACATGGTTACTGAAATAATGGAGAACAATTGTTAACATTTCTGCAATACTTTTACATATTATATAGTTTTCACAGACATGAAAATTATACATTAACAGATCACAAAATTTGAAATGAATATAAAGTTTCATGCTTCAAATCATGAACTCTTTCTACTAACCCTCAGTTGTCTTATTGGGGGCAAAAAAAGTTTTCCGTGAAGCATTTTACATCCTTAAAGACAGATGTGACAAGTGTCTTGATTTCAGACTAAGTAGGATCATTTAACCTTTCATCATGGGTCCTTTCCCCTTTAAAGACTGATGACTCTGTTCAAAATTTTGTCAGTTCCTTCACATTTGATCTCATTAAATATATAATAATCTAGTGACTAAAGAGTACAAAGGATTACTCCCCAGAGTATGAAAGCCATACTTCTAGCTCCTACAGCATCATGCTGCATTCATTGCCATCAGCACTAAATTGCCACAGTCACTCTGTGAACACTATAATCCGAGAGTTTGGTATTTTGCATAAAATACTTCTCTAATCCACTTCACATATCATGTTGGGGGCAAGGTCTTCAAAATTTTATTTGGTTTCTTCATTACTACTTATAAATTTTATTAATTATATAATCAAAGGCATTCCAAAAACCTCTTTTTAAAGCAAACTTAGATTCAATATCTGACACCAATCTAAAACTCTAAATGAGCTATACAAGGAATAACTATTTTTTACAGGCAATATATTAGTTGTTCAGTGGGTGGGTCGATGGTCATCCAAAATGAACTAGAATTGCTTATATTATTCCAAATGTTTTTCTTGAATGATTTTTTAACAGCAGAGAAGAGTGAAGTTCTTTATAAACTTCAGTTAAAATAAAGAAGAAAAAAAAAAGATTTGGACATGAAAACAAATAAATATACAGGAAAAGATAGCAGTCCAAAACACAACAAGTAGAAAACTAATATAATGCTAAAAGAGCAGACCACCCTCCTTAAAGATCTCTTACATAAGTAGCTCCACAAGTCTCCTGCACACTCCTGCATCAATGACTGCTTGAATTTTATCATTGGGCCCATCTGACAAATAAGAGAGGGCCCAGCAGGCATCAGCCAATACATCGGTGTCATTGACAAACAGCAACCAGGAAAGCACATTCAGACAGGGGGAAACCTGTAAGAGAAAAATGACATGTTTTAAGAAAAACAAACAGCATAGAAGCTAAAAGTAAGGGAAGATGGTCAAGAAGGCAGCAACCAGACATATACTTGGTAGCTTATGGGGTAATTAACACTTCTAGAAACCAGGTAGCAAGTGGCTAAGTGGCATTTTCATCTTTGGAAATGTCAGTGACCTCTCAACAGTTTGGTTTAATGAGATAGTCAGAACATGCAAACACATCTCAGGAAGAAAAATTTCAAAAACACCAATTCTCAGAGTGGGATTTCTCTGTAATCAAAGAGATATAAATCAAAGAACTTATACAAGTGCGAGAGTCAGAAAATTCTGTATTTTATTTATACTATTTTTAAATGACAGCTTTTAAGATCAATTGAGGGCTTTATATACAGTGAAATATCCCAAATTAAAACAAAACCAAAGAACTTAAATTTCTCCAGAAACAGATAAAATTCTCTAATTTTAAATTTTATCAAAAGTCATTTCTTTCTGTTCACATCAAAACTGGTTGTACAGAGAACAAACAAGATGGCGGATTGGGTCGAACTGTAGCAAAGAGATCCAACAACAACAACACAGAATACCCAACTAAGCAGCCTAAGGGGATGGTCCCAGAACTCTGAACCACATATAAAGGAATATATAGAAGGTTGGAAGGCTTACAGCTGGGGGATTTTGTGGCAGAAGCAAGAAATCCATTGCTTTCTAGTCCGGGACGCTCAGGTGCTCCAGGAGCCACCATCTTGGGTGAGAACAAGCGGAGGAAGGATCGGAGCTGCCACAGACGCCTGGCAGAATCGCTGAGATAAAGGTATGGACGTTCTTTTCTTTTGGTAGCTGTTCATTGGTCCCTTGATGTCTGAGCACCTCCATTCTGGTGACTTTATGGGTGCCTGAGCTAGTGGACACCCCAGCCCCACCCTCGGAGGGTTCTACTACGCATGCGCACCGATCTCCTCAAAATTTAAAGAGACAGTTTCCAATTAAAACCAAACGGCCACAGCCGGCCCTGAACTGTTTCCAACTAGAAAAAAGGCCTGGAGCAGGACAAGCAGAAAAAGAGGAAATTGGCCAAAAATGAAATCCTACGTTATGTCAAAACGACCAACAGTGGTATCTTGAAATTTCTCATGAAGAAGAGTGTAAAGGAAAGCCCATTTCCTGATCACATCTACCTGGAGGCATTCAAAAAGCATAAAAAATATCAAAATACATACCCATCTAAGTATTAAGTCCACAGAGAACCCCTGAAGATGCCCAAAAAACAGAAGCAGATGACCATATCTGCACATGTCCAGAAACAAGATAAAGTGACTGAGACAAATGAGCTGGAAGTATACCTACACTCCATACTGGAAGATGGGCAGGCTTTGGAAATGCCTGAGAAGGAATTCAGAAAAATGTTTATAAAATGTATCAAAATACTATACAATGGAGTTGAGAAAAATAAGGAAGAAGTTAGGAAAGCACTACAGGAACAATCAAATAAGATAGATAGAGCACTGAAAACAATTCAAAACCTACAGGAAGAGGTCCAAACTATCAATAATAGAATATCAGAAATGGACAATATACTAAAAGGGCAAAGTAGTAGAATTGAAGAGATAGCAGCCAGAACTAGTGAGCTAGAAGATAAATCTCTCAACACTACTAAGATAGAAGAACAAACACAAAAATCAATAAAAAAAAATCTGAAGACAGCCTAAGATTCATGTTGGA
>NW_006408648.1:1042419-1055851 GCF_000296735.1 Chrysochloris asiatica
CATGACTAATCGTGACTGTCACACTTGTAAAGGTAGAAGTTTTGTAACAAAAAAAGGGGAGTGGTTAATCTTACAGTCTAGAAACAGAGGACCCTAGGACCATCAGGAGAGGAACGCACAAATAGAATGCGGGACCTTATCCAGATAAGCACCAGCACCAGAGATGGAGGCAGAGATGGGGGCATGGAGAGGGGGAGCGGCTAAGGACTCTAGATTCATGGACTAAGAAGAGAAGGACTAAGAGCTGGTGGCCAGGAGCAGACTTGCAGAATGTGCCCTTTGGAGATGTAAATTATTATATATGCCTGAGTGGGTTTTTTGGTTTGGGTGTTTTTTAAAAAGCTAAAGTGGATAGACTGAAATGCTTTTAACTGATGGTATATGGAGGGGAGTATAATCAATGCAATAAAACAAGTTATATGAATTGCTGAATGTGAAACTGATGATGTGCCCTGTAAACTTTCACTCAATCCACAATAAAAACCTTAAATTAAAAAAAAAACTGGTTGTACATTCTTTTCTGTCAATTTCCTCACACGCACAGTCCTTACCTTTGCAAATTCTGGAGGTGGACTTTTCCCTCTACAAAGGTTAGACAAAGCCCAGACTGCATTCCGAGTCATGGTTAGGCGGTTTTGCTTTGAAAATAACCTACAAGCATGATGGTACAATTGTAAATCATATAATGAACATTAATTCTCTGATTGCATAGGAAAAATACTAAGCTGCTTAATGTTACTGAATAAAGAGTAATAATTTCCCCCAGAATAATAAAACACCATCAATTTCTAGTGCCACTAATTTAAGCTTTTGGCATTTGAAATGAGACAGGGAGCTTGAAGAAATGATCTGAGCAAGTTAAGAAAATATCTGGAGCGAAAAATAACTCTAGTAAAGCCAAAATTATTTCCAAAGATGTACTGCTTTCTGAGAAACTTCATTTTACTCCAAAAACAAAGCAAAAGGAAAGAAAACGGCACTTACTGCAACAGAGGAGGAAGGATATTGCAATCTAAAACATAGTCCCTGCACATGGTACTATCTCCAGCAATGTTGCCAAGAGCCCAGACAGCCTGTGAAAGAATTCTTCATTAATGACAGTTTTATAGTTTAACTACCTCATAAATCTTTCAAAATAAATTTTAAAAGATGCCAACACACCACACTAACTCTTTATAAAATTATATAGTAGCAAATCATCATATTGCACATAAACATTAACACCTCTGAGTTTGCTGATCTGAGAGTGAAACAAAAAAACACTTGTGTGATATGTCAATTATATCTCAAAAGGATACCCAAAAAAAAATTTTTATTTAACATTGTTTTATATTTATAAATTTGATAAAGGTGGCAGTAATAAGAAATCCACGTTTTCTGTCTTTTTCTGCACAAAAGTTGTGAAAACCAGCTACTTCACTTAAAACTAAAGACTATTACAAGAATTGCTTAACCATTAACCTAGTGCCATTCTGAGGTCCTGGTGTGGTGTGGGTTCATGAACCAAGACTGCAAAGTTGTTTCAACTGCAAGGTCAGCGGTTCAAGCTCACCAGCCGCTCCTTGGAAACCCTATACAGGGTCACTATGGGTCGGAACCAACTTGACTGCACTTAACAACAACAATGGCATCAATTCTAACCATAAAGACTCTGTGTCCAGAGTAGAATTGCTCCTTAGGGTTTCCAAAACTGTAAATATTTACCATGAAGAGCTGGTTGGTGGATCTGAATGAATCTGAGTGACCAAGCATGCAGTTAGCAGCCCAGTATGCCAGTTGTTGTTGTTGTTAAGTGCCATCGAGTCGGTTCCGACCCATAGCGACCCTGTACAGGGTTTCCGAGGGTGTAAATCCTTACGGGAGTAGAAAGCCTCATCTTTCTCCCGCGGAGCGGCTGGTAGTTTCGAACCGCTGACCTTAAGGCTCGCAGCCCGATTCGTAACCACTACGCTACCAGAGCTTAGGGCTCCTAAAAAGGTGTTGGATTTGAAAATTTCAGAGTTGGAAGGGAAAAAATGGTCATATGTGTCTAGGATAAATTTTGCTTATATTCTCTGTTAAACTTACTACATCTATGTTTAGATTTCTAGAATACTCCCTGAATGTAGGACCAAAGAGAGAAATTCTATTCTTTCACCTGTTTTTTTGTTTAATTTTTTACCTGCTCCTGGACATCTTCAAACTCTGAGCTGAGCAACTCTATGAAGATGGGTACAGCTCCTGCCTGAATCACAATCCGAGTCTGAAGAGAATTCCCTGAAGCAATATTTGTCAGAACCCACGCTGATTCAAACTATAAAAAATAAAAAAGTTTTCATTAAAATTTATTCGCTTCTTTACTTTTAACAACAAAAATTTCTGTCCATGAAGAAAATAAATTATTAGCATTATCAGTTGAATATAATCAAACATCAATTTTTAAAGAATTCCCAGAAGAAATACCCTAATCTAAAGGAATGCTCAGGGTGACTGAAATTTCACATCAAGGTAGAGCTTAGAGGTAAAATTCAACCATAAAATGAAAAGTGGAAACATTTTATGTGATGATATAAAATGACCTCCAAAGACATGAATGAAAGTAAAAATGCAAAATACTATACATTAATATGTATCACTGTATTTTCAACAAGGGTTAAAAAGAAGTATACACATTAAAAGTAACTATCTGTCTTCATGGAAGGAACACGGGTAGGAAAGAAGCTATTTTCTGTAAAGCCTACTGTACCACATTTATGACCTAATACAAAAATAAAATTAAAGCTAAAGAGAGTTAATAAGCATACAGTTAATAGAAACAGCAACTTTAGAGCACAAGAGCTTCCAATCAACAAGACAGCTCCAAACCAAAGTACAGTGGTGAGATTTTAGTTAAGAGCATTTTTAATAGGGAGGATACTGAGGGTAGACTAAGTGAAAGCTGATATAGCATAGTATTATGTTGTGGTTGTTGTGTGCCGTGGAGTCGGTTCCGACTCATAGAGACCCTGCACAGGGTTTCCAAGGCTGTCAATCTTTACGGGAGCAGAAAGCCTCATCTTTCTCCTGCGGAACAGCTGGTAGTTTCAAACTGATGACCCTGAGGTTAGCAGCCCGATTCGTAACCACTATACTACCAGAGCTCCTTAGCATAGCATGATAGCACTGGTAAACAGAAGATATGAAGGGAATCAAAGCTAACAAGAAATACAGTCTATTATTAATTCTATATATCTCTTCAGCAACCTAACTTTCTAAGTTAATGCTGAAAAACACTGAGACCAAGAATAAACTCCTACATTTCTATTTAGATACGGTTTCTTACTTGACCCTTTTCCTTTCCCCTTTCTGTCTCAAATTTAAGTCTTTAATGAAATTAATATGCAGAAAGTCATTCACTGGTTTGTCCTTTAAATGAGATCAATAAAAAGTCATCAAAAGATGTAGCTGTGACTATTGTAAACTTTGAATCAATTAAAGGACAACTGTCATATGGAAAACTTAAATCATCAGTCACTGGGGGGGTAGAGTAGGATAAAAAAAAAAAAGGAAAGGCAATTTGAGTGACACAATCCAAAGCTTTCTAAATGATAGCAAATTTATAGCAGAAGACTCTTAAAAAAGAAATGTTCAAGGAAACCTATAAACGTGACATGTGAGTAGATGAAGTAAGAGTAATTAAGTTTGGTAGCTTAATTTGATACTAATCTTACAGCAGCAGGGAAGTCCAAACTAAACACCAGAGTCAAAAGATACATATTTTCCCTTCTGGTAATTTGTAAAGTTTAGGAGACATGTAGATAAAACATTGAATACCATAAAGTCCCAATGTACTGGAACCAACTTAACAGCACTTAACAATAATCATGAAGTAAAATATCACATATTATTTCTGTAATTAAATTACTACTGAAATCAATGCTCAAGCATTTAACTAAAACTTTACATTTGTCAAGTACTTTAAATATCTTAAAACATTATTTACACTTGTTCAAGTAATCCTCATAACAAGCCAGAGAAGTATGATGTCTGGCCTTTCTAGGAAAAGAGGAAGCCTGTTTAGACAGAGAGATCCAATAATTTGACTGAATCAAGGAATGTTTCATAGACAAAGAAGTTAACTACATTACTAGCTTCCTACTGTGCTATGAAGCCCAGCTGGTCCTCTCTGAAATACACCTTACGTAACACTGGCCTAGGAATCTTTCATTTGCTTGCAGTTTGGTACCCAGGACAAGAAATTTCAAATAGCTGCATGACAGATCATTTAGTGAATGGAAAAAGAAAATTCACCTGAAACATGGTTTCTTTCGCTTACTAGGAAAATTAATTAGTTAGGAAAACAGATCCATATGATGTGAATTAAAAAAGCAAACTGCCCTATCAGAAGGTGTGCTCAAGAGCTTACCTTCAAGCAAACATTATTTTATTATGCTTTGCAGATACATTTTTTTTGTTGCGGTTTTTAAACAAATTGAAGCTTTATAGCAACCCTGCGCCATGCAATTCTTCATGTACCATTTTTCTGACAGTTTATACTCACTTTGTATCTTTGTGTCATGTTTTGGTCATTCTCACAGTATCTAAGGCTTTTTCATAAAGCATACTTGATAGACTATCACTTTACTTAAACATAATTTTTTAAGTACTGAGGAAACACACAAAAAAATTCACGTGAATTGCTTTATTGAGATACTATTAGTTTTTGGAACTGAACCCACAGTACGTCTGAGGTATAAATAGTCATCAAATGCAGAGATGAATCAAAGAAATGAAAACTGTGACGAAAAGCAGTCAGAAAGAACAAACAATATCAGCACACATACCTACCTATCTCAAAGAAAAAAAGTGTTACACTTTTGATGCTAGCACCCAACCCCTGCCTCCAAAACCAAACCTAGATACGGAGGGTATTTTAAAGAGTTATCAGTGAGACAAAATTACTGAGAATGATAACTGTTGTCCAAGATGGAACTGTTACCTGTCTCATGAACTTTAGCATAAAAGGTCTCAGAGAAAATGAAAGGCATTCCTGAAGCCATTCAAGTGAATAAAATGAAGCAGCAAAATAGAAAACAATAAAATTAATGGTTAGAAAAAAATGAAGAATAAGTGAGTAACAGCCTAAACATAAATGAAAGAAAAATGGAAATCAGGGTATCTCAGAGTAACAAAGAATGTGCCAGAGTTATTTTTATCACTAAGAAGTATTGACACTACTCTGAACACAAAGAAGAATCAAGACCTCCCTCACTTGATAAAAATGAAAATCATAAAGTTGTTTAGCTATTACCAGAGTGAAAAGTAGATGAATAATTATACTCAAAGGATCACTGAGAACACCATCATATTCATGCAAAAATAAAAGTGTTAAAATATACACACTCGACAGTTGATTACTTCAGTGTTTTCACTTTGCAAAAATTGAGTAAGCTATAATCTACTTTTGTATGTGTGCTATGTACACATGCACCAGTATGAATGAGTGAGCATATGTATTGCCCCAGTGACTGTAGGTCGCTATTAATGTTGAAGAAGCAACTAAAAATATATTTAACATATTAAATATTTATTTACCATCTATCAAATGTATTTAAAAATTGATTGCACCTGCCTTTCATCATGGACTATACTTTCAATGAGTTTTATAACTAAAAAAAAAAAAAAGCTTCAGTGCTAGCTAGCTCTGGCAGCACATATACTAAAACTGGAATGATACAAAGAAGATTAGCATGCCTTCTGCACGAGAAATGACATGCAAATTCATGAAGCGGTCCATAGTTTCTATGGAGGGGAATGTAATGATTGACATGAAACAAAGTGTATGATTTGTTCAATGTAAAGCTTCTCTTCACTTAATTCACAACAAAAAGCTTTAAAACAAAAACAAAAAACTTCAGCCTTAGCTCCCAGAATAAAATTTAACATGAAAGAGAGTTATGAAATGGAAAGCCCATGATTGATGACAAAAACTATTTCATAAAGTTTTAACAGAAACAGTAAGAAAACGAGATTTATGTAAGTAGCCATGAGACTCAAGAGAAAATCAGTAAATGAAGAAATGCAAAAGTCTAAGAAATGGTATCAGCTGAAGAAATCAATGGTTGCCAAAATTAATTTATTAACTCTTATTTTAAGCTATTCTATCTTAGTCTTCCAAGCATGGCATCATGCAAGGAACAACCTGTCACGCAGTTTTGATTGCTTACAAATTTTAATTCTACTATTATTTTCATTGTCCAGAACTTGCTAGTAAAACTACAACTAAGAAATCCTGGTGTGGTGCTGTAGGATGAGCACTAGACTGCGAACCACAAGGACGGCAGTTCAAACCCACCAGCCACTTCTCAGAAACCCTATACAGTGTCACTATGAGTGAGAACATATTCGACGGCACTTAACAACAACAAAAAATCTAAAGGGCACAGAAAGATTTGATGTTTTTTTCTCTCCTCTGTCTCAGTCTCTACCTTCTGGTGCTCAGTTCCTTAAATAAGGAAAATGAGAATCCAAAGCTGAAGTACTTCTGACCTCCTATCAAGTTTCCCACTCCAGGTTGAGGTACGCCTGGTTCCCTTTCTCCATTTGGATCAGGACTCTGTTGCTGGCCATTTTGCCCGTTCCACTCTGGTTCTAGCAAATGCCAGGCTCACCTGGAGAGCAAGTGAAAAGAGAGGCTCACATCAGAAAAATAAACCCAGATAGCAAACTCTGCAGAGAACAGTGTCTGAGTCATCGGAGCAACCTTCCAAGAAAGGTGCAGGGCTCAATGGTGATGGGAAAAGATGTATGAAGATGAAGGCTTACTGCAGTTTATCTTATTAAGCTTTTAGAGGGGTAAGAAAGGCAAGAAATGGTCAACTAAGTCAACTTAATTCAAATTTACAACTTTAATAGGAAGTCTCTGTGTAATGTTTGGAACTAGGAAGTTAACTTACTTGTTTCTGGCTATTTTTATAAGTTCTTTTAAGATGGTTTTAGAATGCAAAATTTCAGCACTGCAAAGGACAGTACAAAGATGTTGGGCCTGGACTAAAGTACCAAGTAAAGTCAGCCCAACAAACATACCATAAGGCAGACCAGTCTCATATCAAGGGCAAGTATATGTCTGAGATTTAGATGCTTTTCATTAAGTGGCATCATCATTTGCTTCCACAACCCCATATTTCATCCATGTTTGTTTCCAGTTTGAAGGCAAGTGAGTACCCAAGTAGTACTGTCCAAAGCAGGTTCTGGTTTGAGGCACCACACCAATTTGGAGATAAGGTAAGTCAGAAAGGAAGTGGAGACACCCTTCATAAGAATTCATAGTTTTTTAGCTATAGAATGAAGGGTTAAGTTTGTTCACAGGATTTATTGGCGAGTTGAGTCATCTAATTTCCTAGATATCAAATATTGAAACTCTCTTTCTAGAAGAGAAATGGTAAAAGATCTATTCCAAAATTTCTACTAAGCAGCTTACATCCTAGTGCTCTCCCAAAAAAACAGAAGCAGTCCCTTCCAGCTTCCCAGAAAACATTAATTATTTGAGAAAGTATCAGAGCATGAAGCCCGGTGCCTCTAAGGAGTCCCTCAGTATTCTTGCTCCTCCAGTTTTTGGGGTGGCCAAAGTTACCCATGAGTCATGCTGGAGAGAGAACGCCATACTGTGCTTTTATGTGCACAGAAGAAAAGCTGGAGATGACAACCTTTAAGTAATAAATAGGTTGATTATTTCTCAGAATGAAGTACAACACATCTATTAACGTCATCTGCCAAGCTAGAAGGAATCGTTTCTCAATTCTTCAGTTAATTACTAGCTTGTACAAGGTTGAAATCTGGAAATTTAGATATAAATAAATCTGAGGTGTTCATCTTCAGATGTGCTAAAATATAAACTCCAGATTAAAGTACTGAATTAAATAATGCAGAATTTACATGGTGTTAGCCATTAGAGGGCAGTATCCAATATAGAACACACTAAGTCTTTGAGGAGTGGTGGAGGATGCAGACGTCAAGGAAAGAGCCTTTTTTTAGATTTGGGAAGTGATACCATCTTCCTTCGATCCTTAAGGATCCAAACCTCTGCAACCACCTCTCAAAGAGTGCTAGATTCGGAAATAAATTCAGTATCTCTCTCTCTTTGGCTACTCTCATTCCCTGAGTTAAGATAGAAGCATGTTTCAGCATGAACAAAGTGATAGTTTTTCCTACCTCCCTCCTCTTCCTACAAAGCATTTGAAATAATAAACTGCAGTAAGGCTCCTCATTTGGTTCCTCTGGTTCTCTTGGAAGGTTGCTTGGGGGTTCAGACTCTGTTCTCTGCAGTGTTGGTTGTCTGGATTTCCTTTTTTTTCTCCTGAGAAGTCTCTCTTCTCTTGCTCTCTAGGTGAACCTGATATTTTTCAGGTGTCTGGCGATCCTGGCCTTAAACAGGGCCCAGAATTGTAATCCAGAAGGCAGCTAGCAAAACAGAATCTTAATTCAAATGAACTTGGAAGTCAGTATATATCAAACTGGAGAAGAAAAATTGATGGGACACGAAGTACTCTACCTTTTCTGGATTTCTTGTTTTTCCTCTCGAAGGAACTCATCACTGCAACAAAGAAGGTAAAAGGATGGGAGGAAAGGAGAGAAATATCATGACAAAGCATCAAGTCTTATGAATTCTCTACAATGTTCTGGACAGTAAGAAATCTTGGGGTGAGGATTGTCATTTACAAAAATACCCCAGATCTCAATCATGGATGGCATCAGTCTTAGGCAGTGTTGTGATTTTTAGGACTATCTTGTCATTACCAAATATTTACTTGGGGTTAAAAAAAACAAAACAAAACAAAAAACCACTCTGATCTGTTTGGACACCTAACCAATTTTTATAATTTTATCATTGCCCTTTAGATTTGAACCTATAAGTGGGAATTGAGGGATCACTGTATTTGTTAAGAACAGTACTTATATTGATTCCATTGGTTATAGCAAGAAAATCTAGACACTAAAACTCCACTTGTTTACAAAAATCCAACTTTAAGAGAAACAACAGTATTTTTTAAATCTTTATAGATAACTCCCAAGGAAGAATCAATAAAAACAGTTGTTTTTAACTATGAAAATTATTCAATCCAAAGTTGTAGGATTTCTTCTTAGAGCTTCTATAGATAGCATCATATTTATATACTAAATTAGCATAGCAGAATGAATACACATTCTTGACAAGTCTATCTTATCATCACCTTAAGGAAAGGGGATAAGAATAAATAAATAGAAGCAGTCTTGGAGATTAATGCCTCGTTGATGTAGCTCTTGTTACATAAGCCTAAAACAGCCAACAAGTAGAATGTAAAAATCCCTCAACAGCAAACATTATGTAGCCCTCCACATGAGGAGCTCTTATCTATGTCTCTTTTACTGCACGCACACTGCTCAATTATATAAATATTATCCACAATCAACATAACACAACTTTTTAAAGTTATTTATAATGACAAGAATTGTAAAGACATAAAAGCAGCTTCCAACTGGTTGTCAAGATATCATTGTTTTAAAAAAATAACATTTCATATAAACTAAAATTGGTTTAAAAAAAAATTATGTACAGAACATAAGCTTGGAATGAGAAATAAGGTATAAGACAAGAAATAGAAATGTCTCGCACCTGCAGTGTACAATTCTCTTTTCGTTTGAGAAACTCCACAAACCTGGCCACGACTCCTGGTGTACTGATCACTTCATCAATAGGAGGATTAGGCTCTATTTCCCCAGAAAACAAAAGAAGAGAACGTTTTTTTTATTATTTCAATATAAGGCCTCTATAACTCAAAATTAATTCCTACTATCTTTTCTTCTATGTCAGAAATACACAAAATAATGTAGAATTGAAACTGAGTTCAGTTATTTTAAGACAAAGATAGTTGGAAAGATATTACCAAGAAGCTAAGCCTTGGCATAGATATTAAGCTAAGGGGAAATTCTTAAAATTTAAAAAGTGGGAGAAGTGTCATCCAAGTCAACCACTGTTAGTGTTCTGTTATACTCCCCTCTAGCACTTGTTCTGTGCATTAGCTTTCAAGTCTGTCTGCTTTGTTTAGCATCAATGGGCTGCATAAACTGCAGTAAGAGATTCTGTGTGTACTTGAAGGATTAACATTTTTCGGAGCCAGAAAGAATTCACTAAGGATGACATGCAAAATTATCATCTCATTTTCACTTACAATAATCGTATAAATAAAATTATTCAGTAAAAACTTGCTGGGCAATTAGAAAATAGCATAAATAATTAGTATGCTAATTTCAGCAGGAGCTTAGCAAAGTTTTTATGACATTCATGTGGCAATGTCAGAGAAATGGTGGCTGGATACAGTTCTATAAGAGACTTTTTTTTTAATGTTTTATTATGAATTATGTGATAGTTTACAAGGGAGAACATTAGTTTTACATTCATCTTATCGTATATCGTTTCACTGTCATGATTACAATCCCCTCCATGCATCATCAACCAACCAAAGGGTTTACACTACAAGCCTGCCCCCAGTCATCAGCACACAGCCCCTCTCCCTCTCTCTGTCTAGTCCCCAGCTGCTCAATCTCTCTACATCATCGTCTCTGCCTCCATCTCAGGCATCACTGCTTCTCTGGGTAGGGTCCTGCTCTCCGCTCTTCTCCCTTGATGGTCCCAGGGACCTCTGCTCCTAGATTGAAAAGTTAATCACTCCCTTCCTTGCTACAAAACGTCTATCTTTACATTCCCAACCCTCACAAGCAGTCATGATAACAATTATTCACTACTGTATCACAAGAGACCCGTCTGCATTTCATTTCATCAGCCCCATCTAGACAGATTGGATACTACTCAGTGTAGATTCTACCTTACTTCATGCCCTCTGAATCTAGGTTCCCTCTTGAAAGCTTGTAAGCCAGTCACTTCCTGCCTTTGTAGCCCCCCTATTTTGAATAGCCAACGTCCAAGTTGCCCATCACTGTCTACTCTGTGTATGCAGGGGTGGGAATGATCCTTGCTGTAAGGGTTTGTTCCCTCTTTGAGCTCTGCATCCATAGGTGTAGGTCAAGTTCATCAAATTGTATCAGATTACTCTTTTTTCCTTCCTTCTTTCTTTCTCTGGTTGAGCTCTGATCATCCAGTCATTCAAGCCAGGTCAAGTGGGTATTATCTGGAAGTTTGGGTGTTCTTGTGCATATGCCCTCTCTTCTTATCAGCTGGATGCTTCACTCTCCACTCTAGTCCTCTGTGGCTATGTCACTGACTCTGGGTCCAAGAGTCCCCAGGTCTTGCCACACTGCTGGCCATCCAGGTCTTCACCTGGGTTCACAGGAGCCTATTAAACATTGTAGGGCTTAGCTTGCAGCTTCATTGCTGTTTTTCCCTTCACTTCCCCTTATCGGTGACGAGCGCAGTCACCAATCAGAGCGTGCATTCCCACTGAGTCTTAGTCTTGGAAGGGGGTTTACACTGAGGGGCCTGACACTTGCCTTGATGTATCCTGGGCAAGCAACGTGCTTGTTCTTGTAGTAACAGTCAGTCTGCCTATATTGTTTTGTATTTTTCCTGTAGGTCTTTCTTTCAAGAAGTACCTTCTGTTCTTCTAGCCGCTCCAGGCTGGTCTGCAGGCTGGTCTGCTCGTCCTTTCAAGTGGAAATTTCCCGTCTCTGAATATCTGGATGTGGTTCAGGCTTCCACCTATAGTCTCATGTAATGCAGAGGCTCCGCAGGAAGCCTCCTTCACTGGGCACGTTGTAGCCCCATTTTAGGTATTCCAATCAGTTATAGGCAGAAGACAGACTTACAAGCTTTCTATGGTGATGTTTTTGGCTATTCCTTTCTCTCCCCCCTCCAGTGTCTATTTTATAATATAATGCACGGAAAACCAAGATTCAAAAGACAGCCAAGCATCTTGACATTGTTATTGTTGTTAAGTGCTGTCGAGTCAGTTCTGACCCATAGCGACCCTGAACAGGGTTTCTGAGGCTGTAAATCTTTATAGGAGCAGAACGCCTCATCTTTCTCCCGTGGAGCAGCTGGTAGTTTCGAACTGCTCACCTTTCAATTCACAGCCCGATTCGTAACCACTATGGTACCAGAGCTCCTTAACATTATTCCCTCCTTTTCCCCCTTCCAACCATGTCCCAATCTCTGTGTCCCAGAGCCCTGTTGTTCCAAGGTTGTGCATACATCATTATTTACCTCTGTCCCACTTAGCCCATGCAAACCTGTCTAATTGTTCTCCCATCTGCTTTGTTCTTCCATTCCCCTCTCCCTTTTGTATATTGCCCCCCTCCCCATGTAAGAGACATTTTTAGCCAAAATAATAATCATATTCCATTCTACATTAATAATGAAAAATATAAAGCAGGTAGTTCCCCTGCCCACCAAGAAATCTAATACTTCATGTTCTAAGGCAAACTGCATACATTTAAATCACAATCTGATCTTTCAAGTGATACGTTTTAAAAAGGGTAGAAATTTCTCAGTTTGAATTAACTTGAGATTTTGACAACTATTCTTCTTACTATAATGTACTTCATAAGATGATAGCTCATAAACAACATGGTCTTGGTAAGATCTTACAAATACATAAATTCAGATGTTAGGCATGACTAATAATTATGTTTATCTATATGTGTCCTTTCTGATGAGAGGCATATGGCAAAATAATCTACAGTATGAAAAACAGACATGAGAAAGTAGTATTTTGTAAATATATTTTTTAAAATCCATTAAAAGTAAGCAGAGCTCACCTTTTGAAAGCAGTTTTCTGAATTTCTGTGTTGCCGAAAGCTGTTGTTCTGGGCTATTGGAAAATATCATTTCAATCATATCAGAAGTAATGACACCACCCTGGGATCAAAGAAAAAGCAAATATAGTAAAATACTAGCCTTTATTCAGAAGAAAACAAAGATAATATAATGCTGCCAAGTTATTAACTAAATTTTATTTTTCTAGAAGTATGACACAAAGGTAAGAAAATCTTTACATAAAGAAATGTATGAAATTATAATAATGTACTGGGTGAGAATATATTACACCCGAATGATTTCAAATTCTTTGTCGTTAAAAAGCTCATAACAGTGATAAAATAATATAAGTAAATAAAACAAAGGGCTTATTATCATGTTCGGAAACTTAAGTTCTAAAACAATCAATAAACAAGTAACAACAACAAAAAAAAAAACCCAACAACAATGACAAAAAATAAAGACATATACAATAACAAAGACTATATTAATAACACTGAGTGGCTACTAATTTGCTACCCCTGCTAGAGAGAAAGAACTTGATTAAACGTCAGCATAGTGATCCTGCTTGGTCACCTTAGAGCAGGTGGTGGGCCGGCAACATCGGGCGCATGGGGTCCCCAGCTGATCTCCTCCCTCCCCGTCTTCCTTGGATGGCGGCTGTTTATGCTGGACGTGTGGTGTGGCCAGAGATAGGTAAGGATCACGTGGAACCTCGGCTACTTA
>NW_006408648.1:1056406-1069448 GCF_000296735.1 Chrysochloris asiatica
ACTATATTAATATTAGGAACTCATGTACCCTTCACATTCTGGAACCAAGGTAGTATAAATCAAGTTACCCTTGGGTTTTCTTTGAGTTTTTTCATTCTTTTCTCTGACTGTTCTTCAAGCATACTAGTATTGAGAGATTTATCTTCAAACTCACTCATTCAAACCTACTCCATTGCCCTTTAAATGTGCTCTCCATTTCTGAGATCTGTGTATTAATCTTCTGGATTTTTAATAGCAGATTTTGTATGTACTGTTTCAAACTTTGTATTTATTCTGTTTATTCTTGTAGTGTTTTCCTGAATTCTTTGGAAGTTTTTTGGTGTGTTCTCTTTACTTTCCTTCATCTATCAATCCTTTGAAGATGCTCAAATATCATTCTTTTGATATAGTTCCATTACCTGTTCTTCCTCAGAAGATGGCGCTGCATTTTGGTCCTTTGTTTGAGCCATTTTCTCTTGTTTCTTTGTGTGAACTCAGTGTCTATTGTCTCCTGGGCATTGTGAAGCTGTCTTATTTATATTCAATTGGTGATTGTATGTTGATGTGTTCTTAGGCTCTCCCCAACTGGCTCCTGCAGTTGTAATTAGAGAATGAAAGTATGTACACCTTTGTCACGTGCACACCTCAGTTTAGGGTGGGTTTGGCTCATGTTAGCAGCTGTCTATCATTGATCAGGTGGCATAAGAGCTGGTACTGGCTCTTGCCCAGTGGGTAGAACTACAGAGGGTATGGCTATAGCTCAGCTGTGTGGGCACAGTTGCTATCTCCGGTTGGATGTAAAAGATAAAACCTCTCTTTCTGTCACACACATACATACACAAAAACAAGCAAGCAACCAACAATGAAGAAAAAATAAAGAGGAAAAAGAAACAAAACAGGCAACAACAACAAAAAAGAATATAAAGACAAAAGAGAGACAGGAAAATGGAGGTACAGAAGAGAAAAATGAAAGAGGAAATAAATGGGGGTGGGTGGTTTTAGAAAGTCCAGGGACAGGGAAAATGAAAAGACAAAGGGAGTAGAGAGTAGTAAAGAAAGATCAAAAGGGGGGGGGGGGATGAGGGGTGAGGAACAGAAGAAAAGAAGGAAGGAAAACTACAGCAGAAACAAGACAAAAAAAAGCAATGTTAACAGTTGAACTGGAGAGGAGAAAAACTCTTGGGGGTTCTGCAAGCCAAGGAGCTCATGATGTGAAGTCTGGGCAGGATGTGACAGCTGAGTTCCTGGTCCTAAATGGAATTCCTCCTATCTGCCTTGGTGTTATATATGTTTAGGGTTCTCAATCTGCAAAGTACTTTGTGGAAGTCCTTGATGGAGCTGGTTTCAGTGTTTGTTAGGACCACAGGAAAGCAGGGGGCTAGATGAATGGTTAAATGGTAGTCTGGTGGCTCAGCAAGTTCTGTAGGTCTGCAGCTGAGCCCTCTTGAATTCCAGGTACCAAATCATCTCAATGAAGTGGCAGAGCCAGTCTCACATTGGCATGGCTCCTGACCACAGGGCTCTGAATTCCAGGAGAGCAGGGTCTGTACTGGGGGAGGATGAGCATGGGAGCTGGCCACACCTCTGGTCACCAGGGAAACATGGGGGAAAAGAAGGAATTGAACCTTTCCCATTGTGTGTGTGAACCTGCTCTGCCAGGCCACTTTAACTGTCACCACAGCTGCTCACAAGATGTTCATGCTGAGTCTGGCCCACTTTCACCACCCCTGCTTAACTTCTCCCAGCAAGCACTCTGTTCACTTCTCTAACCTTCCTCCTGAAATTCAAGGTTCCAGGATTTTCATCTATGTCTTCTGCATTTGGTCTCTCCTACCTTTGTGGTAGAAGGTCTGTGTAGTGAGTCTGCCTAGTCTGTCATCTTGCCAGCAGTCCTCTACTTACATATATTTTTGGTTTCCTTATTTAAAGATTTTATTTATGAGATTTATCAAACCTCCCAAAAGTATCTTTTTGGAAGAGAGTTCTCTAAGGCTTACACCAGCAAAACTTATGTGGCATAAACAAATCTAGACTAATTCAGAAAAAAATCTGCAGCAGAAGAAAAGGATACATTATATAACAGTGATTGAGTTACAAAATCGTTATTAAATTTACTATAGGTCCTAACAGGAACATTGTTGAAGTTGTTTTTAAGTGCCATCAAGTCAATTCCGACTCATAGTGATCTTGCATAGGGTTTCCAAGGAGCAGGTGGTGGGTTTGAACAGCCAACCTTGTTAACTGCAGTCTAGTACTGATCCTACAAAGAGCTCTGATAGCACAGTGGTTACGAATCGGGCTGCGAACCTCAAGGTCAGCAGTTCGAAACTACCAGCGGTTCCACGGGAGAAAGATGAGGCTTTCTGCTCCCGTAAAGATTTACAGCCTCGGACAACGTGCGCAGGGTCACTATGAGTTGGAACCTACTCCACAGTACTTAACAACAACAACAATTAATCCTACACCACCACACCAGAAGTCCTGCAGCAACACAGGTTATATAAAACTATAAAACTACAAAAATTATGAAAGCCTCAGTTTTCCAACTAAACATACATTAACATCATTTTTCTGAACTAATAATAACCAAAATCCCAAACCCATTACCACCATGTGTGACAAGGTCCGACTCATAAAGGCCTGTCTACAGTTCTAAGGCTGTAAATCTTTATGGAAGCATAAAGCTGGTGCATCTGAATTGCTGACCCTGTGGTTAGAAATCCAATGCTAAACGGACAGCACCACCAGGGGTTTAGGGGAATAACCAACAATTTAAAATCACCTACTACTGACCATGTTCAAAGTTTCTGCTTACATGAATTCCATATTCATGTCAACCACAGAAAATAATAAGTACTTTACCATGGTTAGTTACCCAGTTAATGCACGGTCTGGCTCCAGAGTCCCACTATTCAGCCTCTCAGTGAACATGATCTGTGTTACTCCAACCAATTTGAAGGACACTGGACCAATAAACAACATTCTTATCAACAGAGAAAAGACTGAAGTTGTCAAGGACTTCATTCTTCTTGGATCAACTATCAACACGCGCGGAAGCAGCAGTCAAGAGATCAGACGACATATTGCATTGGGCAAATCTGCTGCACAGGAATTTTTAAAAGTATTGAAGAGCAGAGACGTCAGCTTGAGGACTAAGGTGCACCTGACCCAGGCCATGGTGTTTTCAATAGCCTCATATGGATGCGAAAGCTGGACAGTGAATAAGGAAGATCGTAGAAGAATTGATGCCTTTGAGTTGTGGTGTTGGAGGAGAATACTGAAAGTGCCATGGACTGCCAAAAGAACCAATAGACCTGTTTTGGAAGAAGTGCAGCCAGAGTGCTCCTTGGAGGCCAGGATGGCTAAGCTTCGTCTCTCATACTTTGGATATATTGTCCAGAGGAAACAGTCGCTGGAGAAGGATGTCATGCTGGGTAAGGAGGAGGGTCAGAGAAAAAGAGGAAGACCTCTAACCAGATGGATCAGCCAGGTGGCATCATTGATGGACTCAAGTGTGGCAGCGGTAGTGAGGTTGGCCCAGGATCGGACATTGTTTCGTTCTGCTGTGCATGGGGCCGCTATGAGTCGGTTCCGACTCAATGGCACCTGACAACAACAACCACATGATTTTGTCATAAATTTACAATAAAGATTGTTGGTTCTCAGTCAGAGCTTTCCACATTTCAAATTTATGGAGATAGTGCTGCTGATCTTAATCAAATAGTGGGTTCTCATTATTAGTATCAACAGTAAGACTTAACAGCTACCACTTAAGTTAGGCACTAACTACTGAAGTGGTATTATTGCATTATATTGTTAAATGCTTTTAATTTTTAAAAAGTCGATTCAAATAGTACAAAAGGAATTAAAATGAGAGCAGGAGTCCCCTGATTCTCCTCCTTTCCACCTACTTTCCTAATCTCAAGGAGCAATAACTGCTAACTTTTAATCTAGTCATTACCTCAGTACTATAAATATGATGCTATTGCTCAATTTAAGGAGCTCTGGCCGCATAGTGGTTACAAGTCGATCTGATAACCTCAAGGTCAGCAGTTCAAAAGTACCAGCTGTTCCGTGGGAAAAAGAAGAGGCTTTCTTCTCCCATCAAGATTTACAGCCTCGGAAGCTCTAGATAGGATTGCTATGAATTGGAACCAACTCCACAATACAACACCAACACCACCACCACCACCACCACCACCACCAAACCTCCTGTCATGAAAGGTGAGAATTCACCTCGAATCACCAATTCACCCTACCATAGTTGTATCACTATTCTCAGTTTCTGTTATTATACATATAGCTGAAAACAATATCACCAAGTACAGACAGATCCACAGTGCCCCACCTACTTCATAAAATAAGGCTATTTATATGCTACACCTTTTTCTTTATTCCACTTTTCTTTATCCCAAACACTAATATTACTATTTACATTGTTAAAGATGACATAACATGTTTATACTGTCTTATGTGCTTTGTCCTACCACTGATTATAAATTTTGAAACTCAACAATGTTGATACACAATAACTATTGACACTTTTCAAAGTTCAGTTTACAGCCCCTTTATTTTTACAAAAGACCTACAATAGTATCTATTTTGCTAACCAAAAGAAATGTGATGCAGATTTTCACTTATAGAAAAAAAGGCGAAAAGCAAAGCTAGTACTCAGTATCTGTTTTGCAACAAGCCATTACAGCTCCTTCCCACCCCCACAACTACACTCAGCATCAAGCTGTCATAACTTTAAATGGTGTCTGTGAACTGTGACAGTTGTTGTTGACAAGTGCTGTTAAGTCGGTCCCGGCCCATAACAACCTTGTATAGGGCTCCTAAGGAGTAGCCGGTGAGTTGGAACCGCCGAACTTGTGGTTGGTTCAAACTGACCTTCAGGGTCAAGTGCTTATGGAACAGTACCATGCCACATTTACCATATAAATTAATGGTAGCAATAATTCATATGTAAATTAATGGTAATCATGACTTTGCATCATTCAGCTTACAAGAAGTTGCATAAGAATGCTTTACTTCTGGATGGCTTAGTAAATAATGTTGGTGTTGTTACGTGCCATTGAGTCAATTCTGACCAACAGCGACCCTGTATAGGTTTCCAAGGAGCAGCTGGTAAGCCTGAACCACTGACGTTGCAGTTCAAACGACTCTGCAGTCTGACACAGTAGCCCACAGTGCCACACCAGGTCTAGTGCGTTATATTTCATTCTTGGCAGTATTAAGTACCATTCTTTTCCCCTTGTACTATAATTTTGCATGATCATATCTACTCACCACTCCAGCTTTCCATTGTATCAAGTAGGCTGCCTAATCCCTCTTTTCTCCTGGAGATTTTCCCCTGGAAAATATCTATTACCGTCTTCCTTTCTGGACAAGATACTCTACAATACCAACTAAGCCTCATAATTAATACAGTGAAGTAGGTAGTGCAACTCTGATTCTGCCGATGAGAATACAAGCTTACACACAGTTACACAGTTGCTAAATGAATGACAAAGGAATATCTGAGCCCAGATGTGAATTTTGTGGAGTGGAACAGATCAAGTAGCTGACTACAATCAAAGAAAAGAAAAACAGTTTGAAGAATATGTATTACCATCAAATTATGATGAATTTAAATCTCACCTCCCTTGATTTACAGATAAGATAAATAAAAAAAAAAAGTATTGCTACAAAATCATAGAAACCCTTATTAAACAAAAATATCAAGTGTGAAGCTGTTTCTCGGCACACCCTCCCATCTAGGTTCATATACGTTTTTTGGTTGTTTTTTTTTTAACTTTTTCTTTATTATGAATTGGGTGAAGATTTACAGAGCCTATCCATTTCCCTCCACTCATCAATTTTTGTTTGTGTCATGTCACTGATTGCAATCACCCCAATGTAACATCATTTATAAAGGCAGTGCTTCCATTTCTCCAACCTCCAAAGAATTATGCACACTTCCATTTATAGCATGTCAAAACAGCCACTTTGGCATCCTCAAGGGACTCAAAATCACTTTCCTTTTAACTGCCTTTTGATTTTGGGTACAAAAAGTAGGAAGAGGCAAGATCAGAGCTGCAGGGTGGATGGGGCAAGGATTCCTCAGGATCTTCAGAGAGCAGGCCTTGCCACTCTCTAAGAATGAGCAGTGGTACTATTGTGATAGAAAACAAAGCATTGGCACATCTTTGCTGGCCTTTTCCTCTCCATTGCAGTTTTCCATTTTCTTCAAATTTCTTCACACTAACCCCCTGTGATCTTCCTGTGCGCTTTGAGAAAATCTATCAAGGTTACTCTTTAGGAAAAAAAATAGTAAAAATCAGTCTTGGAGTCCTGGTGTGGTGCTGTAGGATAAGCACTGGACTGCTAACCACAAGGTCAGTCGTTCAAAACCACCAGCCACTCCTTGGCAAGCCTTTACAGGGTCATTATGAGTCAGAATAGCCTCAACAGCACTACCACCAACACTCACTCTGAGCTGACCTCTCTGCCTTGAATTTAATTGGCCAAGATCATCTTGGAAGCTACTGTTTCATGTGGATCTTGCTCTCTGGATCGTATTGGTAAATCTAAGGCTTGTCCCTGGTTTTATGTCTAATTCCATAAAATGTTTTCATTAACTTCAATCTTGCTTAAAACACTGATGGAAAAGATCAGCTCTTTGAGGTAGCTATCTTCATAAAACGTCAAGGAAACCCATCAAGTCAAAAGCTTGCTGAGGCCAAGATGTTCACTTAAATTTGAAAATGATGAATCATGTAAAATCCCAACTTCAGTAGCTATAGTACCTATGGTAATTTTATGGTCTTCGACCAATTTATGGACTTTACCCAGCTTCTTCATTCATCAAGGGTGATGATCTTCCCACTGTTGGTTTATCTCTGAGGTCTTTCCAACTTTCCTTAAAACGCTTGATTAATCTAAAATCTTGTTTTATGTGGCACAGCATTTCTGTAAACTTGCTGCAAAGCTTCAATGATTTGGGAAGATATCCATTTCAGTTTTGTTACAAATTTTACATTAGCTCTGACCTCAAAATTGTTTTTTTACCCTTGACACAGAAAGTAGCTTTTTGGGTTTTTTGTTTTGTTTTGTTTTGTTTTTAAATGAAGGCATTCTAACAAGTATAAGACAAATGTATTACTGACAAAATTGTCTGCAGCCATCCCATAATGGCAGATGTTTGGAATAACCCCACGCATGTATGAGCTGAAACCATAGTAGCAATGCCTTTTAACTTATCATATCTATTTTTAAAACCATTATGCAACACTAAAGGATACTGACCAATTCTTGTTCTCTTTAATGTGGGCTCCACGATGATATCACTTACCCCCATAAAGTTATTTTAGTGTCTTCTTTTCATTTTAATACACTTTCAAGCTTGGGAGATTTTACATTGGTTACAGAGATTAATTTTTAAGGTTTAGGTTTTTTTGAAAACCAAATGAGAACATTCATCCCAACACTAATTATAGGCTAACAAAGCTTTTAAAACAAAGTACTCAGCAACTGATTAAAATAATCCCAGTTTCTAAACTCTCCTTCTATAAAAAATTTAGTATTTCTATTCCTCTTTAAAATACTCCACAGATTTATGAACATATCATTCCCAGTATTTAATATTACCAAACTGTAAACACTGACTTTTTATCTATTTTAAATTCCTTTCTCTAAATGTATACAGCCTGAAAGGTTAACATTTGAGGATTCCAAATTGTAGGAATAGCTACAAATAAACACCTCAAAAGGAAAACTCAGCTGTCATAGAAAATACTGCAGGGCAGTCCCAACAACTAAGGCTAGTCAATAAAAGATAACGAGAAAGTTAGAGACCAGTAAGGTCGATAAAAGCTTTATATCCATTCTACATCAACTTTTAAAAAAAATACTGGCAAGCTTGACTTTCTGAAGGGCTTTAAAGAATTCATCATAAAATGAAAGTGTTGGCTATTAATATCCATGTACATTCTGATTCAAGAGAATTCATTCAGATAAATTATAGATCTATGACGTGAGGAAAAATAACTGCAAAATGTTATGTCAAAAAAAGGGGTGAAAGGATTTATTTACTGATATACCAAAAAAATCTAAATTAATAATCTGGTAACAGTGACTACACAATTAGAGAAAGAAACTGGATGACTGAAGTGAAAGAAAAATATTTTTCACCATATATGATTGTTTTTTGTTTTGTTTTTTAAAGCATGAGTGTATATATAAGATCTATTACAAAAATTGTTGTTGTTGTTGTTAAGTGCTGTGGAGTCAGTTCCAACTCATAGCAACTCTGTATAAGATTTCCAAGGAACAGCTGGTGGGTCTGAACTGCCAATCTTGTTTGTGCTTTACAGTCCAGTACTGATTCTACAGCACCAAACCAGGAGTCCTATTACAAAAATTAAATAACCAATTATACACTGAAAGTATAGACAAGTTTGATGAATATAAAGCATCAGTTTTTTTATCTTTAAAGCAATATAGTGGTTACGAGTCAGGCTGCTAACCTCGAGGTCAGTAGTTCGAAACTACCAACTGTTACATGGTAGAAAGATGGGGCTTTCTGCTCCCGTAAAGATTTACAGCCTCGGAAACCCTTTAAAGGGCTGGTGTGAGTAAGACCTGACTCCACGGCACACAACCAACCCCACCACCACCATCATATAACCTCAAAAAGTTAGAGCATTACACCAATGTTCATTACAGCATTATTAATACTAGCCAAAAGCTAGAAACAGCAAAAGTATCCAACAGATGATTGGATAAACAAAATGTGGTATTATCCACAGAATGGAATATTCTTATATCATAAAGAGAAACAAAGTTCTGAGACATACTATCATATGGGTGAATCTTGAAAATATTACTTTAAGTAAAACAAGTCATATACAAAGGACAAATATTAAGATTCCACTTCCAAAAAATACATATAGTGGACAACATGGTAAATATAATTAGTGTCACTGAAGTGTACACTTTAAATGGCAACTGTTTTGTTATATACATTTTGCCACAATAAACTTTTTTCTTTAAGTTACAAAATGGGTTTGCTATTATTAACTGCCATGGAGTCAGTTTCAACTCACAATAGGTTACAATCCAAAAACTACAGGACTTGTGCTGTGGAGCAATTTTTTTTAATCATATAAATATAAGGGGACTTGAAAAAAAATAAGTTTAAAGACAAATTCCATTACTTTTAATTCCAGTTCTTCACAAACTTTTTGAGGGCCCTTCATATGACCAAGAATGAATAATGAATTCCTTTAAAATCTTTCTTGCTATTCTACCTTACATTTATCATAAATTCTTATCATTAAACTTCATAACTAAATCAATTTTGTTTAACTACATCATCACAAAAAAAATGAAAAATAGTTCCTTTCATCATCTCACTTACTGGTGCCATTTCCATATTGTTAATCTGGGCCTCATGGAAGCCTCCATCTGACATAACTTCTTCTGTTTCTTCTTCTGCTGTAGCAACATTTCTTCGCTTGAAAAGCTGAAGAAAAAAAAACAAAACTGTTATGCATGCCATTCTAACACATAGGAGTTTAAGATTAACATTCAAACATTATGTACTCCTTTCAAAAGGCAACAGAGCTGAAAATCGTTTTTTAAAAATTCTAAAGCTTGTGCCTCCACCAATCATTATTGTTAGTCGACACCTTCATGTTTCTTCAGTCTCCACGGCACTTAACAACAACATAGTCTATAAAAAATTAACTATCACAATATATTATGATCAATATTGTTGTCAGGTGCCATCGAGTCGGAACCGACTCATAGCGACCCCATGCACAGCAGAACGAAACAATGTCCGATCCTGGGCCAACCTCACTACCGCAGCCACACCTGACGCCATCAATGATGCCACCTGGCTGATCCATCTTGTTGGGGGTCTTCCTCTTTTTCTCTGACCCTCCACCTTACCCAGCATGACACATCCTTCTCCAGCGACTGTTCTCTCCGGACAATGTGTCCAAAGTAGGAGAGACGAAGCTTAGCCATCTTGGCCTCCAAGGAGCACTCTGATCAATATTTGAGAAGGTAAAATTTACTGACAGAGGCCTGAAACTAGATAGTAACAAGACTGCAAGGTCTGACATGTAGAATAAACTATGCTTGGCGATTTCTCTCTTCTATGTGAAGCAGGTAACAGAGTATTCTCATCAACACACATCAAGGGAAAAATTACAATAAAAATGATGTCAGCATGATTTAGTATTTCCCTCCGAACTTTCAAGGTGGTGGACTGAAGCTTTCTGACTGACCACCCTAACATGTTCAGCAACCAGGGACTACTGCCTGAACACTAGTTTTTCAAAATCTATTAATTTGTGTAGGCAAAAATATTGTTTCTTTCCAAAGGCCGCCCACTAAGATGCCTTTCATTATATCCTCAAGAGACCTTAGTGATATGTCCTCAATCACCCAGGATGGAGTAAAACCAACCTATTCTGCCATCTTAAGCAATTAAAATAGCAAATAAAATGCATAAAATACTGGATGTCTGCCACCAGACAGGAAAGATTTTGTCTCAGGTTACTGCCTAACTTCCAAGCTGAATTTCCAGCCTGCAGCACATGAAGAGAGGGGCTAAACAGAACTTAGAGGTTCCAGAATTAAGGAGATCTGAATTCAAAACTGAGGACATAGGACACCCAGAATTCATGTTGTTGTTAAGTACCATCAAGTTGGTTCCAACTCATAGTGACCTTGAATGAGGCCTTTAAATTTGGGGGGGAGCAAAAAGTTTCATCTTTCTCCTGCAGAGAGAGGTTGATGGGCTTGAACCACCAACCTTGTGGTTTGCAGTTCAGTGCTTGTCCTATGAAGCCACCGCATTCCCCCCCACCCCAACTAGAATTCATACAACAGAATAATAAAGTGATCTACAAAGAGAAACTACCAAAAATCCTCAAGGAGTTCCCTTTGAGTCTTCAGCTCAGTATTGATTAATGTATGAGTGTAAGGAAATGACCCAAACCTGGGAAAGGGGAATACAGAAAAATTCTTGGGAGCTCCCATAGGTTCTAGACTAGCTAGTGTTTCCATCAGTTCTGACTCAGTGATTCTTGTTAAGTGCTGTCAAGCTGGTTTTGACTCACAGTGAGCCAATGTCACAGAATAAAACTGCCCATAGGGTTTTCTAGGCTGTAATCTTGATGAAAATAGACTGTCCAGTGTTTCTTCCAAGGAACCACTGGGTGGGTTGAAAGCAGTGCTTCAAACTGGTTCAAAACAATTCATTAATTGTACTGTGAAAGAAGGCTGCAAATGTGTTGTATAGAAACCAAATCTGTTTTCCATGGTATTTTAATCCAAGTAGGAAACAGTTGTGCCCTGCTCCAAGATGATGGCTGACCTCACTCTATAAAGTCCTGCCAATACCGTTTCTCTCTGAAAATCTCGCCACAGATTTGAAAATTTCAGGAGCCTGATACAGGAGACTGAATTATTTGCAGGACTACAAGAGTACTGGTATGATGCATATCGGAAGAACTCGACCTCAAGGTAAATTTGAACCTATTTCATGGCACTTAACAATAACAATGTTGTTGTTTTTGTTGTTAAGTACCACTGAATTGGTTCCTACTTACAGTGACTCTGTAATAGGGTTTCTGAGGAGCAGCTGGTTAGTTTGAACCAAGAACCTAGTGGTTTAAACTGACTTTGAGGTCAAGTGTTTATCCTACAGCGCCACACATGCTCAAAGTGGTGTAGGTCAGTTGTCATCCTTGAGTGGGGCACAGCTGTATGATGTTTCTGAATATGGGTCAAAATACCACGAACAACAGATTTAATTGCTATGCAATGCAAACACAGCACTTGTTTATGACAGTAATTACTGAACCATTTTGAACTGTTTCAAAGCCTGGTTAAAAATGCTAAATAACTTTAAAGTTTCAGACTAAAGGTCCACACCAACAAAGTGCAAAAAAGCAAGTTGCAGAAGATACAAAATGGTACCAAGCAACTTCATGACACCCATGCTGCTGTTGTTGTTAAGTGCTTTAGAGTCAGTTCCGACTCATAGCACCCCTATATAGGGTTTCCAAGGAGCAGCTGGTGAGCTTGAACCACTGACCTTGCAGTTCACATGACTTTGCAATCTGACACATTACCCACAGCACCACACCAGAACTCCAACAGTTTATAGAGAACAAACAGGATGGTGGATCGGGTAGACGTGCAGTAAGGGGCTTCGTTAGCAACAACACAGAATACCCCAGACCAAGCAGGCTTGGGATGGTGACAGAACTCTGAACCACATAAAAAGGAATATTTAGAAGGTTAGAAGGCTTACAGCTAGGGGAATTGTAGAGGAAGCAAAAAATCCATTGCTTTCTAATACAAGATGCTGAGCTGCTCCTGGAAGCGCCATCCTGAGTGAGACCAAGTGGAAGAAGGATCGGAGCAGCCACGTACGCCTGACAGAATCTCGGAGAAAAGGTGTGAATGTTCTTTTTATTTGGATTTGTTCATTGGTTCCTCGCTGTCTGCGCACCTCCATTCAGGTATCCAGAGGGGATGCCTGATAGAGTGGACACCCCACCCCCATGCCTGGAGTGTTCTACTATGCATGCGTACAGATCTCCTCAAAATTTAAAGTGACAGTTTCCACTTAAAACCAAACGGCAGTGCAAAACTGCCACAGCCGACCCTGACCTGTTTTATCACTAGGAAAAAGGCTTGAACGGGGATTGTGGAACAGGACAGGCAGACTAAAAAGAAAACAGGCAGAAAATTAAATCCTGAGTTACGTCACAATGACCAACTGTGGCATCTTGAAATTTCTCGGGAAGTGTGAAAAGGGAAGTCCATCTCCTGATCACATCTACCTGAAGGCAATCGGAAAGCATAAAAAATACCAAAACACACAACCATATAAGTATTAACACCACACATAACTTCTGAATATTCCCACAAAACAGAAATAGATGACCCTATCAGCACATGCCCAGAAATGAGATAAAGTGACTGAGGCAAATGAGCTGGAAGTAGACCTACACTCCATACTGGAAGATGGGCAGGCTTTGGAAATGCCTGAGAAGGA
>NW_006408648.1:1079098-1081113 GCF_000296735.1 Chrysochloris asiatica
GGAGGAGAATACTAAAAGTGTCATGGGCTGCCAAAAGAACCAATAGATCTGTTTTGGAAGAAGTGCAGCCAGAGTGCTCCTTTGAGGCCAGGATGGCTAAACTTCATCTCTCATACTCTGGATATATTGTCAGGAAGGAACAGTCGCTGGAGAAGGATATTATGCTTGGTAAGATGGAGGGTCAGAGAAAAAGAGGAAGACCCTCCAACGAGATGGACTGGCCAGGTGGCAGCACTGATGGACTCAAGTGTGGCAGCAGTAGTCAGGTTGGCCCAGGATCAGACACTGTTTCGTTCTGCTGTGCATGGGGTCACTATGAGTCAGTTCTGACTCGATGGCACCTGATAACAACAACAACAACAAATGCTTTAGCAGAAAAACACCCATGAAAGCTTCCCCATAGTCCTTCTCCACCAAGACAATACTCCTGCTCATTCCTTTCATCAAACAAGCAATCGTTCTGCAGTTTTGATGTGAAATCATTAGGCATCATATAGTCTTGATATGGGCTCCTTTTTACTTTATTTTTGTTTTCAATCTTAAAAAATCTTTAAAGGACACATTTTGTTCAATAGCACTGGTTTTGTGGTTTTGTGGTAGTTAATGCACTGGACTGCCAACGTCAATTTGAACCACAAGGTCACCAAATACAAGTTCACCAGTTGTTCCTTGGGAGTCCTATACAGAGTCACTATGGGTTAGAACCAACTCAACGGCACTTAACAACAATATGTAAAACAGACTGTACTAACATGGTTAAATCCCCAGGACACTCAGTTCTTCAGGGATGGACTAAATGGCTAATACCATTGCTTATAAGTACTAGACCTTGATGAAACTTATGTTGAGAAATAGCACTTAGATTTTCTATTTTTACCTTTTAATTCCTATTTTCTCACATTTTCTTTTTTGAAAAGCCCTCATATTTTCAAGGATGCAGAGAAATTAGAAGCCCACGCATTACTGGTGAGAGTGTAAAACAAAACAACCTCTTTGGAACAGTTTGGAATTCCTCAAAATGTTAAATATAGAGTCTCTACTTCTTAAATAATTTGCTTGATTGTACCAGAGAGAAATAAGGTGCTCTTGTAGCATAGTGGTTGCCAGTCAGGCTGCTAACCTCAAGGTCAGCAGTTCAAAACTACCAGCTGTTCAGCAGGAGAAAGATGAGGATTTCTGCTCCTGTGAAGATATACAGCCTCAGAAACAGGGTAGTTAAGAGCTGGACCATATTCCACAGCACACAATCACAACCACTACCACCAGAAAGAAATAAAACAGAAACTTACACTCAAACAAAAACTTGTACAGGAATGTTCATAGAGGCATTATTCATAATATTCAAAAAGACAAACTAAATGTCCATCAACTGTACACCAACAACAAAAAATGCTATATCCACATAATAAATTATTGTTTGATAATGAAAAGTAGATGAAGTATTTATGTATGGATGGCCAAACTTCATCTCTCATACTTCAGGCATACTGTCAGGAGGGACCAGTCGCTAGAGAAGGATATCATGTTTAGTAAGGCGGAGGGTCAAAGAAAAAGAGCTTCGAAGACCCCCAGCAAGATGGATTGGCCAAGTAGCAGCACCAATGGAATCAAGTGTGACAATTGTGAGGTTGGCCCAGGAACAGGCAGTGTTTCATTCTGTTGTACGTAGGGTCGTTATGGGTCAGTACCTAACAACAATGATGGCACCTAACAACAATGATATAGACTTTAAAAGCATCAAGCTAAAAAAGAGAAATCAATCACAAAAGACCACATATTCTATTATTTCATTTATGTGAAATATCCAGAACAGGCGCACATATAGAGACAGAAATAAATTTAAGTAAGAGGTGGGAAAATGGAGAATGCCTGCTAATGGGCATAAGGTTTCTTTTTGTTGTTGTTGTCAGGTGCCATCGAGTTGGAACCGACTCATAGTGACCCCATGCACAGCAGAACGAAACAATGTCCGATCCTGGGCCAACCTCACTACCGCCGCCACACTTGACGCCATC
>NW_006408648.1:1081213-1091982 GCF_000296735.1 Chrysochloris asiatica
GGAAGATGGGCAGGCTTTGGAAATGCCTGAGAAGGAATTCAGAAAAATGATTATAAAATGTATCAAAACACTATACAATGGAGTTAAGAAAAATATGGAAGAAGTCAGGAAAATGCTACAGGAACAATCAAATAAGATAGATACAGCATTGGAAACAATTCAAAACCTACAAATGATTAATAATAGAATATCAGAAATGGACAATACACTGAAATGACAAAGGAACAGAATTGAAGAGATAGAAGTCAGGACCAGTGAGCTAGAAATATCTCAACACTACTAAGATAGAAGAGCAAACACAAAAAAGGATTTTAAAAAATCTGAAGAAGGCCTAAGACTCATATTGGGAATAACTTAAGAATTATCAACATTCCAGAACAGAAAGAACCACACAAGTCCACGGACAAGATAGTTGAAGAGCTTCTGGAAGAAAATTTTCCTAACATCCTGAAAAGCAAAAAGATAAGCATTCAAGAAGCTCAACAAACCCCAGGAAGGATAGACTCCAAAAGAAAATCACTAAGACATAAATTAATCAAGCTCTCCAAAATCAAAGAAAAGGAGGCAATCCTGAAAGCAGCTAGGGAAAAGAGAGGTGTAACATACAAAGCCAAGCATTCGGATTAAGCTTGGATCTCTCAACAGAAACCATGTAGGAAAGAAGGCAATAGGAAGACATATATAAAACGCTGAGAAAAAAAAAAACAAAAACTGCCACCCAAGAATCCTCTACCCAGCAAAGCTGTCAATCAAATACGATGGTGTAATCAAAACATTCCAGGACAAACAGAAGCTAAGGGATGTTGCCAAAGCCAACCCTGCTATGAAAAACATTGTAAAAGGAAGTTCTGTGGACTGAGAATCAACAAGAACAGACAAGACCAGAGAATGATGTACATGGCAGCATCACTCTGAACTCAATCAACATATGGCAGCGTCAAGAACAGAATAAAATTTTAAGAACAGAGAATCTGAGAGGTCAGTCTATGAATAAAACAATTACAATGTGAAAGAAGGTAAACACAGAGGAACAGAGATCCAGGTGGTGGGAAGGTCAGGTTAAAATTGGCAGGTTAAAATTGACTGTCTAAATGGAGGGAAGAGTTAATGGAATATAAGGTAACCACAATGGTGGAGTTGAGGTGTGGGGGTTAGTTTGGGTGTTGGGGCGGGCAATAAAAAAAGGGGGAGACAGAAGAACAAGATAGATAAGGAACACTGAGACAGGTTTGCATGTTCTAAGTGGGACAGAGGTAAATAGTGATGCATGCTCAAACTTGGAACAACAGGGCTCTGTGATACAGGGATCTAGGCATAGCTTAAAAAGGGGAAATAATACTAAAATGCTTGACTGTCTTTGTGAATATTGGTTTCACTTTCCTACTATTGTAAAATAGACACTTGAGTGGGATAGAAAGGAATGTTGGGAAACATGATTACACAAAATTTGTAAGCGTATCTTCAGCCTATAACTGATTGGAATACCTAAAAGTGGTTCTAGAACTTACCCAGTGAAATAGACCTCTTGTGAAGACTTTGCAGAGTATAGGACCTTAGGTAGAATCCTGAGTCCCATCCAGAACCTTAAAACTTGGGACATTCCCACTAGCAAGGGCAAGCAGACCATCCAGGAACAGCTAGAGTGACAGAAGATACGTCTCCAAAGAAAGATCATCAAGAAAAACCCAAAACAAAATGTCAGCATGACTGGCTACTACAAGAATAAGCAAGCTGTTCGCCAGGAAGTCATCAAGGGAAGCAATCAAGTTTCTTCAGGACAAACTCCCCTCTAAGACTGAAACTCAAAGGGAACACACGAACAGGCATGTAAGCTTGCTGGCGACCACATTGGGCTACTGGTGAGTGGAAGAGGGGGAAAGGCGGCAATGAACAAATGGGCTGAGTTCAACCACAGTCCATTGACTCCCTGGAGATTAGAGAGAGAGAAGAGGAAGGGCTGGTTGGTCCAAGGTGTAGTGAGAACTGGGGACACTTGAACCCATGGACAAGGACTTAGCCACAGAGGGCTAGAGCTGACAGGTAAACATCCATCTGATATGAAGTGAGGGGAGAGGCACCAGAACAACTAAACTTGCAGACAGTACCCATTTGACTTAGCCTTGATGGCTTGATAAACAGATCTCAACTAGAGAAACCTTACAAAAAATTTTTGATAAAGGAAACAAAGGTAAATTGCTACAATTTGATGAATCTGACCTACACTCATGGAGGTAGTACCTCTGAATGCCAACAGAAAGGGAAGGAGTCTTCATATCAAGTATCAATGCTATCCTCTCTGTACACAGGGTAGATAGGGACAGGCAACTTAGACACTGACTACCTAAAATGACTAGGCGATAAAGGCAGGAAGTGACTGGCTTACAAGGTTTCAAGAGGGAGTTTAGTTTAAGAATGTGTGGGGGAAGAAAGCATTCCCCACTGAATAGTTTTCATCTTGTCTAGATAGGTCTGGTGAAAAGAGAAGGGGATAAGATTCGTATGATTCAATAGTGAATAACTGTTATCATGACTAATTGTGACTGTCACAACTGTAACGGTAGAAGTTTTGTAACAAAAAAGGGGAGTGGTTAATCTTATAGTCCAGAAACAGAGGACCCTAGGAACATCAAGGGAGAAGAACACAAGCAGAATGCGGGACCTTATCCAGAGAAGCACCGATGCCGGTGATGGGGACATGGAGAGGAGGAGCGGCTGAGGACTCTAGATTCATGGGAAGAGAGGGACTAAGCTGGTGGCCAGGAGGCAGACTTGCACAATGTGCCCTTTGGAGATGTAAATTATTATATATGCCTGAGTGGGTTGTTGTTGTTTTTTTTTTAAAAAAGCTAAAGTGAATAGAGAAATACTATTAACGGTACATGAAGGGGATTATAATCATTGTAATGAAACAAGGTGTATGGTTTTTTTAATGTAAAACTGATGATCTGCCCTGTAAACTTTCACTCAATCCACAATAAAAACCTTTTTAAAAAGAAAAAAAGAACATCATGGTTGGCAAAGTAGAGGATCAGCAAAAAAAGAGGAAGACCCCCAATGAGATGGACTGACACAGTGACTGCCTGCCACAATGGGCTCAAACATAACAATAATTGTGAGGATGATACAGGACCCAGCAGTTCCATGTTGTTGTGCACAGGATTGGGGCTGACTCAACAGTACCAAACAGCTACACAAAAGGAAGGCAATTATATCACATAACAAAACGGAAGCTATCCACACAATACTAGTAATGATGCCCTGGTCAAACGGACACTTATTTTGAGAGGGCACAAAATTCATGACATAAAAATTAACATTTCTACTCCCCCATATTACAAAGGTAGCCCAGTTGGCCTGCTGGAATCTGGATTACCTTTCCTATGTGAATGTGGGGACTGGGGTGATGGGAATGACAAAAAAAAAAAAAAAAGAGAGAGAGAGAATATAAAATTATACAAAATGAGACAAAAACTCCAACAAAAGACAAACAGAAATTCATGTCTACAATTTAATCACGCTACCAGATATGCAAAGAAGCAAAAAAAACACTTCACATAATGAAAAGAAAAATCAGTTTAAAAACTATCCTGAAATGACAGAAGGAACAGAATTAGTATACAAGCACATTAAAATAGTTACTAATATACTGAACATATTCAAAAAACGTAGAAAAAAGTAGAGCCAAGAAAAGGTGAGAATAAGGAAGATATAGGAAAAAATTAAATGTCTAGAAATGAAAAATACAATGTCTAAGATGAAAAGTACACTGGGCGGGATTAAAAGCAAACCAGGCACTGCACAAAATAAATAAATTTGAATATACAGCAATGAAACACTCTAAAAGAGGAAAAAAGACTGAGAAAATATGTAGTACACAAATGAGCTGCGGGATATCAAATAATCTAAGAGAGGTGTACTAAAGTACCAGGGTAAGGATCTAGAGACAGATACATTTTAGGGGGAGGAATAGAAAAATTTCCAAATTTGATGAAAAATACCCACAAATTCAAAACTTCAAAGAACCCCTAAGCAGAACCATGAAGGCACATCATCATTAAACTGCCTAAAATCAGTGACAAGGTTTTAATAAAGTTGTTGTTGTGTTGTTGTAGCTAGAGGAAAAGAGACATCTTACATATAGAGGAGCAAAAGATAAAATTAAAATTCATCACTAGCAAAACAATACTGTTAAGAAAATGGTAAAAGAAATTCTTCAAATAGAAGGAAAATGAACCTGATGAAAAACATAGCTGTAATAAGGAATAAGAGGAGCTCTGGTAGCATAGTAGTTACAAATCGGGCTGTGAACCTCAACGTCAGCAATTCGAAACTACCAGCTGCTCCATGGGAGAAAGATGAGGCTTTCTGCTCCCGTAAAGATTTGTAGCCACGGAAACGCTGTTCAGGGTCGCTATGGGTCGGAACCGACTCGAAGGTACTTAACAACAACAAGGAATAAAGAGCACTAGAGATGGTAAATTCATAGTAAAATGGAGTCGGTTCCGACTCACAGGGACCCTGCACAGGGTTTCCGAGGCTGTAAATCTTTATGGGAGCAGAAAGCCTCATCATTCTCCCGCGAAACAACTGGTAGTTTCGAACTGCTGACCTTGAAGTTCGCAGCCCAATTCGTAACCGCTACACTACCAGAGCTCCTTTACTTATCCACAGTAGGCTGGCAATAATCAGAAAAACAGCAGCATGAGGAAGGTTCTTCAAAAAGTTCATAGAAAATGTGTATTATTTTTTTTAAAACTATGCATACATTTATAAATATTTTTTAAAGCACCAGTTCAGGAAGAACTCTTATCAGAGCAACATGAATTCTACTAAAATTAAAGCAATCATTTATGTTGAAACTTGGCTAGGAGAATGGTGAAATCACTGATGCTGTATATAAAATTTATGAAGACAATACCCCAAACAAGTCAACAGTTTAAAATGGATAGTTCATTTTAAGAAAGGATGAGACTAAACTATAAAGAAAAAAAAAAAAAAAAAAATGGCAGTGTTTAAGTATATATAGCTTAAACTATAATTTTAGCATTTGGCACCATATGTCTGCGATTATATTTGATTTTGCATTACTGTTTCACAATAAAGCTTTGTTTAACGCTTTGATTTTATGATTATGGAAAAAATAAGGCACAACCAGTTTTTCCTTCTTTCCTAAATTTCATCAGTGTAGATGTGGTTCTTCTATGTTAAACAAAAAAAGTGCAACTATCAAAACAAAAACATTTTAGAGTGATATTGCTGTTCTGCTGGTTTAAATATACAGCACATCATACATATTTTACAAGCAAGTCAAATGGAGATAAAGTTGAAATTACAGAAGATGAAAATGACCTTTCAGAATCAACACAAAGTGTTCTGACACTTAGTGATTAATACCATGCATCTGTGAGCAATGAACTATGTGGTTTTTGAATCGGACATAGACCATTAATACTACGACTCGAGCTAAACTTCTGCACGGTTCATAATTTTTAAAAGTGTGTAGTTAATATTATGCATGCTACTGTCCTTTCTTCCATTCTTACAAATATGTGCCCATTTGCAAAACAAAAAGCTAATAATCAGTAATAATCCTATAAAAGATGTTAACTATGTTTAGTCATTGACTGATCTTGCTCTAACCTTAAAATTTTGTGATTATTGAACTCTGCTGCATTTATTCTAAAACTCCCCCAAAATTATCTAACCGTTTTGAATATCAACATTATCCTGGTGTATTCACTGCTGTATGCCCTATTGTTCTTTGTTGCTGCTTTATGTCTTCATATTAGCAAAATAAAAAATTCTGTGAAGAAAACAAGAAACCTTTGATCTTAATAAAAAAATGAATTACCTACTCCTCCCCTTCTGTAGCAAGAAACAAACTGCTTGTTTTTGAGAACTTTTCCATCAAGAATTTAGTAGAAGCAGGTTTACTTATATGATTTTGATGTTTTTATTAACGTTTCCAAACAATGTACTTTGAAATCAGAATTACTTCTTATTCATTTTCATATAATTCTCCTAATACTCTTCATCACACATTAGTGATCAGAAATGAGGTGTAAATACCCAATCCCTGCCCGCAAGAGCTAAATAGGAATTTACTGTTAAGTTGAAGGGAGTTTTGCCCTAACTCACGGATTGTTCAAGAATGAACTGCTGTTGGGTTTGATTGGTTGTAGATGGATTGTGGTGTGGTATATTTGAAGGCTATGAATGTAACTTACAATGCTTAATAAAAACCTGTATTCTTTTAATATAAAAAATAAAAATGATAAGGATGAAACACAGTGGTAGAACATCTACATTAATTTGCAAGTAAACAATTTTGCTGCTGTCCTAATTAAAGAGGGCCTACCCTGTACAGGGAAGGAGCTCTGGTAGCATAGTGGTTACAAATCGGGCTGCGAACTGCAAGGTCAGCAGTTCAAAACTACCAGCTGTTCCGTGGGAGAAAGAGGAGGTTTCTACTCCCGTAAAGATTTACAGCCTAACCCTGTACAGAGTCGCTATGAGTCGGAACCAACTCCACGGCACATAACAACAACAACCCTGTACAGGGAGTCCTGGTGTGGCGCTGTGGGTTAATGTGCCAGACTGCAAAGCCATTTGAACTGCAAGGTCAGCAGTTCAAGCTCACCAGCTGCTCCTCAGAAACCCTATACAAGGGTTGCCATGGGTCAGAAGCGACTCGACGGCACTTCACAACAACAACAAAATCCGGTACAGGGTCACTATGTGTTGGAATCTACTCGACAGCACTTACAACAACAAAACCATTAATAGCGGAGTCCTGTGGCACTGTGGGTTAATACGCTAGACTGCAAAGCCATTTGAACTGTAAGGTTGGTGGTTCAAGCTCACCAGCTGCTCCTTGGAAAACTTTTACAGGGTCACTATGGGTCGGAACCGACTCGATGGCACTTAACAACAACCATTAACAGCAGAAACAATAGTCAACATCATAGGCATTTCAATTGCTTCATATTACACAATTCTGACTAAAAAATTAAAGTTGAGCAACCTTTCCACTGATGGGGGCCAAAATGGTTACACCCAGATCAGCTGCACACAATGCAAATTTGAATCAAGTAGAATTAAGATCCTAAAGTATTTCTTTGAAAAATTCTAACAGGAGATGAAACATGGCTTTAGTACATACAATACAATCCTTAAGGAAAAGCACAATCAAAGTATCAGTTAAGAACAAATGTCATGGCAACCGTTTTTTGGACTGCTCAAGAGATTTTGTTTGTTAACTTTCTGGAGGGCCAAAGAATGGTAACATCTGCTTATTGTAAAGTGTTTTGAGAAAAGCAGTGTGACACAATGAATTTACTTACTATGTCTCTTCTAGTTGTGGTCTTTGTAACTCTCATTAAATGATTTTTTTTGGACCCATGCAAATAGGGTATATGGTCTCTAATGCAGAGATTGGTCAGTTTTGTCATCCTGCAAGGTTTAAAAGGGACCATCAAGAAATAAGAGCCAAAAGAAAAACAAAAGAAGTAAGAGCCACCAGTAGAGTGTGAGGTTTCTGTGTGGAAAAGCAGCAGTAGCAGAGGCAGTGGTACGGAGACAGCAGAGTGCTTCCTGGCCACGAACTGAATAAAGTTGAGTGCCATCAGGCAGGACACTGGCTTGCAAAATAGGCCCGTTACGCATTTATCCTAAGAGCTAAAAAACCTTTCAATACTTGCACAAACAGGGCAGGGGCCAAGAGACCACATGGCTAAGAGGCCACGGACAAGACAAAAGTGTGCCTGACCAGAGACCTGCAGTATCTTGAAATCACTTCTGATCCTGAATTGTACCCTTTTGTTGTTGTTGTTGTTAAGTGCCATCGAGTCGGTTCCAACTCATAGCAACCCCATCTAAGGGCTTCCGAAAAGCGGCTGATGAGTTTGAACCACCAAACTTACAGTTCAGACTTTGTGATCCAGGGCTTATCCTACAACACCACACCAGGACTCCAAGTAATTAGGAGTACTGCCTGTAAATACTGTGTGGCCACTACAATGGATTAGCAAACCTAGCAGAGATGAAAGAGTGCTGTGGGAATGATGGCTGGTATCAGAATAGGGTAAGGGAAGATGGAGGGTAGAGGCATGCCTGACCTCTGCCTCATATCAATCAAGCAATGGCTGATGTGGAGTTTGATTCTCCTTCCCCCTTATGAAGTCGAAGTAGGTCAGACATGAGTTCAATACCGTTTTTGCAGGTAGTAGAAGCTTTAGCTTCTTCATCTGTCTGTCGTGCTGTGGTGGCTTGAGTTGCTGTGATTCTGAGGGCTATGCCTCCGGTATTTTAAATAACCAGCAAGGTCATGCATGGTGGACAGGTTTCAGATGAACTTCCAGACAAAGGCAGATTAGGAAGAAAGAGTGACAAACTATTTCCGAATCGCTAGTCACTGAAAAACTTATGAATATCAGAGAAAAACTGTCAGATACAGGGCCGGAAAATGAGCCCTTCAGGTTGGAAGGCACTCAAAATGCGACTGGGGAAGAGCTGCCTCCTCAAAGTAGAGTTGACCATGATGACGTGAATAGAGTTAAGCTCGTGAGAGAAAAGCCCACAGAACCTTCATTTGCTGATGGGCCACAACTCAAAATGAAGAGAAACAGCTGTAAACATCCACTGAAAATCGTAACATGGAATGTAAGAAGTATGAATCTGGGAAAATTGGAAGTTTGTCAAAAATGAAATGAAATGCATCAACATCGATATCTTAGGCATTAGTGAGCTGAAATGGACTGGTATTGGCCATTTTGAATCTGATAACCACATGTTTTACTATGCAGGGAATGAAAAATTGAAAGGGAATGGTGTTGCATTCATTGTCAAAAAGAACATATCCAGATTATTCATGAGGTAAAATGCTGTAAGTGATATGATAATATCCATGCGCCTACAGGGAAGCCCAGTTAACACCATTACTATGCAAATTTATGCACCAACCACTAAAGCCAGTGAAGATGAAATAGAAGAATTCTACCAACTTCTTCAACCTGAAATCAATCAAACATGCAATCAAGATGTATTGCTCATTACTGGTGAATGGATTGCAAAGGTTGGGAGCAAACAGGAAGGACCAGTAGTTAGAAAATATGGCTTTGGTGATAGAAATGATGCTGGAGAACGAAGGACAGAAATCTGCAAAAACAATGATTTGTTTATTTCAAATACCTTCTTTAGACAGCATAACAGACGACTATACACATGGACCTCGCCAGATGGAACACAAAGAAATCAAATTGACTACATCTGTGGAAAGAGAAGATGGAAAAGCTCCATATCAACAGTGAAAACAAGGCCAGGGGCAGACTGTGGAACAGACCATCAATTACTGATCTGCAAATTGAAGCTGAAGAAAATGAAAACAAGTCCACGAGAGCCAAAATATGACCGTGAATTTATCCCACCTGAATTTAGAGATCATCTGAAGAACAGATTTGATACATTAAACACTAACGACCAAAGACCAGAAGAGTTGTGGGATGACATCAAGAACATCATACATGAAGAGAGCAAAAAGTCATTAATACAAGAAAGAAGGAAAAGGTCAAAATGAATGTCAGAACAGACTCACGCTCAGCAATTCTCAAGCTGGGGGAACTGAAGAAAAAATTCAAGCCTCGGCTTTTGTTATTGAAAGATTCTCTGGGCAAATTACTGAATGATGCAGAATGTATCAAGAGATGATGGAAGGAATACACAGAGTCTTTGTATCAAAAGGAAATGGTTAATGTTCAACCACTGCAAGAGGTACCATATGATCAAGAGCCAATGATACTCAGGGAGGAAGTCCAAAGTACATTGAAGGAATTGGCAAAGAACAAGGCACCAGGAATTAATGGAATAAAAATTGAAATCTTTCAAGAAAGTGAGGCGGCAAAGGAGGCACTCACATATTTCTACCAAGCAATGTGGAAGACAACTATCTGGCCAATTGACTGGAGGAGATCCATATTTGTGCCCCTTCCAAAGAGCGATGATCCAACGGAATGCGGAAATCATTGGACAATCTCTTTGATATCTCAAGCAAGTAAAGTTTTTCAAAAGATAATAACAGAAACGGCTACAATCATACATTGACAGAGAACTTCCAGAGGTTCAAGCTGGATTCAGAAGAGGCCCGGGAACGAGAGATATCATTGCTGATGTCTGATGGATCTTGGCTGAAAACAGAAAATATCAGAAAGAGGTTTACCTATGCTTTAATGACTACACAAAGGCTTTCGGTTGTGTGGATCATGACAAGCTATGGACAACATTGAGAAGTATGAGTATTCCAGAACACTTAATTGTACTTATGAGGACTCTGTACCTGGACCAAGAAGCAGCTGTTCGAACAGAGCATGGGAACACTGACTGTTTTAAAATTGAGAACGGTGTGCGACAAGGTTGTGTTCTTTCACCATACTTATTCAACCTGTATGCTGAGCAAATAATACGAGAAGCTGGGTTTTATGAAGAAAAATGTGGCATCAGGATTGGAGGAAGACTCACTAACAACCTGCTATATGCAGATGATACAACCCTGCTTGCTGAAAGTGAAGAGGATTTGAAACATTTACTGATGAATATCAAAGAGCACAGCCTTCAGTATGGATTACATCTCGATGTCAAGAAAACAAAAATCCTCACCACTGGACCAATAAGCAACATTCTTATCAACGGAGAAAAGACAGAAGTTGTCAAGGACTTAATTCTTCTTGGACCAACTATCAACACTCATGGAAGCAGCAGTCAAGAGATCAGACGAC
>NW_006408648.1:1094207-1106792 GCF_000296735.1 Chrysochloris asiatica
CTACCGCCGCCACACTTGACGCCATCAATGATGTCACCTGGCTGATCCATCTCGTTGGGGGTCCTCCTCTTTTTCTCTGACCCTCCACCTTACCCCGCATGACATCCTTCTCCAGCGACTGTTCTCTCCAGACAATGTGTCCAAAGTATGAGATACGAAGCCTAGCCATCTGGGCCTCCAAGGAGCACTCTGGTTGCACTTCTTCCAAAACAGATCTATTGGTTCTTTTAGCAGTCCATGGCACTTTCTGTATTCTCCTCTAACACAACTCAAAGGGAGATCAAAATGGTCTAAAATTGTGGCGATAGTTGCAAAATCTGCAAGTATACTTAAAAAATCAATGAATTATGCATTTTAGATAGATATATTGTATGGTATGTGAATTATATCTCAACAGTTGTTTAAAAATAATAATACTTGAAAAGTAGATTATTATAAGTTAGGAATATATAACATTATAAACCCTACAGCAACCATTAAAAAAATGAAAAGTTTATCTGCAAAGCCATGTGTTGCCTATAAAAAACTCAAGTTAAATATTAAAGACATAAATATGTTCAAAATAAAAAGGCGAGGAGTATATGCAATGCAAAGTGTGGCGCTGCAGAATAATGCACTGGACTACAAAGGCATTTTGAGCTGTAAGGTCAGCAGTTAACCAGTCTCTCCTTGAAAACCATATACAGGGTCACTATAAGTCGGAACCACCTCGACCGCACTTAACAAGAAATAAATAACTAAGGCTAGTCGAAAGAAAGCTGGAGTGGCTACATTAACATCAAAGTACATTTAAGAGCAAATAATATCAGAAAAAACTTCCATTTTCCTAGATTCATACTTTGTACATTCCATGTTCTGATTATTAGTGGATGTTTACAGCTGTTTCTCTTCATTTTGAGTTGTGCCCCCATCAGCAAATGAAGGTTCCGAAGGCTGCACTCAATTCATGTCGTAACTGTTGAGGAGGCAGCTCTGACCAAGTAATGTTTTGACTGCCTTCCTACCTGAGGGGCTCATCTTCCAGCACTGTATTTGACAATATTCTGCTGCTCTTTATCATATTTCAATATTCAATATTCTGGTGCTCTCTCGACAGTATTTTACAGCTATTCATAAGGTCTTCAGTGAGTAAATATTCAGAAGTAGTTTGCCTCTCCTTCTTCATAGTCCATCTTTGTCTGGAATCTCAGCTGAAACCTGTCCGCCATAGGTGACCCTGCTGGTATTTAAAATATCCATACAATAGCTTCCATTATCAAAGCCACACGCAAGCCACCACAGTGTGACAAACTGTCAGATGAGTAACTACATTATTCCATCATTATTTTAAGGGGTATTTTCTCATTGTTCTTGCAACTGTATCTCTACTTCTCTATTTTCAAACCTGTAGTCTGTTTTACTTTGAATACTTCTATATCTGAGTTGTGTGGTGCTGTGGGATAATGCACTTGACCGCAAGGTCGGTTTGAACCGCAAGGTCAGCGTTTCAAATACATCAGCTGTTCTCTGATACTCTATATAAGGTGGTTACGAGTCGAAACAGACTCAACAGCACTTAACAACCACATATCTGGGTTGAGTCTAGGAGATCCTCATGTATGTTAGTCTCAGATTATTGTCTGTTGTTGGTTCTCCGTCCAAATAATTCCCTTTAGTATTTTTTGTAAGGTTGCGCTGATTTTAAAAAATTCTTCTCATTTGTTTACCAGAAAATGACCTAAATTTGTCATATTTAAGGGAGAATTTTAATGGATGTATGATTCTTGGATGGCAATTTTTATTTCAGCATTTTATACATGTCATGCCAACTATGTTCTGCATGCATGCATGCATGGTTTCTGCTGAGCAATCAGAACTTAGTTTTATTTTTTCTCCTTTTATTTACATTTAATTGATGATTTTATACTGGTGTGTTCTCAGACACTCATCACCTGTCTCCTGGTAGATGAGGTAGAGAATGGAAGTGTGAATGCAGTTCTCTGTTCAATGTTTGTGTAGCATAATTCAGAGTGGGTTCACATGCCTGCAAAAGCTGGGGTACTATGCCTAGCACCCAACCTCAGGCAGAGAAGAGATTACACAGGAGGGGTGCCACCAGCCACTGGGTTGACAATGATCGGATTGGCCACACCCCAAGCTATCAGAAGGGCATGGGAACAAGGGAGAATTGCACCCACCTCCTGCCAACCTCCAGCCACATCTCAAAAACTCAAGATGGCCAAGCCACTCCACACCAACCCACTGTTTGCCTGTTTTTCTTCTCTCTCACTGCTCCTGTTCAACTTCCTCTTGCAGTCAGTGCTCAGTCTACCTGTCTGTCCTATGCTCTGATATCCAGGGTTGCAGGATCACCATCTGTATCTGTTTCACTCAGTCTCCCATATCTTTGTTGCAATGGATCAGTTCAGTACATCAGCATATGCTACCATTTTGCTTGGGATTCTCAAAACCAGGGCTCCTTAATACAGGTCTAACGGTGGTGGTGGCTGTGTGCCATCGAGTCGTTTGTGATCATAGCGACCCTATATAGGGTTTCACTGAGTGTAAATCTTAAAGGAAATAGGAAATCTCTTATTTTTCCTGCAAAGCGGCTGGTAGATTCAAACTGCTAACTATTAGGTTAACCCACAAGGTTGGCAGCCACTCCCTGGAAACCTTATAAAGGGTCACTATGAGTTGGAATTGACTCGATGGCACATAACAACAGTGATAATGAATTCTTCTAGCTTTTGTATGGCTGAACATGTCTTTATTTCACCAATGTTTTTGAAAATAGTTTTGCAGTATAGAATTCTAATCAATTGTTTTTCTTTTAGCATCTTGAAGAGGTTTCCCTACTGTCTTCTGGTTTGTATTGTTTCTGATAAGAAATTTGATGTGATGATTGTTCCTCTGTATGTAACAAAATGTCTGCTTACCCTGGGTGTTTGTAAGATTTTCTCTTTAGATAAGGTTTTGAGTGGTTTGGTTATGATATGCCTTGGCACAGTTTTTCATGGTTATTATGTTTAGAATTCTGATGTTCATGTTTAGAATACTTAGTTCATTAATAATTGAGTTTTCATCCATTACTTCTTTAGTTTTCTATTTCCTTTCTCCTTTTATCTGCACAATGCTGTTGTTACTGTTAGGTGCTATCAAGTTGGTTCTGACTCACAGTGACCCTGTACAGGGTTCTGAGAAGCAGCTGGTCCCACTAATGCTCTTTCCTTTTTCATGGTTCTTTTATCTGTTTTTCATTTTAGATAAGTTCTATTATACTATGCTTCAAAGCTTACTAATATTTTTCCTCTGCAATTTAAAATGTGTTGCTGACTCCATCCAGTGTATTGTTCATCACAAACATCATCTTTAAAAAAATTTATTTGCATCTTTAAATTTTTTTTTTTAAATATAATTCTCGGGTAGCACAAATAGTTAAGCACTCAACTATTAGCCAAAACGATGGTGGTTCAAACCCACTCACATACCTAGATATCTACGTCTAACAGGTTACAGCCTTAAAAATACTATGGAGCAGTTCTGCTCTGCACATGTGGGGTTGTCACAAGTTAGAACTGACTTAATGGCAACAAACAACAAAGGCAATAAGAACATGTCTCTAACTTTTTGAACACATGGAATCCAGTAATAATTGTCTTAACGTCCTTCTGTGCTAATCCTAACACCTGTGTCAGTTGTAAATCAATTTTCACTGGTTACTCTATAAATTGATGATATTTCCCTGCTTCTTCGTAAATCTCATCATCTTTCTTTGGATGCCAGACACTGTGAATTTTACCTTGCTAGGTACTGGAGCTCTGGTAGTGTAGTGGTTACGAATCAGGCTGCTAACCTCAGGGTCAGCAGTTCAAAGCTACCAGCTGTTCCGCGGGAGGAAGATGAGGCTTTCTGCTTCCGTGAAGATTTACAGCCTCGGAAACCCTGTACAGGGTCGCTATGAGTCAGAACCGACTCCACGGCACATAACAAGAAGGTACTGAATATTTTGTATTCCTATATATCTTCTTGGGAGTCCTGGTGTGGCGCTGTGGGTAATACGCCAGACTGCAAAGCCATTTGAACTTCAACAGCAGTTCAAGCTCACCAGCTGCTCCTCAAAAACCCTGTACAGGGTCGCTATGGGTCGGAATCAACTCGACAGCACTTAACAACAATAACAAAATATATCTTCTTAGGGCACACAGTAACTGTTAGGATAAGGACAGGGCTGTGAAACAGAAAGCTGATGGTTCAAGCCCACCAGCCACTCCTCAGATTTATAGCCTTGGAAACATTAGCACTATACAGGGTCACTATGGGTCATAACCATTTCTGACAGTACTTAACAACAACGTATCTTCTTGAGCTTTGTTCTGGTATGCAGCTATATTATAAGGAAACAATATGATCCTTTGAGGTTTTTTTTTTTGTTTTTTTTTTATGATTTGTTAAATGGATCTAGGGTAATGCTAAATCTGAAGCTAATTAATCTCTACAATGGAGGCAAAATGTTCCTGAGTCCTCTACTCCATGAATTATGAGGGTTTTTTTTTTTTTTACTCTAGCTAGTTGGAATAAGCACTATTCCTGGATCTGTTAGGCAGTGTTCCCTTTAATTCTTTTGTATAGTGTTTCTTCTAGCCTTGGGTAGTTTTACCATGCTGCTGTTACTGTTTTTGTTGTTGCTGTTAAGTGCTATCAATTCAGTTCTGACTCATAGCGACCCTGTATAGGGTTTCCAAGGAGTGGCTGGTCGGTTTGAACCATCTATCTGTGTTTAGTAGTCCAGTGCTGATCCTACACCACCCACCAGGACATTTAATATTTAGCAATTTTATCATACAGATGTGCTAATCAGTACTCTGCTGAAGACTTGAAAACCCACCGCAGAGCTCCAGGCTTCTCTCTCTGCACAGCAATTTCCTCTGTTATTCTAGTATTTTACAAACTCTATTTGCCTTGGTCTCTGAAGATTCTCAGCATTGTCTCTTCAACTCAAGTAATACTGGACTGTTCCTCAGCAACTGCTCCCTCCCTCTCTATCAGAACCTGTATGCTCTCTCAAGGCGGCTGAGACAATAAGCATTCACACCTCATTTGTTTCCCATATTCAAAGATCACTGGTCCTTCACTATCTGATGTCTTGAAAACTGCAATTCGTATTATTTTGTCTAGGTTTTTGTTACTGTTGTTTTTTCAGTAAAAGGGAACATCACAGATCTGTCAATCCAATTTAGCCAGAACCAGAAATCTTCATAGTACTCTGAATAAAAATGTCAAAGCATGATGGATAACTGTGAAATTCTTTAAAATGATATTTAATGAAATAATTGGAATTATACACACATTAAGAATTATTCTAACTAATAACATGCACTCACCACCACCCAACCAAAACCACAACGTGAATTTGCAACAGGGGAGAAAAAAGAACTATAACTTCCAAGGCCCTGCTTTTTTTCTTAAAAGTACTTTAAAAAGGAAAATATTGGTATTTTTTATTTATATTTTGTTTTTTTTGCACATATTGTTAGGGGTCAGCCATTTTTAATTATCTCAGATGACCAAACCATCCTTTGGCGATGTCATAATTCTGACTTTACTTGCAGTGTAACCATGTTCATTATAATCTCAAAGGAGAAAACGAACCTTGTAAAAAAAAAATAGGCCAAACAACAACAAAAATTACAATTTTATTCCGAGCATTCCAGTAACTTTTTTTGTGTGTGTCCTTAGCTGTACTCTAAGTAGTTGGTTTGTATGAGACGCTTAAAAAAGGCCAAAGATAAAAGGTTTCTTTTCCCTTTTTTCTGTCTATGAAGTTGCTGTTTATTTATTTATTTATTGGCCTATTTGATGTATACGTGAAACAATGTCCAACAATAAACCAGAATTTCATTTTGCTAAGTTGTTCTTTAAAGAAAAAAAAAGAGAAGTATACTAACTAGTTTTCAAATAGGTACAACCCAGTCCATTTAATATTTATCGGTTACAAAGGAGTAGACTTATCACTTTAAAACTATCAAAAGTTGGGCAAAACTACTTTTATCAGGCAGACCTAATATTTCATGATCCTGTGGGAAGAGCACTACCCAAAAGGATTTTGGTCCCACCAATTTACTACATGTAGTCCTGGTGAGGCACTGTGAGTTAATGTGCTGGACTGTATGGTCAGTTTGAATAGCAAGGTCAGCGGTTCAAGCTCATCAGCCACTCCTCAAAAACCCTACAAAGGGCTGCTATAAGTCGGAACCCACTAGACAGTACTTAACAACAATTTACTACATGGAGTCCTGGTATGGTACTGTATGATAAGCAATGGACTGTTAACCACAGTCAGTTATTCAAACCTACCAGCTGCTCCTAGAAACCCTATACAGGGTCAAGGGTCAATATGAGTTGGAACTGACTCGATGCCACTTACAACAATCTACTATATATTGTTGGGCAAATCAACCAAATTCCCAACTTTGTTATATAGCAGATAATCTGTATCTGCATTACCCAATTGAAATGTTGTTTTTTTGTTGTTGTTATGTGCTGTGGAGTCAGTTCCAACTCACAGCAACCCTCTACAAGGTTTCCGAGGTTATTAATCTTTACAGGAGCAGAGGAGCCTCATCTTTCTCCTACGGAACAGCTGGTAGTTTCGAACTGCTGATCGTGAGATTAGCAGCCTGATTCGTAACCACTACACTACCAGAGCTCCTTAATGGAATTATTGTTGTTGTTGTTGTGTGCCATGGAGTCGGTTCTGACTCATAGCGACCCTACACAGGGTTTCCAAGGCTGTAAATCTTTACAGGAGCAGACCGCCTCATCTTTCTCCCGCAGAACAGCTGGTAGTTTCGAACTGCTGACCTTGCGGCTCGCAGCCCGATTCGTAACCACTACACTACCAGAGCTCCTACTGCAGGCCAAATGTAATTTTATTTTTTTTCTAGCAGACACAATGAAAAAAAATTTAAGTACATGAAATTAATTTAAATAATATTATTTTATTGAACCCAGTATGTCCAGAGTATTATTGCATCAAGTAGTCAATACTAAAATAATGGAGAAAAAATACATTCTTTCTTCATACTAAGTCTTTAAAATCTGGTGTCAATTTAACACTTAGACCATATCTCCATCCGCACTAGCCATATTAGTAAGCCAAGTGGCTCAATAGCTACACGAGGCTAATAACTACCATACTGGACAGCATGGATCCAATGGTTTTCAAACATTTCTCAGGGGAGACAAAAGTAGCATATGAAATACAACCCAGAACTCCAAGACTCCACAGAACACAATTTGATTATTACTGGTGTGAAAGATTCCTTCTAGTACCAAAGACTATTATTCTTTATGACGATATATTTTGACTGAAGCTGCTGCAACCACTTAGAAAGATTTCCAATAAAGAACTAGTAATGCAATGAACTGACCTGATCATCTTTCATTTTCAATGTGTTTATGTACATACTATATTTTACTTTTTCTTGCCCAGCACCAAACAGGCACTTAAACACAATCATAATTACTGTGTCCCAAATCAAACCCACTGCTTCACGTTAAATTATAAACCAAATGACTCAGTGAACAAATCAATTCCAACTCATACTGTTCCGAGACTGTAAATTTTTACAGGCGCAGACAATCTAGTCTTTCTCCTACAGAACAGCTGGTGAGTTTCAACTGCCAACCTTGTGGTTAGCAGTCCAGTGACTATCCAACAGCATCAATTATAGTGTATGGCAGTGGTGGTGGTATACCACCGAGTCAGTTCCAACTCACAGGAAATTCTACATTCTATTTCCAAGGCTGTAAATCTATACAGGAACAGAAAAGCCTCATTGTTCTCCCATGAAGTGACTGGTGGATTCAAACTGGTTAATGTGCAGTTAGCAGCCCAAGGTAAAAAGAAAATAAAAAATAATCTACACCTCAATAGTTTACTTTAGAAGATTACAGCTATTCATCAAGTGCTCACAACAGAATACAACACATAGCAAATACTCAATAGTTAATTACTACCAAGCGTAGTGGTTATGAATCGGGCTGTGAACTGCAAGGTCAGCAGTTCCAAACTATCAGCTGTTCCGCGGGAGAAAGATAAGGTTTTATACTCCCATAAAGATTTACAGCCTCAGAAACCCTGTACAGGGTCACTGAGTCGGAACCGACTCCATGGCACATAACAACAACATATTTCATAATTATGAATTGATTAAGCTAAAGATCCTGGAAGATAAGATGAAGAAATAAAGCAGAACAGAAATTGCTATGTGTTGTATTCTGTTGTGAGCACTGAGTTAGAGTGGAGAAACATCAAACCTAAGAGCCTATGATGGGAAATACTGTTAAGAAACAAGTCTACAAACTCCTGCAGAGCACTGGAAAAACTCAGGGATTAGATTCAAGATATTACACAAGGCTGGGGTGAAGGAGTAGACTGAAAATAAGAGAATTGTTTGAAAACGAGAAAATTATGAGGACTAGTCTAGGAAGTCCAGAAGTCCAGAATTTGAATTACAGGACATGAGATGGAGAGGAACTTCTAAATAAAGAGAGGACATTTTTCAAGAACTGAGTCTCCAGATTAAACAGTGTCACTCCAATGAGTAAGAAAAAAAAGTACACATCATAAACTTCAGAACTGGGAATAAAAATGCAAAAAACTTTCAAAAAAAATTTTTTTTAAAGATTCCAAAAAACCTATAGTAGACTAGAAACTAGAATGCAGGAAAACAATAGCTCTAAAAAAGTATGAGAATAGAATGGCATTTTCAGTTGAGCAAGGTTTCAAATATATCTTTCACATGCTTTTTCTCAGATTATTAAAGAATATTCTTTAGCAAAAGAGGTATTAAACCTAAAATGAGAAAACCATGGATTAGGGGATCATCACAAGAAACAAGAAAATTTTGCTAAAGGAAGTCCTAGAACTACAGTTGTGCAGCAAAGCCCCTAAGACTGTCAATACCGAGTGCAGCCAAGAGAAGAGAAACTACAAGATAAGGTCTCCAAAGGAAAAAAAGCCACAATAACCATGTTTGCAACCCTTGTAGGCTACAGACGTCTAATTTAAAATTACTGGTAAAACTTAGTTGTCCATTCATCAACGTGTACACACCAGAAGATATTTCTTTTATCAGCATCAAGCAAACCCCCATTCTTCATCATTATCATTTTAATGAACTTTTTAAGGAGTGCTGGTGGTGTAGTGGGTTAAAAGTTGGACTGCTGACCACAAGGTTCGTGGTTCAAACCCACCAGTCTTCTACAGGAAAAAGATGAGACAGTCTGCTCCTGTAAGGATTTATTCTCTAAGAAACCCACAGAATGATTCTACTCTGTCCTATGGGGTTGCTGAGTTGGAATCGACTTGATGGCACTGAGTTGTAGCAGCACTATATTACCTACATGAAAGAACTCTGATGGCACACTGTTAAGCACTCAGCTATTTGAAGCCCCTCTGTGGAAGAGAGATATGGCAGTGTGCTTCCATACATATTATTTCCATGGGAACCCTGTAAGGAGGCAGTTCTACTCAACCCTATAGGATCGCTATCAACAGAAACTGATCCAATGGTAATGGGTTTGGCTGGGGTATATTACCTACTCATACTGAATTTGGAAATAGTCTGTTTATTCACAATTTTTTAACAGTAAATTTGACATAGTCATCTTTTGAAGTACTGGCTCAATCAGAATACAATAAACTAGAAGAGTGTTTTGCTAAAGATATATTTAAATTTGGTCTGTCAGTGACAATGGTACAGCAGTCATTTATACCGTGCAGCCTAGGTGTTGTCGTTGTTGTTAAGTGCCTTCAAGTCAGTTCTGACACACAGTGACCCTGGATAGGGTTTCTGAGGAGTGGTTGGTGAGTTTGAATCACTGACCTTGTGGTTTAAACCAACCTTGTAGTCTTAGTGCTTATCTTACTGCACCACACCACGACTCCATAACAGCAGCCAAGATAACAGATACTAATTACTAGCTTGATAAAACAATGGCCCTAAAAGATAGTTATTCTATGTACACTTAGCTGCATCAACTCCCATCAAATAAAAATTAAAAGATAGAAAAACAGAGTAATTGCCATCAAGTGAATTCCAACTCACTGTGACCCTCCCTGTAAACCAGGACAGAACTACCCCAGGTTTCCCAGGGCTGTAGTCTATATAAAACAGATTGCCACATGTTTCCTCTAGAATGCCTGATGGGTTCAGACTACCCACCTTTCTATTAGCAGCCAAGCATTTAAGTACTGCCCCACCACTTTTCCAGACAGATGACAAAGCAACTGTGAAAGGATAAACAGTAGCTAAATGAATCTGCATTTCACTAATATTCACAAGTTTATAAATTAGCTATATAAAACAAGTACAGGGATACGTCATTTTAATGCACTTTGCAGGTACTGCTTTTTTTTTTTTTTTTAATTTAAGTAACAAATTGAAGGTCTTTGGCAACCCTGATTCAAGAAAGTCTACTGGTATGTAATTTTCTAATAGTATGTATTTACTTCATGTTTTTTCTGTCCTATTTTGATAAATTTCATACTTTTTCATAATGCTACTGCATACTTAATAGATTACAGTATACTGTAAACATAACTTTGATATGCATGGAAAACCACGTGTCATGACTCACTTTATCTTATCACAATATTTGTTTTACTGAGGTGACACTGAACTAAACCTGCAACATCTCCAAGATATACCTATATTGTGTATTTACAGTCATAGTTGGAAGACTAATTTGTTGTACCAGTGCTTCCTACATAAAAGGACAAATATAAACTGGAAATACTAAGATTTTAAATAGATTAATAATAAAGTGCTAGATCTAATATAATGACAATGGTAGAATTTCAACTATAAATGTTTTTAGTCAGATGTGTGAGAGGATCTTTGTAACTAAACATGAGAACCCAAACAAACACACTGCCATCAAATCTGTTCTGACTCATGGCAGCCCTGAATAGGGTTTCAGGGACCTAAGTCTTAGGGGAGCAAAAAGTCTCATCTTTCTCTTGCACAGTGGCTGGTGAACTTGAACTGACAACCTATGGTTAGCAATCCAGTGCTTATCCCTATAGTGCTAACCAGGGCTTCCCCTTAACACAAGGGCATTTCAAAAAGTTTATGAAAAGCTTCTATTTCCATTTTCCACAAACTTTTTGGAGCACCCTCATATTAAGGATGAAGACCATTAACATTCGCCTTCAGTCAGGTATGTGTATATGAAAAACTTAATATAAAAATTTCAATGAAGTATAATTACATGAAATCAGTAGTCATTAAAGAAGATATATGGATGTACATAAAAATATGAATTTAGGAAAATTGGATATTGTAAAAACTGAAATGGAATGTATATCTATCGATATCCTAAGCATTGGTGAGCTGAACTGGACTAGTATTAGCCATTTGAATCTGACAACCACATGGTTTACTATGCCAGGAATAACAAATTGACAAGGAATGGCATCACATTCATGATGAAAAAAAATTTATCAACATCAGTCATGAAGTACTACATTGTCTGTGATAGGATAATATCCATAAGTGACATCAACAAGACCAATTAATATGACTATTATTCAAATTTACGTAAAAACCACTAAAGCCAGTGATGATGAAACTGAAGAATACTATCAACTTCTTAAGTCTGAAATTGATCAAACATGCAATCAAGATGTACTGATAATTACTGACAACTGGAATGCAAAGGTTGGAAACAAAGAGGAAGATCAGTAGTTAGAAAAAAAGGCATTGGTGATAGAAATGATGTTGAAGATCGCAAGAAAGAATTTTGCAAGACCAATAACTTGTTCACTGCAAAAACCTTTTTTAAACAACATAAAAGATGACTAAACACATGGACCTCACCAGATGGAATGCACAGAAAGCAAATTGACTACATCTGCAGAAAGAGACAATGGAAAAGCTCCATATCATCAGTGAAAACAAGGCCAGGGGCAGACTGTAGAACAAACCATCAATTACTCATATGCAAATTCAGACTGAAGCTGAAGAAAATTAAAACAAGTCCATGAGAGCCAGAATATAACCCTGAATAAGGAGCTCTGGTAGCGTAGTGGTTACGAATTGGGCTGCGAGCCGCAAGGTCAGTAGTTCGAAACTACCAGCAGTTCCGCAGGAGAAAGATGAGGAGGTCTGCTCCCGTAAAGATTTACAGCCTCAGAAACCCTGTGTAGGGTCACTATGAGTCCGGAACAGACTCCACGGCACATCACAACAACAACATATCCCACCTGAATTTACAGATCTGAAGAAAAGATTTGTTGCATTAGACACTGAAGACCAAAGAGCGTAAGAGTTGTGGGATGACAGCAAGAACATCATATGGGAAGAAAGCAAAAGGTCATTGAGAAGACAAGTAAACAAAAAAATGGATGTTAGAAGAGACTCTGAGACTTGCTCTCCAAATGCAGAGATGTTAAAGCAAGTTGAAGAAGTAAAGAGGTAAAAGAGTTGAACAGAAAATTTCAAAGGTCAGTTCCAGAACACAAAGTCAAATAATATAACAAAATGTGCAAAGACCTGGGTTTGAAAATTAAAAGGGAAGAACACGCACAGCATTTCT
>NW_006408648.1:1108114-1121359 GCF_000296735.1 Chrysochloris asiatica
AAGTTGGACAATGATTAAGGATTACCATAGAAGAACTGATGCATTTGAGTTGTTCCAGAAGACAAAGTCAAATAATATAACAAAATGTGCAAAGAGCTGGAGTTAGAAAACCAAAAGGGAAAAACACGCACAGCATTTCTAAAGCTGAAAAACTGGAGAATATTGAAAATTACCACGGACTGCAAAATGAATAAATAGATCTGTGTTGGAAGAAGTGCACCCAGAGTGCTCTAAGAAGCCAGGATGGTCAGACTTCGCCTCTCATACTTTGGACATATTGTCAGAAAGGACCATTCCCTAGAAAAGGATAACATGTTTGGTAAAGCAGAGGGTTGGAGAAAAGAGGAAGACCCCCAGAGAGATAGACTGGCACCATGAAGGCATCAATGGATTCAAACATAGCAACAATTCTGGAGTTGGCCCAGGACCGGGCAGTGTTTCATTCTGTTGTGCATAGAGTGGCTATGAGTAGGCCTACTCAATGGCACCTAACAACAACAACAACAAGGTACAGAAAAATAACATCTGATCAATGATTGTATCACTACAACAACTTTAAATGGCTTAAAGTCAGATATGATCTCAAAGCTGAATGTTAAATTCAGACCTATTATCTGTGTGTTCACATTGATATATGTGAATATAAATATGTTAACAATGCTATTATGACTTCTAAAAATGAAAGGGAAAACATTTATCACAGAAATAGAAGCTAATATAAAATCTCATTCAAAGAAAACATCCCAGTCTTTAAAATGGGAATACGGTATGTCTGATTCCTCTGCCACGGTACAACATACTGAATGGGAAAAAAAGCAAAAAGAAGCCAACAGAAATGAATCTTTTATGAATAAGTGGTTTTCTTGGAAGTATTATAGAACGGACTGTCAAGAATTCATCACTTACTCTATTCAACATAAACTCTTACACTATTATAAAAACTGCTGGTGAAAATAATAATAAAGTGCTTGATTAAAACATCTACAACCCTAACTACAACAACTATAAATACTAAGGTTTTAAGTACTCTTGGACTTCAATGAATTGAATTTTCTAGTGCAGTATCTAAAAATTCATTAAAGTCCAACAGTAACTTGTTGTGAAGTGCCATCGAGTCAGTTCCGACCCATTGCGACCCTGTGTATAGTTTCCGAGGAGCAGCTGGTGAGCTTGAACCACCGACCTTGCAGTTCAAACGGCTTTGCAATCTGGTTCATTAACCCATAGCGCCACACCAGGACCTTAGTATTTGCTGTTGTTGTTAGGGTTGTAGATGTTTGAGAAAGATGAGGCTTTCTGCTCTTGTAAAGATTTACAACCTCAGAATCTCTGGACAGGGTCGCTGTGAGTCAGAACCTGACTCCACGGCATACCACCACCACCACCAGTATCTTTCAGAAATAATGAGTGCAGAGAATCTCCCATTGTTGTTGTTAGGTACCATCGAGTCAGTACTGACCCATGACGACCTTATGCACAGCAGAACGAAACACTACCCAATCCTGGGCCAAACATTAAAAACAAACAAAAGCATTATGATAGATAATTTTATTTCTCAAATATGAGGGGTTGCTAACTTACTTGTCTTTATGGAACTTTATGATGTAGTGTCAGATAGTCCTTCAGCCTCAAAATACTCTCCATAGGAAAAAAAAAAAAAAGTCACTTAAACCCTGACTTCAGATTTTTGCCAAAAGCAAAGAACCATCTGTACTAGGTATTTTAGGATGTGGGTAAGATGAAAAGCCCTGGTGTAGTGTTTAAACCACAAGGTTGGTAGTTCAAGCTCTCCAGCTGCTCCTCGGGAACCCTATACAAGGTCACCATGGTCAGAACCAATTCAACAGGACTTAACAACAATAACAAGGTGAGACTATGTCCTAGGTATTTGTATAATAGTTTCTGGGCTTAAAATGATAAAAAATCAAATCCTAAATATCCTTGTAAAAAATAACATGATTATTTATTTAGGAGGCAAATGACATTGTCTGAAATTTCTCTTTAAAATATTTTATAAACAAAATGTAAAGATGACAGAACTGATGAAGCAAGTGTGGCAAAATGATGACAACTGCTAAAGTCAAAGTCAGACTATGGGATTTATTATTTTTTGTTACCTATTCTTTTCATAAAGAAAAGCCAAGTTTTTAATACTCATTAAATAACTGATTAACAAACATGCATATAAAAAAGGAAGTTGCAACTTCAGAAAAATTCTTAAAGACTAAAATGAAGTATATTAAAATGTTAAACAGTGTTTATAATGGGATACTGAGAACCTGGAATATTACTTTCCAGAAACTCAACCACTACTATTAAAACCATGCAAAAGAAGTATTGAATTTGTACTGGAAAAATGTATAAATAACATAATCTGCTTAAAAAATAATAATTAAAGTTGGTTTCATTTTTAAAATAATCAATAAAGGTAAAGAACTTACTTGTTCTTCTCTTTTCTGTTTGCGTAACTGAAGTCCTTCTTCTTCTCTTCTTCTTCGCATCTCATCAGGATTTAGGGACTTGTTCTTATAGCTTTTCAGGCGAAAGTTCTCTTTTCCTGGGGTGGTCATGATTTCTACAACATTAAGGGAGAATTAGAAACAAATAAGTTTAACTGTAAAAAGATTTCTATAGTAATAAAAAGCTTAGCATCTTAAATACATGCTGAGACCCAACTCCAAAGAGACTCTGGGAACAGTTACATTATTATTTAATGATTTCATTGAGAAAATTCACATACCATACAATCCACTCATTTAAAGAATGCAATTCAACAGTTGCTCGTATACTCATAGCTTTGTGCAACCAACACCACATTCAATTTTAGAACATTTTCATTTCCTCAAAAAGAAACCCCAAACTGCTATTGTTGCAAATGTAAAGGTAGACATTTTGTAACAAAAGGAGAGGAGTGGTTGACCTTGCAGTCCAGGAGGAAGGACCCTAGGACCATAAAGGGAGAAAAGCGGAACGTGGGACCCCATCAAGAGAAGCAGCAACGCCAAAGATGGAGGCAGAGATGATGACGTGGAGAGATGGAGTGGCTAGGGACACTAGACTCAAGTAGGAGAGGGGCTGAGTACTGGCAGCCAGGAGACAGGCTTGCAGAGTATGAGCTCTTTGGTTGTCTGAAAGGTTATATATTCCTGAGTGCTTTGGAGTACATCCACAAAAAAAAAAAAAACAACAGAGGGAATGGAAGCAAATGCTGCTGAATAATGATGCATGGAGGGGATATTATCATTGCAATGAAACAAATACAACAGGATGAACGTAAAGCCGATCTTCTCCCATGTAAACTATCACTCAATTCACAATAAAAGCTTTAAAAAAAAAAAAGAATATCCCACCTGAGAACTCCAGTCCTAGATTATGACTATTAATAAGATCCAGTAACTTTTTCCACATTTTGCTGAACTACAAGCATGTATGAGGTGGATTCAAAAAGTTGGTAGAAAAATGGAATTAAAAGATACTGGAATTTTTCTACAAATTTTTTGAAGCCCCATCATATATATATATATACACATACATACATACATGTCCATTTGTTTTTTATTATAAAAGGCTTATAGTATACAAACTGATTTGCTTCTTCCATTTTCCATTATGATCTAACAAAAAAATTCAAATTAGCACATCCTGGTGTGGCACTGTGGGTTAATGCACTAGACTCAAAGTTGTTTGAACTGCAAGGTCGGCAGTTCAAGCTCACCAGCTGCTCCTCAGAAACTCTACACAGGGTCACTATGGGTCGGAACCGACTCGATGGCGCCTAACAACAACAATCTAATTTTTAAGAGCTGGGAATGCAGAACCAAAGAACAAACAGCTCCACCAAGAAAGTAACATAATGGCATCAATAAACTCATACCTATCGATAATTACATTGAATGTCAATGGATTGAATGCACCAGTGAAGAGAAAGAGAGTGGCAGAATGGATAAGAAAACAAGACCCTTCAATATGCTGCCTGCAAGATTCACACCTTACACACAAAGACAAAAACAGACTAAAAGTTAAAGGATGGAAAAAAACTTACCAAGCTAACTGCAACAATAAACAAGCAGGAGTGGCAATACTAATCTCCGATAAAGTAAACTTTAAGATAAAAACCAGCAAAAGAGACAAAGAAGGACATTATCTCATGATCAAAGGGTCAACTGAGCAAGATGACATAACCATAATAATTTTTAAGAGCTGTATAATATTCCATTATATGTATGCCCAAATATTTATGTAGAGTCCAGTGAACTTTATATAAATATTTAGGTATACATATTTTCTCTCCAGACTTCTATCTAAAAGTACTGCTAACTTCTAATATGTATGTTTTTGCATACATAATTAACATGTCTGTTTATGGTATTTATGAAGTGAAGCTTCTGGCTGACAAGATAAGCTCATTTAACATTTTAATCAACATTTATTGCTGAGATGCCCTCCAAAGGGATTGTTCCAGTTTGTAGTCCCACCATTAATATATGAGATTTCCTATTTCCCCATAATCTCTCCAAGAGTGTGTGCTGTCAGACCCTTGGAACACTGCCAATCTAGAAGTGAAAAAGGATTATCTCAGTATAATTTTATGTCCATTTGTTTTATCACAGATTAGAATTTATAAACATATGTATGTGTCTTTTCTATTCTCTTCTATGTCTTTTGCCCATTTTTCTATTGGGTGTTTTGGTGACTGGTATTTCTTTTTGATTTGTAAAACATTTACATTGTGAGTAAATGATTCTTCGTTATCTGTTTTACTAATATTTGTTACTGCTCTTATGTCGCTGAGGCAGCTCCAACTCACTGTGACCCTATGCACAACAGAATGAAACACTGCCTGGTCCGGCACCACCCTCACAATTGTTTCTGTGCTTGAACCCAGTGCTACTATCACTGTGCCAATCTATCTCGTTGGGGGTTGGGCCTCATTTGTTTTGCTGACCCTACACTTTACCAATCATAATGTTTTTCTCCAGGAACTGGTCCCTCCTGATAATAAGTCCGAAGTATTAGTTTCCATTTATCTTTGTCTTTTGCCTTTCTTTAATGTATAAGTGATCATGAAGATTTTTTTTTACTTATATACGGATAAATTTATCTGTATTTGGTATTTTTTGAGTTTTATAGTTCCCTCAGAAAGACCTTTTTATTTCTATGACTGAATAAAAAGATATTTCATATTTTTTCAGTTACTTTCAAAGTAAGTTATCAGACCCATCTGCTACTTACTTTGGAGTAAGATTGACATTCACCATACTCTTTGTTCAAACTATTGAACATCAAATAATCCATCTTTGCCCCCACTGATTAGAAATACAAAGAAAACCACAAAATTTACAAATGATGCTTCAGGAGGGATCTAACTTAGTGGTTCTTGTGTATTGGTTTGCATATTGGTGCTCTGCTGATCACATCAGGATTTTAGGAGGATCTCCCCCAAAAAATGCAGGTTTCTATCCAGGAGCTTCAGATTCAGAAGGTCTTAGGTGGCAGTCTGGTACTATTGACTTTCTCCAACAGCTTACATAAAAAAATGTTCAGCCTGGCATTAATGTTTTATGAATACTTCAATAAACTATACATCCTTCACTTAAAAAAAAAAAAAAAGGAACCCCCTATCTTTCAGCTATCACCTCATCCTTCTATACAGATTTGCCTATTCCGGACGACTCACAGAAATGGGATTATAAATTATGTGTCACTTTGTGGCTATATTCTGGCTTCTTTCACTTAGCACAATATTTTCACATAATGTTATATTATAATGTTATAGCATGTACCAAAGGAGATCTGGTAGCGTAGTGGTTACAAACCAGGCTGCTAACCTCAAGGTGGCAGTTCGAAACTGCCATGGGAGAAAGATGAGGCTTTCTGCTCCCATAAAGATTTACAGCCTTGGAAACCCTGTGCAGGGTCACTATGAGTCAGAACCGTCTCCACGGTACTTAACAACAACAAGCATGTATCAGCATGTCATTACTTTCTTAGACAAAATATTCCATTATATGTATACATATATACTGTTGTTGTGGTTAAGTGCTGTGCAGTCAGTTCTGACTCACAGCGATCCTGTATAGGATCTCCAAAGAGTTGCTGGTGAGTTTGAACTGCCAACTTTGTCTAGCAGGTCAGTGCTTATCCTACAGTGCCACACCAGAAGTCCATACAAACTCTATTATGTTGTTAGGTACTATCAAGTCGGTTCCAATTCATAGCAACCCTGTACAGGGTTTCCAAGGAGCAGCTAATGGGTTTGAACCACCGACCTGTTAGTTCACAGTGCAGTGCTGATCCTAAAGTGCCACACCACACACAATTTTTTAATGTTTATTCATTCATCAGGTGATGAACATTTGGATGCTTATAAATAATGCTATAAGCAATCATGAACAAGTTTTTACACGGACATATATTTGTTTCTGTTGGATACATATTTAGAAGTATAACGACTGGGTAATATGGTAATACATGTAATCAATTGAGAACTTCTTACACTGTTTTTCAAAATGGCTGCATTTTACCACTCCCATTAAATTTATGCACCAACCACTAGTCAGTGATTAAGAATTTGAAGCATTCTACCACCTTCTTCTAAGGACCTCTGGTAGCGCAGTTGTTACGAGTCGGGCTGTGAACCACAAAGTCAGCAGTTCAAAACTACCAGCTGCTCCACAGGAGAAAGCTGCGGCTTTCTGCTCCCGTAAAGATTTACAGCCTCAGAAACCCGATACAGGGTTGCTGTGAGTCAGAACCGACTCCATGGCACTTAACAACAACCACCATCTTCTATACAGTCAAGATGTACTGGTAATTACTGGTGATTTGAATGCAAAGGTTGGAAACGAGAGGAAGGATCAGTAGTTGAAAAATAAGACCTTGAGGACAGAAATGATGCTGGAGAACACACGAAAGAAATTTTTTTTTTTTTTTTGCATGGCCAATCGTATGCAAGTAAAATCTTGTTGGTGATCATTCAAAAATGGCTGCACATCAACAGAGAACTGCCAGAAACTCAAGCCGTATTCAGAAGAGGACATGAAACTAGGGATATCATTGCTGACGTCAGATGGATCTTGGCTGAAAACAGAGAATATAAGAAAGACGTTTACCTGTGCTTTATTGATAATGCAAAGGCTTTTGACTGTGTAGACAATGTCAATGTATGGGTAACATTGCAAAGAATGGGTATTCCATACACTTGATTGTGCTGAGGAACTTTTACATAGACAAAGGATCAATCATTTGAGCAGAACAAGGGCATACAGAATGGTTTAAAATAAGGAGAGGTGTGTACCAGGGCTATAGTCTCTAACCATACTTATTCGATCTTCATACTAAGCACCTAATCTGATAAACTGGATTATATGAAGAACATGGCATCAAGAATGGAGGAAGATTCATTAACAATCTATAATATGCAGCTGATACAACCTTGCTTGCTGAAAGTGAAGAAAACTTAAAAGTACTCTTGATGAAGATCAAAGATCACAACCTTCAGTGTGGATTGTACTTCAAGGTAAAGGAAACAAAAATCATCCCAACTAGACCATTAAATAATATAGTAACAAATGAAGAGAAGACTGAAGTTGTCAAGGACTTCATTTTACTTGGATCTACAATCAACACTCATGGACGCAGAAGTCAAGAAATCATATGGAGGACGACATTAGGCAAATCTGTTAAGACCACTTTAAAGTGTTCAAAAGCAAAGATACCAGTTTGAGGACAAGCCATAGTATTTTCAATAGCCTCATATGCACGTAAAAACTGAACACTGAATAAGGAAGACTGTACAAGAATGGATGCATTTGAGTTATGCTATTGGAAAACAATATTGAAAGTACCATGGAAGAATAAACAAATCTGTTTCACAGAAAGTACAGCTAGAACGCTCCTTAGAAGCCATAATGGCCAGACTTCGTCTATTATACTTTTGAGTACAGGGCTGCTATGAGTCAGAGCCGACGTGGCAGCACCTAACAAGAACATCAGCAGTGTAAGAATGCTGCAATTTCTTTACATCCCCACAACACTTGATATTTGTTTTTTTTATTCTAGCCATTTTAATGAATGTGAAACGGTTCTCATTGTGATTTTGATACATATTTTCCTAATAACAAATGAAATTCTGAATCTTTTCATGTGCTTACTAGTTACTTACATGTCTTCTTCCAATCAGTATTCATACCTTTTGCCCATTTTTTTTAAACAGGGTTGTCTTTTTCTTATTGAATTGTAACAATTCATTAATTTTTCTGGACGCAGGTCCCTTACATATGAAATGCAATTATTCTTTCCCATTCTGTGGGTTGAACTAGAATTCTAGCAGCAGTATTTTTTACTTATTCTCTTACATCCTTTTGTATTTAGAGGATCTGTGTGTGTGCACACCATATTACAAAGTAAGAAAGGCCTGGTGATCTACTTCAGAAAAATCAAACATTAAAACACTTTGGAGCACAATTCTACTCTAATGCACAAGGAGTCACCATTAATCAGATCTAACTCCATGTCATTTGGTTTGGTTATGATGGGATAATTACACAGTTCTTCAACTTTCAACAACTCTGCATATTAATATTTATATTATAAAACCATCCTATAACTAAAATAAGTATAACTTTCATATCATAATAATCAGAGCTGACATTTAAACTTGCCTTATGTTTGTTACTCCACCACTCATCTGTCAGTTTGTCATATTGTGGTGGCTCACTTGTTGCTATGATCATGATAGACAGATTTCAGATGAGCTTCCATACATACTAAGACAGACTAGGGGGAAGAACAGACAGTCTACTTCCAATTAGTCACTGAAAACCTTATGAATAGCAGTGGTACACTGTCAGACAGCACCAGAATACTGAATATTCAAACATGATGAAGAGCATCACCAAAGTACTGTTAGAAATAGTGCTGAAGAAGGGCACATCACGTTGGAAAGAACTCAAAATTCGACTGCAGTAGAGCTGGCCTCCTCAAAGTAGAGCTGACCGTGACATAAAGTGAATGTAAGAGCCTTCAGAACCTTCAACTGTTGATGGGGCAAAACTCAAAATGAGGAGAAATAGCTGGAAATATCCTTTAATAATCAGAACTTGGAATGTATGAAGCATGAATCTAAGAAAATTGTAAACGGTCAAAAATGAAATGGAACACATTAACATCGATATCCTAGGCATTAGTGAGCTGAAATGGACTGGTATTGGCCATTTTGAATCTGAAAATCACATGGTTTACTATGTCAGGAATAACAAACTGAAAGGGAATGCTGTCACAATCATCAAAAAGAACGTATCAAGACAACTAGGGGAACTGGTAGCAGAAGCAAGAAACCCATCGCTTTCTAATTCAAGATGCTCAGCTGCTCCCGGAGCTGCCATCTTGGGGGAGACAAAGCAGGGAATGATTAGAGCAGCCACAGACGCCTGACAGAACCACTGAGATTAAGAATTTTTTTTGTATCTGTTCACTGGTCTCTCACTATCTCCACACCTCCATTCTGGTGACTACAGGGGGTGCCTGAGCGAGTGAACACCTCACCCCAACCTGCGTAAGGTTCTACTACACATGCACACAGATATCCTCGAAATTTAAAATGATAGTTTCCACTTAAACCAAAGGACAGTGCAAAATGGCCACAGCCAGCCCTGAACTGTTTATCACTAGGAAAAAGGCCTGAATGGGGATTGTGGAGCGGGACAGGCAGACTGAGAAGGAAATAGGTCGAAAATTAAATCCTGAGTTACGTCACAATGACCAACAGTGGCATCTTGAAATTTTTCACGAAGAAGAATGAAAAGGGTAGCCCATATCCTGATCACAACTACCCGGAGGCAATAAGAAAGCATAAAAACATACCAAAATACAAACCCATCTAAGCATTAAGGCCACAGATAACTCTTGAATGTGTCCAAAAAACAAACAGATGACCATATCAGCACATGTCCAGAAACGAGATAAAGTGACTGAGACAAATGAGCTGGAAGTAGACCTACACTCCATACTGGAAGATAGGAAGGCTTTGGAAATGCCTGAGAAGGAATTCAGAAAAATGATTATAAACTGTATCAAAACACTATACAATGGAGTTGAGAAACATAATGAAGAAGTCAGGAAAGCACTACAGTAACAAATAAGATAGAGACAGTATTGGAAACAATTCAAAACCTACTGAAAGAGGTCCAAATGATTAATAACAGAGTATCAAAAAAGGACAATACACTGAAAGAGCAAAGGAGTAGAACTGAAGACATAGAAGCCAGAACTAGTGAACTAGAAAAGAAATCTCTCAACACTACTGAAATAGAAGAACAAGCACAAAAAAGGATTTAAAAATCTGAAGAATAAAAAAAGTCTTCATCCTACTCCCTCTGCAGGGATGCATGGTGGCTTTGTCACCTTATTCATAAATAAATCAAGAGAATTTTCATCTTTCAAACAATCTCAGATTAATCTCAAAACCTTTTTCACTGTATTTGTTATAGTTCACTATATTACTTCAGTGCTTAATGACATACAATTCTTTACCACTTCTCAGATCAAGTATTAAATTCTTGGTCTACTCCCCCTCCATTCTCCATCAATCCATACTAAAAACAGATCAAGTGCATATGAGATGGCTTTAAAAAGTTAGTGGAAAATTGAATTAAAAAATAATGGGATTTTCCCCCTGAATTTTTTGAAGTCTCCTTGTATACAATACCATATACATTCAGTCAGCCTAAAAAAGTCAGTAAATTTCAAGATAATGAACATTTAACATGAACGTGTACCATGAAATGCTAATAGACATAATTCTATCATATTGTTGCTGGTGTGAAGTGCCTTTGAGTCAGTTCCAATTCATCGGCTGGTAGGTTTGAAGTGTCTACCTGCGGTTAGCAGTACAGTGCTTATTCTACAGCGCAACACCAGGACTCCAATTCTATCATACTGTTGTTATTGTTATGTGCTGTCCAGTCAGTTTTGACTCATAGCAACCCAGTATATGGTTTCCAGAGACTATAACTCATTGGGGGAACAGACAGCATCATCTTTCTTTCACAAAGTAGTTGGTGGACTCAAAGCACCAATCTTGTGGTTTATAATACAGTATTTATACTACAAAGCGACCACGCTTCTATAATAAAAATTAGGGAAGAAAAATAAAAAGGAAACTACTATGCCCATTTTCCCTATAAAATAATTAGTGATTTTATTGTAATAACAACAGTAACAATGAGGGCAAAGATTGAAAATCCAAGCCCTAAGGCTGTCCTGTGAGAAGTTAATGCTGCAGAAACATGAATCATAGGTACTCAACACTGATTCTATTTTATAACCTTTTTAATACTATAAAAACCAATTCGATGGCACTTAAAAACAAATACTATAAAAATAATACAGCCATGTTATAGTTCATGAATACTATTGAAATTCATGTTATCTTTGTAACGCTGTTGTTGTTAGGTGCCATCAAGTCGGTACCGACTTGTAGCAACCTTATGCACAGCAAAACGAAACAATGCCCGATCTGGGGCCAACCTAACTTGGTCCTAAACATAAGATTTTTTGGACTTGTTTCATGGCCCAACTTCAGACCTGCCTTTGATACACTAATATCAAATTCTGGTTCCACTTTCCAGTATCTATGAGTTTCCAATCTGGGAGGTTCCCCAAAACCTCTCCCAGTATGCAAACATCTAAGAAAAAGTATTTACCAAGCGTCTTGGGAATACACACCCTAGGATTCAGTAATTCCACTCCAAAGAAATACTAGTAATATATATAGTAATATTCATTGCAGTATGAATGCTAAATAAAAAATTATAAACAAGCAAAATTTTCCAAATTGAAAATTCTGGGTGCTAGTCCAAGAATCATTTTATTACTTATGCTCCATAATTTTCTGCATGTCTGTAACATTTCATAGTTCAAAAAAAATTTTTAGAATATAAAAATTTAAGTGCAATTAGTATTAATACTATTTTTCTTTACCTTCTGATGGTTTTCCAATTAAGCAATATACATAATGTATATATTTTTTAAAACTTTCAAAAAATAAAAATGAAAGCATTTATTTACTATAATATTAATATCTACCTAAAATATTACATTTCTTTAATTTTGGATAGAATATTATCAACTCAACATGATTTCATCTGAAGTTTTGACTAAATAGTGAAAGTCTTTATAAAAGAGAAAAACTACCTCTAGTCTAATAGTTGAAAGATTTTTGTTTTGGGTGTGTACTTCTAAAAGACAGTATAAAAAGGATCTCTTCACAATAATAAAATTACATAATGTAAATTGCCTTTGTTCAATGTAGTAATTACTGAATTTAAGAAGCACTTTACTATAAGTATTTATATGTTTAGAAAAATTAGGGATCCATATTTGAGCCCATTCCAAAGAAAAGTGACCCTACAAAATGCTGAAATTATTGAACAATATCAGGAATATCACACACAAATAAAATTTTACTGACGATAATTTTTTTTAAAGTTGTAGCACTACATCCACAGGGAATTCCAAAACATTCATCCAGGAATCAGAAGAGGATGTGGAAAAAGGATGTCAATGCTGATTTCACATGGATCTTGGGTGAAATCAGAGAATACCAGGAATAATACCTGTGTCTTACTCATCATGTAAAGCCATTCAACTGTGAAAGTCATTATCGATAAGTAACTTTGCAAAGAATGGGTATTCTGTACATAGTAGGACAAGTAGAAGTAGTTCAAACAGAACAAGGGGGATACTGAATGGTTTAAAATCAGGAAAGACATGTGCCAGGGTTGTAACCTTTCACCAAACAAATCCAATCTGTATGCTAAGCAAATATCTGAGAACTGTTCTATATTGAGAAGAATGTGGTATTATAACCTTAATATGCAGATGACACAGCCTAGCTTACAAGAAGGAAAGGACTTGAAATATTTACTGCTAAAGATCAGAGTACAGCCTTCAGTATGGATTATAACTCAATGAAAGAAAACAAAATTCCTCACAACTGGACCAATAAACAGCATCATGATAAACAAGAGAAAAGACTGAAATTGCCAAGGATTTATTTCACTGATCCACAATCAATGTTCTTGGAAATAGCAGTCAAAACCCAAAGGACACATAGCCACAGAGCACTAGAGTGGAGACTGAAGCATCCATCTGATAAGAAGAGAGGGCATATGCACAAGAACACCCACACTTGCAGATAATACCCACTTGACCTGGCTTCAATGACTGGATGATCAGAGCTCA
>NW_006408648.1:1121459-1122941 GCF_000296735.1 Chrysochloris asiatica
ACAAAGTCAAATAATATAACAAAATGTGCAAAGACCTGGGTTTGAAAATTAAAAGGGAAGAACACGCACAGCATTTCTGAAGGTGAAGGAACTGAAAAAAAAAAAAAAAAAAAAATTCAAGACTTGACTTACGGTATTGAATGATTCTATAGGCAAAATAGTGGATGCAAAAAACATCAAAAGAAGACGGAAGGAATCCACAGAATGACTATACCAAAAATAAATGGTCGCTATTCAAACATTTCAAAAGATCCATATGATCAAAAGCCAATGATAAAGAAGGAAGAAGTCCCAAGTTGCACTGAAATTACTGGCAAAGAAAATGCCACCAGGAATTGATGGAATACAAATTGAAATATTTCAACAAAGTAATGCATCAGTGGAGGCACTCACTCATCTATGCCAAAAAATTTGAAAGACAACTAACTACAGGGCCATCTGACTAGAAGAGATCTGTATTTGTGCCTATTCCAGAGAGGTGACCCAAAAGAATGAGGAAATCACCAAACAATATCGCTATTCCATACAAATAAAGCTTCACTAAAGGAGCTCTGGTAGCGCAGTGGTTACGAATCGGGCTGCGAACCTTAAGGTCAGCGGTTCAAAACTACCAGCTGCTCCGCGGGAGAAAGATGAGGCTTTCTACTCCCATAAAGATTTACACCCTCGGAAACCCTATACAGGGTCGCTAAGGGTCGGAACCGACTCGATGGCACATAACAACAACAACAAAGATTATGAAGTGAAAACGTCTGCAACCATACACTGACAGAGAACTTCCAGAGGTTCAAGCCAGATCAGAAGAGGATATGGAATGAGGAATATCACTGCTGGCATCATATAGATCTTGGCTGAAAGAAGAGAATACCAGAAAGTTGTTTCCCTGTGCTATATTGCAAAGGCTTTCAATTGTGTGGATCATGACAAGCTATGGACAACATTGCAAAGTATGAGTATTCCAGAACACTTAATTGTGCTCATGAGGAATCTGTACATAGACCAGGAGGTAGCTGTTCAGACAGAACATGGGAACACAGAATGATTTCAAATTAGGAAAGGTGTGCGACAGGGTTGTATTCTTTCACCATATTTATTCAACCTGTATGCTGAACAAATAATCCAAGAAACTGGATTATATGAAGAAAAACGTGGCATCAGGATTGGAGGAAAACTCATTAACAACCTGCGATGTGCAGATGATACTGCCTTGCTTGCTGAAAGTGAAGAAGGCTTAAAATACTTACTGAAGCAGCAGTCAAGAAATCAAACGATGTATTTCATTAGGCAAATCTGCTGCACAGACCTCTTTAAAGTGTTTACGAACAAAGAAGACTAAGGTGTACCTAACCCAAGCCATGGTTTTTTCAATAACTTCATATGCATGTGAAAGTTGGACAATGATTAAGGATTACCATAGAAGAACTGATGCATTTGAGTTGTTCCAGAAGACAAAGTCAAATAATATAACAAAATGTGCAAAGA
>NW_006408648.1:1131630-1146254 GCF_000296735.1 Chrysochloris asiatica
TGGGGACTTTAGACCCAGAGAGGGAGAGGGGCTGTGTGATGACCGGGGGACATGCTTGTGGTGTATACCCTTTGGTTGGTTCACGATGCATGGAGGGGATTGTAATCATGGCCATGATATGATAAACAATAGAATGAATGTAAAACTAATGTTCTCCCATGTAAACTATCACATAATTTACAATAAAACATTAAAAAAAAAAAAAAAAGAAAACCAAAAAACCCAAAGTACATTATTGTACTGGTCAAATTTGTTGCCCAGGACCTCTTTAAAATGTTTAAAAACAAAGATATCACTTTGAAAACTAAAAGGCACCAGACCCTAAGCCATGTTATTTTCAATTGCCTCATATGGGTATGAAAACTGGACAATGAATAAGAAAGACTATAGAAAAAGTGATGCATCTGAGTTATGGTGTTGATGAAGAATATTAAAAATACCATACACTGCCAAAAGGAGAACAAACAAGTCTGTCTTAAGAGGAAATACAGTCGAAATGCACCTCAGAAGTGGGGATGGGAGATTTCATCTCATGTACTTTACATGGTATCAGGAGGGACCAGACCCTAGAAAAGAACATCATGCTTGGTAAAGGGCCAGCAAAAAAGATTAAGACCCCCAAGGATATGGACTGACTTAGACGTTGCAACAATGGGCTCAAACATAACACAACTGTAGCCAGACTGAGCACTGTATTTATCTGTAAGATAAGCACTCGATTGCTAGGTAAGGATGGAGCAATGTTTCATTCTGTTGTGCACAGAGCCATTATGATCAGCGGCAATTTGACAGCAGCTAATAACATGTACATTTATGAACATTTTCAAATTTCAAATTCAGAATTAGCACAGTTAAGGAGCATCTTTTTTCCCAAATCATACTAACAACTCGAAGGCAGAAATTTAATCTTCAATTCTTAGTCACTCAAGTGCTTATAAGAAGAAAAAATAGATCAGAAAAACTTTGTGTAAAGAAATAAAATGAACACGGTAGATTAGCCTGCCCTAAAATGGTAAGAAACAACTTTTTAAAAGGTATAAACCACAAGGATAAAGAGACTAGGAAAGGAGATAATCACAGATGTGGAAAGACAAGACCTTTCTGAAGCTATAAAGCAGATGGGTAAAAGGTGTTGTATTTAGCAAACTATAACTTTCTGAAGCCTAAAAACCTGTAAAAAGAAAAGAAAAAACAAGCTGATTCATACTGTCGGTAAACAGCAGATTCACAAAAATAAGTCCCCAGGTAATTCTAAGGCAGAGTGAAGAACAGGTAAAAAGCTGGACAATTAGTTAAGTTTCAAAACAGTTCCAGATTTCCAACTCTATTCTGCAGTCAGGCAACTCTCCCTCCTCAGCACCTATACAAACTGAGATTATTATAAAGAAGCTAAACTCAAGAAGCTCAAAAACGGGGGACACTAGGTTCAAGTAGGGATGTGGTGCCATACTGAAAACCAACTTACATGAACAGAAATAACAGTGGGAATGCCAGCTCTTTTTCTGTAAGTTCTCAAAACATGGCAGCACATCCTCTACACAAACATTTGTTGCTGCTGTAGAGTCAACTACAAGTCAAGGAGACCTAGTATACAGCAGAATAAAATGTTGCTCAATTCAACTACATCTTCTTGAGATAGAAGCTCTCTTTCTCAAGGAAACTGACCAGCCCAAGAGAGAAAAACCTACAAGTGCTTCCAATAAAAGGTACCGGCTACCCTGCCCACCCTTCAGCCAACCACACCATAGAGCTTCCTTTCATTTTCTGGCACATCACTCTTAAATATGAATAGGCAGCCCTAAGATTACCAGACATTTGGGGGAAACCTCTATAAAGAAAAACAAGTAATAGAAACAAAGGAAACTGGAGGAAATACAGCAATCAAGAGAGCAACTGTTAAGTGCTGCCATGTCTGTTCCCATTCACAGACACCACCTTGTATAGGGTTACGGAGGAGCTAGTGAGTTTGAACCACCAACCTTGCCGTTCAAACCAACCTAGCAGTCGAGTGTTTATCCTACAGGTACACACAATGTGAAAGATGGTACAGTATAATAGTATCCATGAGTGGTGCAAATGGTTTACAATGCTAGGCTACTAACCGAAAGGATGACAGTTCAAGTTCACTCATATGTGCCTCAGAAGACAGGCCTGGTCATCTTTAAGAAAGCCCACAAAACTCACCCATTAAAAACCCTATGGAAAAAAAGATTACAAACTTTAGGAAAGAATCCCTGGATAAGCAAAGCACTGTTTAAGAAGAACTAAGTTGGAGATCTCTCACTCCCTGATTTCAAATTTTACTACATGGCTACAGCGGTCAAAACAGCCTGGGACTGGTACAATGAAAGACACATTGATCAATGGAACAGAATCGAGAATCCAGAAATTAACCCAACCACATACAGCCAAATGATCTTTGACAAAGGGGCAAAGTACACTGACTGGGGAGGAGATTGTCTCTTCAACAGACAGTGCTGGCAGAACTGGAAATCAATATGCAAAAGAATAAAACAAGACTTTTATCGCACACCATATACAAAAACCAACACAACATGGATTAAAGACCTAAATGTGAATTTCAGAATTATACAGGTCATCAATGAAAAAATAGGGACAAATTAGCATAGTGGTTACAAATCCGGCTGCTAACCTCAGGGCCAGCAGTTTGAAACTACCAGCTGTTCCACGGGAGAAAGATAAGGCTTTCTGCTCCCATAAAGACTTACAGCCTCGGAAACCCTGTACATGGTCGCTATGAGTCGGAACCGACTCCAAGGCACATAACAACAACAATGGGTTAATACGCCAGACTGCAAAGCCATCTGAACTGCAAAGTCGGCAGTTCAAGCTCACCAGCTGCTCCTCGGAAACCCTATACAGAGGGTCACTATGGGTTGGAGCCAATTCAACATCTTTCAACACAATAATACAGGGCACACATAGACTATCAAACATTGCAAGAATCGTACAAACAAAAGACAAAATAGATGAATGGGACACACTAAAAATTAGAAAATTAGTGCATCAAAAGATTTCACACCAAGAGTAAAAAGCGAGCCCACAGAATGGGAAAAATCTTTTGCAGTGACATATCAGACACAGACTAATCTCTAAAATCTATGGAAACTACAACACCTCTACAAGATAAATACAAATAACCCAATTAAAATATGGGCACAGGATATTAACAGACACTTCAGCAAGGAAGCCCATTAAAGACATGCAAATCAAAACAACAATGAGATATCTATCGTTTCACTCCAGTAATAACAGCGAAGTTCAAAAAAGCAGAGGACAATAAATGCTGGTGAGATGTGGAGACTGGTGGGAATTTAAATGTGAGATGTGGAAACTGGTAGGAATGGTTCAACTACTCTGGAAAATGGTATGATGTGTCCTCAGAAACTTGGAAACAGAAATACCTTATGATTCAGCAATTCCTCTACTTAGTATATATCCACAAGAAACATGATCCAGAACAAAAGCAGATACATGCATACCAATGTTCATAGCATCACTATTCACAATAGCTTAAGTGCCCATCAAGGGAAGAATGGATAAACAAACTTTGGTACATACACACAACGGAATACTATGCTACCTTGAAGAATAACAATGAAGCTGCAAAGCACCACATAACATGGATGAACCTTGAGGACATTATGCTAAGTGAAATTAGTCACAAATGGACAAATATTGCATAAGACCATTATTTTAAAAACTTAAAAGATATCCATATTAAAAGAAAAAATTTTCTTTGTTGGTTACCAAGGGTGGGAGGGAGAGGATGGTACAGCACAGGTTAGGGGATAGACACATCATAGTTCCAGGTATTGGGGAGGGCAATATAGAAGGAAGAGAGGGTAATATATAAGGGGGTGGTGGAGGAACAAGGTAGATAAGGGAACACTTAGGCAGCTTTGCATGGGATAAATGGGACAGAGGTAAATAATGATATATGCTCAACCTTGGAACAACAGGGCTCAGTGATACAGACATCAAGCCATAGTCAAAACAGGTAAAAGAAGGGAAATAATGGTAAGATGCTTGACTATCTTATGGATATTGGTTTCCCTTGCCTACTATTGTAAAATAGACACTTGAGTGGGACAGGAATGAATATCGGGAAACATGATTACAGAAAGTTTGTAAGCCCATCTTCAGCCTATAACTGGCTGAATTACCTAAAAGGGGTTCTAGAACTTACGCAGTGAAATAGGCTTCTTGCAGAGACTTTGAAGTGTATAGGACCTTAGGTGGAATCCTGAGCCCTATCCAGAACCTTCTGAGGTGGGACATTCCCACTAAAAGGACATGCAGACTAGCTCAGAGCAGCTAGAGGAACAGAAGACACTTCTTGAAAGAAAGACTAATAGGAAAAAACAAAAATGGCAGTCTATTTGACTATTACAAGAACAATCAAGCTGTTTGCCAGCAAGCCATCAAGGCAAGCAATCAAGTCCCTTCAGAGCAAACTCCCCCCACCCCCAGACTGAAACTCAAAGGGAACATAAGAGCAGGTACCATGTAAGCTTGCTGGCAACCACATTGGTCTACATGTGAGTGGAAGTAGGGGATCACCTGGTCCAGTTCAATTCAAGGCAGAGAGGTCAGCCTCAGAATGTTAGGATGACTGTTTGTTTGGAATTCCAAGGCATAATCTAGACAGATTTTCTCAAACGACACAGGATGAACACTGGGGCTTTTTAGAAAAAAATTTTAAGAAAACTGAAAACTGCCCTGGTGAAAAAAAGATCAGGAAAGTTGTATCAAGGAATTTTTCCAACACAATAATACACCTGCTAATTCTTCAGGAAGCTCTGGTAGTGTAATGGTTATGAGTTGGGAGTTCAAAACTACCATCCGTTCCAGAGGAAAAAGATGATGCTTTCTGCTCCTGTAAAGATTTACCACCTCGGAAACCCTATGCAGAGTAGAACCAACTCCAAGGCATACAGCCCCACCAATTCTTCCAGAGCAGCAAGGGCTGGTGGTTGGTCTATGAGCATTTTGTTGGAAAACTTTACCCCATCTACTCTTGAGTCCTGATCTGCCCCTTCAGACTTTTTGTTTTCAAAAAGTATGTTTAAAAGGAAAACAATTTGAGGATGCCAAAAATTGCCATTTTGATGTGTACATTGAAGAAGGCCGAATTCTTTGTGGAAGGGTTGTTGTAGTTGAGTACCATGGAGTCGGTTCCAACTCATAGTGACCTTGCACAGGGTTTCCTAGGCTGTAAATCTTTACAGGAGCAAAACACCTCATCTTTCTCCCATGGAACCGCTGGTAGTTTCAAATTGCTGACCATGAGGTTGGCAGCCAGACTTGTAACCACTAAGCTATCAGAGCTCCTTTGTGGAAGGGTTAGAGAGATGGAAATCTTCAGAAATGTATAGATCTAAGTGGACGGTATGTTGATAAACAATAATTTCACTTTTGATATTTTTCCTTAATAAAGTTTTCTATAACTTTGCAGTAGTACTTTTTGACTTACCCTCATAGAAGGGTAGGAAGATAACACTGAAGAAATTTCTCAGATAAAGTGATGAAAAACAGGAAAGAAAAGAAAGAAAATTAAAAGAGCAATCTATGAGTTCCAACATCCAAATAATACAAATTCCTAAAAAAGTATAAATAAATTGATGAAGAGATTATCAGGGAAATATTACATGACATTTAGATTATCCATTCAATGAGGGACACAATGAACGTAATTAATAGACTGGGAGAAGATACTTCCTAAGCCTAAAATCAACAAACCACTCAAACCTAACCTTGAAAAGGAATTCCTGCAAACCAATAAGGCAAGAAACACAAAGGAACAAAAGTAGGCAATTATCAAAAGGGAAAACCAGAATGGATACAAAAGATCTTCAAACTGATTAATAACCAGCAAACATAAACTGAAACAATGATTTATAAATTTATACCAACCAAAATGACAAAAATTATAAAGTTGGGTAAGACTAAAGGACCAGCAAAAATGTAGACAAACAAGAACACGCCCTGAACTGCTCTTCGGCACATAAACTATTCTCCAAGTTATGACGCTGGAATCCCACTGAGTATCTCAGAGAATTTCTCATAGTTTCCATAAGGATGCACAAATAACAGTATATTTACTGCAATGTACTTGTGAAGGCAGAAAGCAAGGTAGGTATCAATCATTAGAGAATAAGAAGTAAAATGTGACAGATACATACTATAGAATACTCGTTAGACACAATTTTACATATGCACAACGAAACAAAAATAGTTCCAAAACAATGTTGAGCTAAAAAAAAGAAACAAGACAAGGTCCACAGCACAATACACATAAAACATACACAAACCACTATATACATAATCAAGAGATATACTAACAACAATAAAGTAGGTAGCTATGGGAAGGGGTAACAGAAGTAAAGCTCAGAAATGAACGAAAAAAATTTAAAGGACCTTGTATGGTCTGATGATAGTATTATCAAGAACTGAAAAGCATAATTAACTCTTACAGCTCTTTTTTTTTTTAATGTGAAGTCCAAAAGAAGTAATAATAAATTTCCCAGAACTGTGATGCTGCAGGATAATGCACTGACCCGCAAGGTCAGTGGTTCAAACTCATCAGCTGTTCCTTGGAAACCCTATACAGGGTTGCTATGAGTAGGAATCAACTCAAATGGCACTTAACAAACAAAAACAAAGAACATGAATTCCCAGCTTGAAGGACCCATGAAGTGTCAAATGAAAAAGACTTCTACCAAGACATAACATCATAGAATTTTAGGACTTAATAAAATCCTAAAAGATTCAGAAACTGGGGGAAGAAAGTGCAGGGCCACATTAAAATGACAAAATAATTAAAATGGTGTTGACCTTTAATATCAACATTGTAAACTAGAAAACAATAAAGCCATGACTTTAAATTTTTGGGTAAAGAAGATTTTCAGCTTACAATCTTATATCCTTGCCATACTGATAAAATCATGTGAGATCCCAGAAAGTTTTTATTACACATATACTCTTTCACAGACAGTTATGGAAGATGTACTCCAAGGAAATGAGTAAACTAAGAAAGAAGAAAGCAAGGGAAACAAAAAACAGGGAACCCAATAAGAGAGAGGAGCAAAGGGAATTTAAAGGAAGACAATAAAGAAAAGTCCCAATATAGTAACTGTGAAATAGATATAAAAATAACAAGTTCCTATTGTATTAAGAGGACAGATTTGTGGACAGCTGGTTCAGAAAATAAAGCTCCCCTCTCCCAATGTGCTGGGCCTCAAAGTCAATTTGAGCCACAAACTCAGTGGTTCAAACCCACTAGCCACTCTTAGGAAACCCTATACAGGGTCGCTATGAATCAGAACCGACTTAATGGCACTTAAAAACAACAACCCCAAAAAAGGAGCTCTAGTGGCACAGTGGATTACACAATGGGCTGCTAAGCACAGGTCAGCAATTGGAATACACCAACTGCTGCTCAGGAGAAAGATGAGGCTTTCTGTTCCTGTAAAAATTTACAGCCTCAGAAACCCTACACAGGGTTGCTATGAGTGGGAACTGACTTGATGGCACACAACCACCACCACCACCACCAAATAAATGTATTAATGCCTGAATAAAAAGGCTAATAAGGAAAATGGTATTATAGTACCTGGCATAGCACTGTAGGATAAAGCAATGTTCTGCTAACTGCAAGGTTAGCAGTTCAAATCGACTCATCAGCACTTAACAACAACAAATAAGGTTCCACTGTAAATATTTACACAGTTACAATAATATATCGAGTCCTGGTGTGGCACCTTAGGATAAGCACTCAATCTAAAGGTCAGTTTAAACTGCAAGGCTGGTGGTTCAAACTCACTAGCCACTCCTTAGAAACACTATACAGCATTACTGAGTCAGAAACAACTTGGCAGCACTTAATAATATATAAACACTGAATACTGACTTGATTAAAAAAAAAAAAAAAAAAGCCTGTGATGGAAAAGACAGTGTATGTGATACATGAGGTAGGTAATGTATGGAACACTAACATCTTGCTCAGACATTCCCCAGTGATGTCTAAAATAGATTTCTCAACAAATAACAACAAAAGTAATTTATAAATATGAAAGCTCTGTTTGAATTCCAGCTCTACCACTTAATCTGTGAAACAGGGCAGGTTACCTAAGTACCCATGCTTTTACCTACCTCCTCCTCAAAGGGATTCTGCAAGGATAATGAAGTAAAAGCACCTGATGTGGTCCTTTCCCATTAGTAGGGGTTCAATTGATGTTAGTACCTTCAGCCTGGCTTTCCATTCCCTAGCTATAAATCCCTATTCTGACCCCAGACTGCATTGTTGGTCACAGTACAGAGATTCATGGACAACTAAGTATACATTCCTCCTCAAGCCAGAAAAGCAATCATGATGAGTAAGCAGACTAAGTACAAAGGGCTGTTGTTGTTGTAAGTGCCAGTGAGTTGTTTCAGACTCAGAGCGCTCTGTAGAGGGTTTCCAAGGAGAGGCTGGTGGGTCTGAACTGCTGACCTTGAATTTAACAGTACAGTACTATCATAACAGCATGGCAGCAATATTCTTAGTATATGAGGAAGATTATCCCCCTTGAGGCTTTCTGCTTCCATAAATATTTACAGCCTCAGAAACCCTATGCAGGGTCACAGTGAGTCTGAACTGACGCTAAGGCACACCACCACCACCACCACCACCACCACCATCCACACCCTGGATTGCTCTTCAGAACTGTCCCACTTAGTCTGCAACACTAGGGCAGAACCATATTTTCAGGTAGGTCTGTTTCTAACTATTCTACTATTTTGTACTATTGTACTAGTTTGTACCACTGTAACACCTCAACAACAAACACCACCATCTGTACTTTCCACTAATCTTCACCTTTGGATTATTGATATTTGACTTCAAAATTTTCTAATGCAGGACCTATTTGTTCCCCAGTTGGCATGGAGGCATCTCATGCTCACTACAGCAAGAAAAAAATGAAATCAGTCCAAATCAGCTAACTGAATAGTTTACCCTTTCCAACATTTTCTTCCATTATTATGGCTGAATTCATAATATTCTGTAAAGTCCTGCTGTGGTGTCTTAAGATAAGCACTCAACCTCAAGGTCAGTGGTTCAAAACTCACAAGCTGCTCCTCAGAAACACTATACAGGGTTGCTATGAGTCAGAACCAAGTCAACAGCACTTAACAATAATATACAAACACAATACTGACTTAATAAAAAAAAAAAACACCTGTGATAATGACATTAGGAGGAAAAGAGACGCAGTGTGTGTATGTGATATATGACATAGGTAATGTATAGAACACTAACATCTTGCTTAGATTTAAAAATGATTGTAAGGTTCAGAAGAGAATAATGGATTATCTTTATCTCTAGATCATCTTTACTTGCATGCTCAAAGTCTCAGTTGATTTTCATATAATGCTTACACATAAACTACTTTATACATAAGTACATACTTTATGTCCTGGTGTGGCACTGTGGGATAAAGCACTGGACCGCAAGGTGGGTTTGAACCACAGGTGGCAGTTCACACTCACCAGCTGCTCCTCGGAAACCCTATACAGGGTCGCTATGAGTCAGAACCAACTTGACGGCACAATAACAACAACATACACATACTACTTTATATACTTTACATTTGATAAAGTTAAGGGCACAGACAATATAAAAGCATCAAAACTGTATTTAAGCATTGATTAAACTAACACTACGCTAAGGCAGTGGAGATAAAAAACGATAAATGTAATCCCTGCATTCAAATGTAAGGGTAAAAAAAAAATAATGAAAGGACAAGAGAGAACTGGAAAAAAAAAGTAAAGAAAAAAAACTGAGCACAATTCCAGGCTGTCATAAAATAATTTACAACATAATTGAGGCTAAGAAAAATTACAAAAACTCTACACAACTCAGTACTAAGCCTGTCAAAGAGTAAAGAGAAACAAAATGGCTTTAAAACCACCACCATCTAATAAGTTATTTGTTTAAAAGAATATAAATTAAAATGACCAAAAAAGGGATGGGGGGAGACTAGTGCTGAGCTCTTCAGAAAAATCTGTCTCTAAGGTTTCTATGTATAAAGATCAATCAATAGTGTTCTCTGACTTCAATGACAAAAAGATGTTTTCATATATGTCAGCCTAGATAAAAGTATAATATTAAATCATAGTTCTATGAAAAAATTACTATGAGAAAGAAATTCCTATAACTTTAACATTATTCGAGCACATTGATTTCAGGGAATAGGTTTATTTCAGGTCATTTGGTTCATTTTAGGTTTTTACAAATATGTTTTGAGTCCCTATTAGACTGTAAACTCAAGAATTATGCTAAACTCCCTTTGCTATGTGGAATGCTTTAGATTCTGCTCAACTATGATGACTGATAAAATGTCATGCAGTTCATATTTTGTATTAATTGCTTATTAGTCTACACTATATACTAGTGGTTACAAATTGGGCTGTGAACCGCAAGGTTAGCAGTTCAAATCTACCAGCTGTTCCGCACGAGAAAGATGAGGTTTTCTGTTCCCGTAAAGATTTACAGCCTTGGAAACCCTGTACATGGTCGCTATGAGTTGGAACCGACTCTACGGCACATAACCACCACCACCACCACCAAAGACTACACTATACATTCCATGAGGACAGGGACAATGTCTTGATCATGACTATACCCCCAGTCTGAAGCACACAGTCAATCACTCCATAAATTGAATAAATGAAATAAGACCACTAAGTACTGAAGCAAAGGAGAAATAATTCTTACAATGGAAATTACTTTAGGTTCTGTAGCTGGTTCCAATAAGGCCTGGCTGACTTTTGATAAGTTACTTAACTTCCCTGACCTTCAATGTTTTTGTCTATGTAACAGGAAAAATTGATATCTACTTAAAGAAAATCTACTTTACAGTTACTCTAAGTATCAAATGTTTTAATATATGTAAAGTATCTACAATACCCTAATAGCTCAATAATTGTTCATTCCTCTACTTCTTCTGATGTCTTCCATATTAAAAGCATATGTGGCGCTATAAGAATTAGCACTGGACCGAAAGATCGGTTTGAGCAGCAAGGTCGGCGGTTCAAGCTCACCAGTAGCCCCTTGGAAACCCTATACAGGGTCGCTATGGGTTGGAACTGACTAGATGGCACCAACAACAAAAACAAGACTAAATTATTTAAGTAGAATGCAATAGAATTAATTCTCACTTTCCTGTGAGAAAATGTCCTCTCTTCAATCTTTAAAATGAGAAAAATAATTTATGGATTACTTTCAAAATACTACAAAATCAAGAAAAATGTCAGAAATAAATCTTAACGCAAGAAGGAGGGGAAGGTGTGGGGGAGTCACCTCTCCACCCATGTAGAGGTAAGAAATGGGGTCTTTAAGAAACCGCTTGAGATGAATGGAAATATTAATACTGAGTAGTGCTTTTAGAAAATATTTCAGAATCGTTTATTATTTATTCTAAGTCTGGGCCTTTAAAAAGATCAATCATTTTGAAATTTTTTATTTAAAAACGGAGTATTAAATACTTCCAATGAACCCCAAAACGTTCCTTCATGATGACTCCCTTCAATTTTCTCACATTCAGAGCTTAATCTAATCGCTGTTTCCCTCGCATCCTCACTTACACACCCAATGCACACACCAAGTTCTGTCATTCCTATAATTACCACACCCCTGTCGGCCGCCGTCGGCCCGTGTTGTTATGACATCTGTAAACTGCAGTCCTTCTCCCTCCGCCCCCTGCCAGGCCGCTCTGCCAGCGGCTCCCGCTGGGCTGTGTAACTTGTCAAATCCCAAAACGGCCCCTGCCAACCTTGGTGAGGATTTTTTACACGCCAGTCGTGCTCCCGCCTGCCTCTGTCACAGCACTCCGCGCTGCCCACCCCCGCCCACCCGCCCGCGGCGCAGCCTGAGCGCTCTCCTCACCCCCGCCCCGCCGCGCCGCCTCGGCACCCCGCAGTCCCCGGCGCCGCTTCCAGCTCCGCCGCCGCGCCGCCCCGCCCCGCCTCGACCGGCGTTCCTGACGGCGATCACACCAGCGTTCCCCACCCCCCCCCTCCCCAGTGCCGGCCGCGCGGCCGTTAGGACAGCCGAGCCCGTGACGCACGGGCGCGCCGCCAACGCCCGAGCCCAGGGACCTGAGCTCGAGCCCCGGCCGGCGCACGCCCTCGTCTCTGGGCCTCTCCCGGTCCCGCCGAGGACAGCAGGAGCCACCGTGGTAGGGGGAGGGGCCGCTACCGCCAGGCCCCAACACTCACCAGGCTCACGGCAACCGATCCTGGTGCCACTTCTGAGGTGAGCCGCTCGCTTGCCCGGCCGCTGTACCTCTTCTGCGCACAACCTTCAAGAGCCAGCCGGCTCCGCGGCAGTGCTTACCAGGCCTGGCTCTCCGCCGCCGCGCACAGAGCAGTGAGACTCAGCTCAGCCGGCTTCCACAGCGCGCCTGCGTGCGGGGGCTGGTCCGCGCGCCTGCGTGCACCCCTCCAACGCCCTGTTGCAGAGGCTGCCGGGAAATGTAGTCTTTCAGTGGTCTGTCGGTGAACTGTAGGCAAATCGCCTTGAGCCTCGAGCCAGTAAAGAGCTAGGGTCGGCAATAAGATTCCCTATGGATGGCTTGGGTTATAGAATCGTCAAGGAGTGACAGAGATGGTACTTCTTACCATATATTGTAAAGTTATTTTTACAAACCTGTCTTCGCTAAGCTTTTCCAATGCGGATTGAAGCTCACTTACCTCTCTGTCCATATCTAGCCTTTGTACCTGTTGTTAAGTGCCAGAGAGTCGGTTCCAACTAATAGAGACCCTGTATAGGGTTTCCAAGGAGTGGCTGGTGGGTTTGAACTGCAGACCTTGCAGTTAACAGTCCAGTACTTATCCTACAGCGCCACACCCTAATTACATGTTTATTGAAAGAACGATGGAATGATTGAAGTCCAAGGGAGTATTAAAAAGTGTTCAAAGTTAATGGCCTCAGGTAAAAGGAGTTCACATGCTTCCAGGTTTCAGGAAGCACCGATGCATTCCTTTTCTAGTTCTTTCCTATCCTCATTGCCTGTTAATATGTTGTTGTTGTAGTTGTTAGGTACAGTGGAGTTGACTCCTACTCTGAGCAGTCCTATGCACAACCAAAACAGTGCCCAGTCCTACATCACCCTCACAGTTGTTGTCATGTTGAGCACATTGCTGCAGCCACTGTGTCAATCTATCTCATTGAGGGTTTCCCTTTTATTCACTGACCCTCTACTAAGCATGATGTGCTTCTCCAGGGACTGGACTCTCCTGATGACAAGTACAAAGTATGTGATGCAAAGTCATGCCATCCTCACTTCTAAGAAGCATTCTGATTGTATTTCTTCCAAGACAGATATCGTGGTTCTCTGGCAGTCCATGGCATTCTTCACCAATGCCATAATTCAAATGCATCACTTCTCTGGTCTTCCTTATCTGTTATCCAGTTTTCACATCCATATGAGGAGATTAAAAATACCGTGTTTGAGTCAGGAGTACCTTAGTCCTCAAGGTGACATATTTGTTATTTAAAGAGGTCTTGTTCAGCATATTTGCCTAATGCAGTATGTCGTTGAATTTCTTGACAGCTGCTTCCATAATCATTGGTTGTGGGTCCAAGTAAAGTGACATTCTTGACAATTTCAATTTTCTTTCTCTGTTTATCATGATGTTTACTGATCCAGTTGTAAATATTTTTGTTTTCTTTACACTGAGTTGTAATCCTTACTAAATGCTGTACTCTTTGATCTTCATCAATAATCCTCTTCATATCCAGCAAGCAAGGTTGTGTCATCTGTATATTGAGCCTTCCTCCAATTCTGATGTCATGTTCTTCATATAGTCCAGCTGGCTTAGGCTGGGTTTTCAAGGAAGCAAAACCAGTGAAATATATATATGTATATATTTGATGCACATGTGCAATATATATATATATATACCACAAAGTTCAAGCTCACTAGCCACTCCTTGGAAACCCTATACAGGGTCACTATGGGTCCGAATTGACTGGATGGCACTTAACAATAACATAAACACACACACACCACACACACATATATATGTATGACTTTGACTTTGTGGTATACATATGTATGTGTATATATACATATATATACCACAAATACCAAATATACCATATATATAGGAGCTCTGGTAGCGTAGTATTTACGAATCAGGCTGTGAACCACAAGGTCAGCAGTTCGAAACTACCAGCTGCTCCAAGGGAGAAAGATGAGGCTTTCTGCTCCCGTAAAGATGAGGCTTTCTGCCTTGGAAACCCTGTTCAGGGTCGCTATGGGTCAGAACCGACTCGAAGGTACTTAACAACAACAACAATATATAATATATATATATATGAGGAGTCCTGGTGTAGCACTGTGGGTTAATGCACTAGACTGCAAAGCTGTTTGAACTGTAAGGTCGGTGGTTCAATCTCACCAACTACTCCTCAGAAACCCTATACAGGGTCACTATAGGTTGAAACCGATTCAACGGCACTTTACAATAACAACAACATATGTATATGACTTTGACTTTGTGGTATATATATGTGTGTGTGTGTGTGTGTATGTGTGTGTATATATATATATATA
>NW_006408648.1:1146632-1149307 GCF_000296735.1 Chrysochloris asiatica
AGTCATACAGAGAGACTCATATATAGATATATATAACATATATATATTATTTATTATTATCAAACAAAGGACTTACAATCATAGAATCCCAAGTCTCCAGCTGAAGAGAGTGAGAGTCCCTCCCACATGTTCATTATATTGGCCACACCCCCAAGGAAGCATTCCCTTCAATTGGTTGGCTGCTCATAGCCACTCATCATAGAGCTAGCTTTGCCTGTATTAGGTTTCATCACTATAGGAATAACCACATCCCAGCTGTTAAACCTCTAGTCATCCTGGCCTAGTCAAGTTGACAAGAAACCCTAACCATAACAGTCTACCCTTGTCAATTTGACATATAAACTATATACATAATCTCTAAATCAAGAAAATTGTAAAATCATGCTTGCACCTAACATGATATAACTAAAACACATACAACTGAAAATGCACTAGCCTTGTTTATATCTTTTATTTCACAAATGAGCAAAGCAAAAATATTTGATGTACATATGCAAGACAAAACAGAAATTCATTTAAATGTCCAAAGAGTGCATTCTGCAAGCCAACCTCTTGCCAGTAGGCAGCCAGCCTTACTCAGTCCATCGGCCTAGAGTTCACTGCTGCTCTGTCTTTCCATGCCACTGCTTCTGCTGCCATCTCTGCTGTTGCAGCTTTCCCAGGAAGGGATCCCACACTCCACTCATGCTCTTCCTTAATGAAGGTCCTGGGATTATCTGTTCCTGAAAGATAACTACTCCCCCTTTTAGTTACACATTTTACACAATTACAGTTTTGACCATCACAATTAATCTTACTAACAATCACAATTGAAATCATAAAATCCTATCAGCATCATCCCCCACACCTTCTACCAGACCATTCTGGAAGAGGAAAACTATTCAGTGGAGATTCTCCTTTGTCCTCTCACTCTAAAAATAAGCCCACCTATGAAAGCTTGCAAGTTAGCCACTTCATACCTTTATAGCCTCCCTCCCCATTTTTGATAGCGATAGCCAATGTCTAAATTTCCTGTCCCTATCAAGTCACTAGTGTGGTGCTGTGAGATAATGCATCAGATTGCAAAATTGTTTGAACTACATGGTCCATGGTTCAAGCTCACCAGCTGCTCCTTGGAAACAGAGTCGCTATGGGTCGGAACCGACTCGACAGCACAACAGCTACGAAAACATCAACCCATTACACTGAGGAGACAAGCACGTTCCTTGATATGAAGAATCTTTCATTCCAATTGGAATTTTGAGCAATTGTATCCATAAAAGTTCAGTTCATCAAATTGTAGCTAGCACTTGACACTTGCAAAGAGTATCAACCATCTTTCTCATCATCTGATCAGGTTCTGATCATCTCAACCCTAACAGTGCAAGCTAGGTCAAATGGGTACCAGCTGCAAGTTTGGAAGTTCACACACACCTCCCTGAACTTCAAATCACTCGTAGCCCCAGCCACCATGGGTTAAATCAGTGCCCATAGATTTAGGAGTTAATCCCTAAACTGCAAACCAGACAGCCTTTCCTCTTCTCTTATTTCAAGGTCAAGGGGTGCCTGAACTTAGCCCATGTCTGCATTGCTGCATTTCCCCCAATGCCACTCACTCGTAGCCGCAGGTAGTCACCAGTAAGCATACAGCTCACCAGTTCCCTTTAATTTTCAGTCCTAGAAGGGGGTTTTCTCTGATGGACTGACTTTCCTTGCCTTGATGCCTCTGAAACTCAGAATGCCAAACTGTCAGCTTTTTTTCTCTGCTTGAATCTCCAGTTCACTCAGCAGTTCTGGGTTGGACTTCATGCCTTCAAGTACATGTCCCAACTCTGAAAGTTCTGGGTGGGGCTCAGGATTCCACATAAGGCCCCATACTCTGCAAAGTTTAAACCAAGAAGCCTATTTTTTACAGGCAAATCCTAACTCCCCTTTTAGCAAATCCAATCAAGTATAGGCTGAAGGCAAGTTTACAAGCTCTCTGTAATCATAATTTTCAATATTCGTATCACATATGTATGCCTATTTTACAATAATAAGCAGCTGAAACCAATATCCAAAAGGCAGTCAAACACATAAACCTTTTAAAACTCTCAAGTTCAATCTTTTCTTTTCCCTTGGATTTACCCCATTCACATGCATGTGGCCTTGGGCCTCTAGAAGGATGGATTATAGTAGGAGTCCAGTGGCCTACCATCAGCCCTGTTTAACCAGCATGTCATTGGCTCCAGGCTGCTCCAGAAGTTTCAGCTCTCCCCTCAGCTTTAGTATTTTATCCCATGCCCCTTTGTTCTTTATTTTACAAAGTCTCATAATTTAATAGGTCTGGAGCCATTGCAATTAATCCTGTTCACAGTACCAACTAACCAAGTGGGGACTATGACTGATTTCCTTTAATTCCACAAAGGGAAAAGAGGACCAAACTCAAAATCAGTCCAAGGCCAATTCCTGTAAATGGAGACCAGATATGCCTCCAGCCTTTATCAGTACCTCTAAAATTAGTCAGATTTGAGAACCAATTTAGAAAACTCATCCTTATGATTTTGTTTCTCTAGAACCCCACTCTTGGTACCAGCTGTCTTAGGCTGGGTTTTCTAGAGAAGCAAAACAAGTGAAGCATAGATATATGTTGTTGTTAAGTGTCATAGAATTGGTTTCAACTCACAACAACCCTGTATAGGGTTTCCGAGGAGCTG
>NW_006408648.1:1151539-1166399 GCF_000296735.1 Chrysochloris asiatica
ATATATATATATATAGAGAGAGAGAGAGAGAGAGAGAAGTTTATTATCAAGGAAAGGGCTAATTGTAGAGTCCCAGGTCCCCAAAAGAAGAGAGAGTGAGGGTCCCTCCCGCATGTCCATTACATTGGGAGCAAGCCACACACCCCAAGAAAACATCCCTTTAATTGATAGGCTGCTCATAGTGACTCATCATAGAGCTAACTATGGTTGTATTGAGTTTCATTACCATGGGAGTAAGCACATCCCAAGTGCTAAACCTTTGGACATCCTGGCCTAGTTAATTTGACACAGGATCCTAACCATTACACAAGCTTTTCAGATAAATTGCTCAGCATACAGATTGCATAAGTATGATGAGATGATATAACTCTTGTGCACACCTTTCCTAATTTTAAACCATTCAATATCTCCTTGTTCTGTTCTAATGACAGTCTCTTGCTCTTCATACAGATTTCATATGAGCACAATGGAATTCCCATTCTTCACAATGTTTGTTATGATACACACAGCCTAATGCTTTTACGTAGCCAATAAGCACAAGTAAACATATTTCTGGTACTCTCTGATGCTATGTTGTTGTTATTAAGTGCTGCCGCATCAGTTCCAACTCATAGTGACCCTGTATAGGGTTTCCAAGCAGCGGCTGGTGAGTTGAACCACTGATCAAACCAACCTTTGGGTCAAGTGCTTATCCTATGGTACAACACTTGAATGGATAATAATAATATGATAATAATAATATATGAGTAAGGATGCTTTATGGTATGGTGTGTCGTGCATTGGGCTGTTAACTGCAGGGTGGGCAGTTGGAATCCACCAGCTACTCCACACATGAAAGATGAGGCTTTCTACTCCTGTAGAGATTTACAGCCTCAGAAACCTTATAGAAATAGGGTCACTATGAGTCAGAACTGACTCAAGGGCACGCTGCCACCACCACAACAAAGAAATTAGATGAAACACAAATAATTGTTTTACTCTCAATAATTGCTCTTAAACAAAAATTTAGAGCAGAAAAAAATGCTATCATTAAATTTAATGAAATTCTTCTTTTGAGGGATCAAGCAGAACAGTGACTTCAAAAGAAGAAAGACAGAAGTCAAACAAGGAGAGGTCATGGAATAGAAATTCTCACAGACTACATGTTTTATCAAATCATTTAAAACACACACAAGTAAGGAAAAAGAGATGGACTAAGTTAACGTAAGTGAGAAATTGAAGGGAAGACCATCCTAATTGACTCGTAGGTTAGGCAATGTTCATGTCCTGGATCTCTGCCATATCACCTTGCTCACTACTAATAATGTACTTACCAGGATCAGAGTTGAAATTTGAATAAGGGAGCTGGGGAAATGGGAGGTGTTTATTGGAGAGACTTAAGTACAAGTATGACTGACCACAGCTAGGCTAAAGCAGATTACCTTGTTCCAATAGGGAACTAAGATTATTCAGAGGTGGACTTTGTTATTGTTAAGTGTCCTTGGTAAATTTGGTTCCAGCTCTTAGAGACCCTATTATAGGGTTTCCAAGGAACAGTGGTTGGGCCTGAACTACTGATCTCACAATTAGCAATCCCCTGCTTATCCTATGATGTCACACCAGGATTAATCAGAGTTACACTTCAGTTTTTGTGAAAGGAGTCCTGGTATGGCGCTGTAGGATAAGCACTGCACTCCAAGGTTGGTGGTTCAAACTCACCAGCCACTGTTCGGAAACCCTACACAGTGTTGCTATGAGTTAGAACCCACTGGATGCCACTTAACAACAAAAATAACAGGTTGTAACCCTGGAAGGTCCCAATCAAATATGGGGTATTTACTAGGACATCTTCTTGTTGAAGGTGGTGAGATTTTGTCTCATGTACTTTGAACATATTATCAAAAGGGACCAGTCCCTGGAGAAGGACATCATGCTTTGTAAAGTGGAGGATCAGCGAAAAAGAGGAAAACCCTCAAGGAGATGAATTGATACAGTAACTGCAACAATGGGCTCAAAACAATAGTTGTGAGGATGATGCATTTCGTTCTATGTGCTAGGAGTTACAACTAACTTGACAGCCCTCAACAGCACTTTTTGTCTTAAGAGCAACTGGTTTGGTTTCTCTTCCTTGGCCATGCCTCCCCAGCCCCATGTGATAATCAAAAGCTCTGCTTGGTTTTTCAGTCACTGCTTTCAGAATTGGTAATCTCAAGCGGAAAGGTGGTGGTAGACCCACCTTATGGCTTCCCTTTTTTTCTAGGTATTAAACGCACAAATTCTCCCTACTTTGGTAACTCTTCAATGTGTTAATTTTTGAAAATACTTTGTCTCGCTATTCTCAGTAGGAGAGTTTGTCCAAAGCAACAGTAGCATGCCATTGCTGAAACCAAAATTCCTAAATTCAAAACGTTACTTTTACCAAAAAGAAAAGTATTATCACATCATACATGGTGTTTGATAATAACGATTCTCATACTACATCTTCTTGTATATTGAGAAAATTAAAAATGATAGAACAATGTTTGTTTTTTTAAATCCTATTGTGATTTGGGTGAAAGTTTACTGAGCAAATTGGTTTTCCATTCAACAATCCATATACATTTTGTTTTGTGACCTTGATTGCAATCCCTGCAATGTAACAGAATTCTTTCTACTTACTTCCTGTTTACTGTTCCTGATCCTCTTTCTCTCCTATCCCTGCCTTCTGAGCTTTATTCCTGGGCAGATGCTGCTCTTTTGATATCCTATGACTGATTGCTCTGAATGCATGACTCCCTGGTGTTATTGTTCGCCTTATAGGCCTGTCGATTCTTTGGCTGGAAATTGAGCCACTGGGGTGAGTTGAATATATAGAAATCAATATACAACAATATTTTTGCTATTACAAACAAGGCTGTATAGGGAAACTTCTAGATCCTAAGACATTGCATCTTTTTACTAGGTGTGGTGGGCAGAATTCTAAAATAGCTCTATGCTTCCTGGCGTTGCCCTGTGTATTTCCTACCCCTTGAGTGCGGATGGGGCCTTTGACTTAATTTACTCTATAGAATACGGCATGTGTGAATGGAATGTGTCATTCTCATGATTATGTTTCATGATTTGAGACTGTTTTACAATGGAAGCTAGAGACTCTCCTGGTGACTTTGAAGAAGCAAGCTACCATGTTGTGAACAGCTTATGTAGAGACTCTCATGGTAGGAAATTTTTGTGATCTCTAAGACCCGAGAGCAGGCTCCAGGTCAATAGTCAGTAGAAAGCCAGGGCCTTAAGTCAAGCAACCAAAAGGATATGAGTTTTGCCAACGACCTAAGATAGCTTGAAAGCAGATGCTTGCTCAGTCAAGCCTCTAGATGAGAACACAGTTTGGCTGAAACCTTGATTGTAGCCTTGTGAGACCCTGAGTAGAGGAAAGACCTAAAGCTGTGCCTGGACTCCTGACCCACAGAAATTGTGCACTAATCAATGTGCTTTAAGCCACTAATCTTACATCAGTTTGTCACACAGCAATAAAAAAACTAATATACTAGATATTGCTGGATCATTTCACAAAGTTGCTGTATCAATCTCCAGCCATTTACAGTAGTCTCTTTTTTACTATTTTTTTTCTAACATTTGGAAATGACTGATTTTTCATTTTAATTTTTGCTTGTTTGATCAGTGCGAAAATAAATAATGATAGCTAATAAATAGTCATGTCCATTCATTATTACTTTAACATAAAAACATGAAAATAGGTTATTTACTTGAAATGATTTAATTGAAATGATGTATGCTGTTTTATTTTCTGTTACATAAATGCTATTATTTAAACAAAATAGCAGCAAATAAATAAAAAACCAAACCCATTGTCACTGATTTGATTCCAACTCATAGCGACCCTTTAGGACAGCATAGAACTGCTCCAGAGGGTTTCCAAGACTATAAATCTTTAAGGGAGCAGAAAACCTAATTTTTCACCCACTGAGCAGTTTGTAAGTTTGAATCCATGACCTTGCACTTATCAGTTCAACGTTTAACCCACTATGGTTGTTAAGTGCCGTTGAGTCGATTCCAACTCATAGCGGCCCTGCATAGGGTTTTTGAGGAGCAGCTGGTGAGTTTGAACTGCCGACCTTGTGGTTCACAGTCTAGTGCTGATTCTACAGTGCCACAACAACAGTCCAACTAAGACTAATTAAAAATGGCAATTAATAATAATTAACAGAGGATTAATTAACAAATAATGTGTGTGTGTTTTTTTAAGACAGTGTTTTTATGTTTCTTTTTGTCCTCAAATACAAATTTGTTTAATCTTTTTTTTTTTTTAAACTCTATCACACATTTACATTTTGTAGGCTATATTATTTTGTATTTTTAAGATACATAAGTATAAGACTTTTTTAAAGGAGGATATAAATTCAATGGAATTGACAGCTCTGGTGGCACAGTGGGGTTAAGTGTTGGGCTGCTAACCAAAAGGCTAGTGGTTCTAACCCACCAGTTGCTCCAAGGGAGAAAGATGAGACCATCTTCCTTCCCAAAGATTTACAACATAGAAACCCTATGGAACAGTTCTCCTCTGCCTTTATGGTCACTATGAGTTGGAATCACGTTGGAGGCAGGGATTTGGTTGTTGTTGTTGTTGCTAAGTGCCGTTGAGTCGATTCCAACGCATAGCGATCGTGTATAGAGTTTCTGAGGAGCGGCTGGTGAGTTTGAACCACCAACCTTGCAGTTCAAACCTACCTTGCCGTCCAGTGCTTTATCCAACAGCGCCACCCCAGAACTCCATACTAAATAAAACGTAACAAGTTTCTTTCTGTCCCATGATACAGTAGGATAATTTTACTCTTTTTTTGCAATTAGGAAGATTTTAAATTTTTATTAATAGTATTGGCAATAAAAACTGCAAAGGAAACTTTACAGAGCCTCATATTAATAACGGAGCAAGGTGGAAATAAAATGTTTTAGCATCATCTTGAAGACTTCCCAAGGAACATGCACTCAGCTAGAAATCTAGGGTTAAACAGGTTGTATTCATTCCTGCATTTTCTCAATAAGCTCTTCCATATATTTACCTTTCTCTTTTCCAACTTGTTGAGATTTGGCTTTGCATTCACGAATTTTTTTCCCTATCTTTGTCCAATTTGAGCCTTGTGATAACCATGTTGCTCGGGTGAGTGCCCACAGGGACAGTTGTACCATTAGCCTTCTCATGTCGTACCCTCTGATGTAGACGACATACTTCTTTCTGTACACCTGGGCTACCTTGCCAATCTGCTGACCTTTATAGTGGCCTTGAACCACCTGGACCTTGTCGTCCTTGTGGATGGGCATGAAGCAGACGTTATACTTCTGCCGCAGCTCCTTGGACATCGGGGACGACATGATCTCCCAGTGCACATGAGAAGGAGCATTGAAGTGGCATTTATGGTTCTTGCTGTGGTCTGAGGTCACAAAGGGGTTGAACTTCACGGTGACAGTCGGGCATCAGCAGTCTCAGAAGCTGTGCGCATAAGCAATAATTTTACTCTTTTTGTTTCTTTTTTCACTAATACTTCTGAACTGCCTATAGGGCATGTTTCTGTTCTCTTGTGTAGTGACCAAACTGAATACAGTTAAACATAAAATTAATTTTGACTTGCAGCTCTGCTTTTATTGTGCCTACATTGAACTGATTCCAGGTATAATAAGTTCAGTGTAATGACATCAGACTAAATAGTCTCTCACCAAACATGTTTGAATAAAGAATGCTTGGGGTTTTACTTACTAGCACAGAATGTCCCTTTTAAAAAACTTTTGTGAATTGAGTGAAGGTTTACAGAGCAGATCATCAGTGATATATTCAACAGATCATATACTTCACTTTGTCTCAGTGTTTGCAGTTGAGACAATTGCAAGTACTGACAGTTATGCCACTTTCTCCCTCTGGTTCTCATTTCCATTCCACCCTCCTTTCCAACCCTTCTGGACTTTGTCCTTAGATAAATGCTGCCCTTTTGTTCTGGACTGACTGACCATTGTATGATGTGTGTACCTTATTAGTATTGTGGTGGTGTTGTTAAGTGCCTTGAAATCGGTCTGACTCATAGTGACCCTGTGTAGAGTTTCCAAGGAGCAGCTGGTGAGTTTGTGCTTACCTTGTGGTTCAAACCAACCTTGCAGTCCAGTGCTTTATCCCACAGCACCACACCAGGACTCCCAACTATATACCTATCTACCACTTGGCTGAAAACATAGTCTAGGGTTCCTCCAGTCTCTATCTGACCAGCAAGCCTGGTCTTTTTTTTTATGATTTTAAGTTTTATTTCACATATTCTCCCATTCTATCTAGGATCTTCTAATGTGATCCCTTTCAGAGCAGTTGGTAGTGGTAACTGGGAACCACCTAGTTCTTACGGTTTCCTGGTTCATGTGGTCCATTAGTCAATTGGATTAACTCATTCCAAAATGTTGTTCATTGGTCCAGTGGTGAGGATTTTTGTTTTCTAGACATTGAGATGCAATCCATACCGAAGGCTGTGCTCTTTGATCTTCATCAGTAAATATTTTAAGTTCTCTTCACTTTCTAAAAGCAAGGTTGTATCATCTGCATATCGCAGGTTGTTAATGAGTCTTCCTCCAATCCTGATGCCATGTTTTTCTTCATAGAACCCAGTTTCTCAGATTATTTGCTCAGCATACAGGTTGAATAAGTATGGTGAAAGAATACAACCTGGTTGCACACCTTTCTTAATTTAAAACCATCCAGTGTTCCCGTGTTCTGTTCAAACAACTGCCTCTTGGTCCAGGTACAGATTCCTCATGAACACAATTAAGTGTTCCGGAATAATCATACTTAGCAATGTTGTCCATAGCTTGTCATGATCCACACAGTCGAAAGCCTTTGCATAGTCAATAAAGCACAGGTAAACATCTTTCTGATATTCTCTGCTTTCAGCCAAGATCCATCAGACATCAGCAATGATATCCTTCGTTCCACAGCCTCTTCTGAATCTGCCTTGAATCTCTGGAACTTCTCTGTCAATGTATGCTTGCAGCCATTTCTGTATTGCCTTTAGTAAAACTTTACTCGCATGGGATATCAAAGAGATTGTCCAATGATTTCCACATTCCACTGGGTCACTCTTTTTAGAATGGGCACAAATACGGATCTCTTCCATCAGTCGGCCAGACAGTTGTCTTCCAAATTTGGTTTTCTAATTCAACATCTTTGCACATTTTGTTGTGATATTTGGCTTTCTCTTCTCAAGCTGACCTTTAAAATTTTATATTCAGCTCTTGTACCTTGTAATTTCTTCCATTTGTTTGAAGTATTAGGTTTATCTTTCAGTGGTAAATAAACAGAAAGCATCCACTGCTCTGATGATCCACAAATCTTCATATCTTTTACAATTCCTTTCAGAAGTTTCTTTTCATCATTCTGTTCTTCAGAGTTAAGTGACGCAAATGAGTCTGAGATAAACCTAACTTTCTGCTTTTACTGTTAGCTGAAGTTCACATGCAACAGAACCTACTGATGGCTTCCCTTGATCTCTGCTGCCCTCCCATGGCATAGATTTGGAGAAGCTGAGTGGTTGGATCATACTAGAGTGTTTCTTACTATTAGCATTCCTTCTGCGCCTGTGCCTGTTACTATCTGAGGGCTATTGTTGAGGTTGCTGCCTTCTCCCAGAAGAAAGATGTTAATTCCAACACTAGTCTCCAAATTGGCACCGGCCTTGAAGGAAAAATTGACAAATGACCACCAAGACTGTTCACCTACGGAGAGATCTTCACTCAGCACCTCTAATACTGTTTTATAAAGGTAATAATTGTTTAGATTTATCCATATTTACTAGTTTCTTGGCTCATCATGCCTTCTAGTAGTTTAGATTTTACTTTGATTTATCCTCCCTGAAGCCTACCCCCATTCTGAAGTACATTCTTTAGATTTTAAGTTCCTTTAGTGAGAGTCTGTTGTTATACAGGGTTGCTATTAGTCAGAACTAATTTGATGGCAGTTAGCAACAACAGGTTAATGGTTAAGAAGCCCTGGTGGAGCAAATGGTTAAGCACTCAATTGCTAACCAAAAAGCTGGCAGTTTGAATTCAGCCTTGACTCTGCAGGAGAAAGATTTGACAATTTACTTCCATAAAATTGTAGCCTAGGAAACCCTACCCTGTAGGGAAGCTTTACTCTGTCATACAGAGTCACTGTGAGTCCAAATTGACTCGATGGTACCTAATAACAGGTTAACAGCTAATATCTCTCAGCTTCTCTTGCTGTTGAGAAGTGATTTTGTTTTCTATTCTGCTGTAATAAATCAATGGCTTAAAGCAATGCAAATCTGTCTTACATTTTTGTAGATCACAAGTCTGGTATGGGTCTCAGTGGAATAAAGTAATGTGTTGGCAGGCCACAATCCTTTCTGGATGCTCTAGATTCCATTTCTTTGCACATCAGGTGTTGGCAGAATTCAATTCAGTTCCTTGCAGTTAAAGAATTGAGATCTCTATTTTCTTTCTGTCTTTCAACTGCAGGCTACCCTTACTTCTTAGATGACTTTCTATGGTCCTTGCACGTATCTCCAAACCAGCACAAGGAATCAAATCTTTCTAATGCTGCCATCAGTCTGACCTAGCTAGGGAAGGTTCTCGACTTTTAATGGGACTAGATTAAAACTACCCAGATCATCCAAGGAGCCTTGAACACATAGTGGGTTAGGAGCAGGCTGCTAGTCACAGGTCAGCTGTTCAAATCTACTAGCTGCTTCTCAGGAGAAAGATGAGACTTTCTGTTACTGTAAAGATTTACAGCCTCAGAAACTATGCAGGGTTGCTATGAGTCAGAACCTACTTGATAACAAACAACCACCAAACCAGATAATCCAGAATAATCTTGCCATTTCAAGAGTAACCTTAATTATATCTCCAAAGTCTCCTTTGTTACTTTGCAGGTACAAGAGACTAGAGTGCGGACATCTTTGCAATATGAAGTATACTGGCAGTCTAGTGGTCATTCTTTTGTATCCGGTTTTGCTTTTCTCCCTGGCTGCTTTTAAAATTGCTTCTTTGGTTCATTCACTATGATGTTTCTTGGTATAACTTTCTTTTTACTTATCTTTGTGAACGCTGTTTTACCTCCATTCTCTTTAGAAACTGTTAAACATGTGGTAGATCTTTCATATATCTCCTCCCCTTACCTTTAGTTTTATTTTACATCTAAGCCTTCATGTGTATACATATGGACATCCCAACTCTGATGTCCAAGCTTCATCACCCCCCACTCCCACCTCGCTACACACATATATATACACACATACCCATTCCTGCAAATAGTCACCCTTTGACCACTCTTGGTGCAGACTGTGCCACACACGACCCTTGGGAGCAGGCCCAAGAAGACACCCTGAGAGTAGACTTGTTGCTATTTGGACAGAACATTTTGGGGTCCTAGGCACCTAGTGGGATTCTGGTGTGGTTCTGTGGGTTAATGTGCTGGATTGCAAGGTCGGTTTGAACCACAAGGTTGTTGCTTCAAGTTCACCAGTTGCTCCTTGGAAACCCTTATAGAGTTGCTATGGGTTGGAACCAATTCCATGACATTTAACAACAACAACAAAAAGTACCTATTGTATACTCTAGAAGAAGTCCATATTGTATGTTCTCTTAGCCCTGTGGGCTCCTAACCTTGTGGGGATGGTAACAAGTGGAAGAGGGCCAAAGTTGATCCCCCTCAAACCAGAGGCCCAAGGCAGGGCCTTTTTGCCTATGCGTAAGGGTAATACCATATAAAACAATAAGCAGGCTCCTTTCAAGAGGGGGAAAATGCTGTTTTGGATAAGACAAGGAGGAAGAGGAAGTGCTCTGTACAAGAGGTTGAAAATGTAAGGTCCAAGAGAATTTGGAACTGTAGTGAAGTATGAATTTGAAAGCAGGCAAGGTATTCGTGGTGAGATTAGCTGTTCTCTACATTCCAGTTAGAACTCTACAGTCAATTGTGAGCACGGTCACAGCGGGCTCAACTCCAATACTCTCCTAACTCTGCTCAGGATTTGCTGCACCCCTTATGCACTCAGCTAACCCCTAACACATTTTTCAGGTCTCAGTTTAAATTTTCCTTTTTTTCAGGAGGCCTTTCCTACAACTTTTGACTTATTTAGTACTTTCTCCTTTTGGGTATACCTAATCACACTTGTTAAGTTGTTCATATCTGCCTTTTTGATTATTTAGATTAAAAATTTTATGAGGCCATTTAACTTGTCCAGCATCATATTCCCAGTACCCAGCATATGACTGAAACACACATGGTGATCAATAAGTGGTGAATTAATAGTTGACCTCTGGTTCCAAGTGGCATTATATTCCATGGCTTTTCCATATCAAAAAGAGTATTAGCAGATGATATGCCTTTTGATGTCCTTCTACTATTTATAATTTCATTTTGCACATAATTTTTCAGAGCCAGTTACTCAGATAAAGGTAATATACTTTTTATTGTTGTAAAAAAAAAATGCAACACAACATTCATCAATTCAATGTTTTCTAAGATGTATAATTAAATTATATCAATTACATTAATCATGTACAACTATCACCCATAATCGCAGCTAAATTTTCCATTAAAAAAGTTATTTATTTTGTTACCTAAAACTTTTGTACGCTTCTCTGGAAAGCTGATCTAATATGTTGTATTAACATCATTTTGAAAAATAAAAAGCTTGGATTATATACTAGAAAAATCTGTTCATGACATGAAAAACTGCTTTTGCTCTTACCTATAGTAAGAAATGATCTTGAGAATACTTTAGGTAGTACCTACTCACTCCAACCCCAAAAGATGAAGGCAAAGAGCAAGGTACGAAGATGTTAGTATGTGACTTCCCTTCAAAAACCCACTCAGTCTATACAGATTACACATTGGCAAATTCAAACTATTCCTTGAATTGTTGGTGGCTACTTAATCATTTGATTAGTTTCTCCAAAGCAAAACCATGGTAGTTGTTAAAATTATCTGGAGGTTAACAAACAGAGCTTCCTCTTTAGTAGTGTAACAAACTCCACATAAAGGGAAGACCCATCTTCTGTACTACTGAGGAATTCTGTGATTGTACTTGTTCCTGGGTACAGGTCCACAGATATTGAGGCATAGCCTGTGTGCCACTAAAAATAACAAAGGTCTCAGGATTAGAGACACTGTTAACTACACTGTCATGACCATCTATGACTCCAGGAATCAATGGTGGGGGTACAATATTTGAATGACAACCCTGGGAGAAGGACCCTGTGAGTACTTCCGCTTCAAACACATAGATCATCTTATCAGTGGCAGAGGTCTTCTTGATCTGGTTTGCTAGAGTTTTGAGGTTCTTGGTGAAGTATATGCCAGTTCCATATTTTGGTTCTGATAAAAGAAATAAAAAAAAGAATTTTATGATCTGGTAAGTCATAAAGCTTATTTGGGTACTAAATGTGTATTATTGTGCTAGTCTTCCACACAATCACCTTCTCCAAGTTTCAAGTCTCTATGTCTGGAGCAGTCACACAGATTATCATTGTTTCTCACCAGCATATGAGTACCTTACAATTTGACTGTACCATTAGAGTTTATAGAGAAATCTATGATTTCAAAACACTTTTACATGGATTATTTTCAGTTGATCTGTAATTTGGGTAGCATCTCCATTTAATAGACGGCAAATCTGAGCTTCATGGAAACTCAAGTCAACATTATTAACTAAGCAGCTGACAGGAGATCATAGTGGAGGGAAGATTCTATTCCTCTTAGAAACAATACCTGACTTCTAACTGCTGCATGCAAATAAAGGTACCTTCAAAACTCTTGAGAAGAAGGTTAATGCAACTGGCATCTAATAAGAAGAGGCAGAATATCTCTCAAACTTATAGGCAGGAAAATGTGTCAAAATGAAGGGACTACAAAGCATATAAAAAGTAGTGTCCATGTGCATGCTGGCAAATTTAGAAAGACTCTGGATCTGAGAACATCAGATTCTGGTCACTAGAGAGGTATTCTTTATTGCCAGGATAAGTCACCAGTTCTCACCATGGCCTAACAAAATACCCCACAAAGAGTCTCCACATGCTTTTGATCTAGGTCCACACTCACCAGGCAACTTCCCACCCATCAGTCATCCTGAGTACTATGATACCAAGGAAGGAGTATCCCCCAGTCAGATGCAAATATTTCAACCACTGGAAATAAATATTCTCCATTCTGGTATAAGGACTCTGGTGTGGAACTGTAGGATGAGCACTAAACTGTTAACCCATCTTATGGTTAGCAGTTTAAACCCACAAGCTGCTTGTTTGAAACCTTATGTAGGGTCACTATAAGTCAGAACCAACACAACAATAACAACAACATTCTAACATAAATACTTGTGATCTATTTATGTTCTCTGGAGTACTAAGAATACACAGGCCATACTCTGGACTTTAAAGGCAATTCTTGTTCAATGCTCTTCCTACCCCTACTTAGAAGAGAAAAACAATGAAAAACTTCTTTGATGCCATATTTTCACTCCTTTTTTCCTTCTTTCTTTCTGTAAAGAAATGGAAATTTATTCAGGACTTAATCAAATACTGCTTCAGGCTTTAAAGCAGCAGTGAAAAATAGAGGTATAATGTGGCGCCCACATATGTACTTTTAAATTAATTTTTAAAATTATTTTTATTTAATGATTTATTAACTTAATTATTCAAAATATTATCATTTTAACATGGAATCAATATAAAAAGTAATTAAAGACCTATGTTACTGTTGTTGTTCTTTTGGTAGTAAGCCTTTGAAGCCCAATGTTCATTTTATACTTGTCGTTGTTAGGTGCCATCAAGTCGGTACCAACCCATAGCGACCTTATGCACAGAACGAACCACTGCTCGATCCTGGGCCCACCTCACTACTGTTGCTGTGTTGTAATACATCTCTATTTGGATTAGCCATATTTCAGGTGCTTAATAGCTGTATGTAGGGCTCCCATGTTGGACAATGTAGTTCTAGAGCTTCAAAAATTACTAAAACATGATCCTTGTCCTCAAAAGTTCACAAAGGGAATGCCATCTATTACACAGATAACATAATATAATATTATGTGGGAAGGTAGTATTTTGAGAAAAAAAAATCAATAATTATCTTTTCTGAGAGTTTTTTCTTGTTCTGTATTCCTTTACTTATTGATTATCTGGCAGTGTGGTGCTGTGGATTAAAGCGCTGTACCACAAAGTCAGTTTGAACTACAAGGTTGGTAGTCAAGCTCAATAGCCACTTCTTGGAAACCCTATACAGGGCACTTAGCAACAATTACTTACTACCTCCCCTCTGGGTCCATAATTTGCATGACAGAGAGAAAGAGAGACTTGATTTGAATTCACAGCAGAGGAGAGTCTTGAAAGTTCAGCTTTCAGAGTTGGGCTTTCTGAGAGAGAAAAGGGTTTTGTGAGTCCCAGGACAACAAATTTAAAGGTATAAACATGAGTTTATACCATAAATGACAAAGGAGGAACAAGAATATTTTTCTCAGCTCAAGGCAGATACAAGTTATTACAGCTGGTGGGAAGGGAAAAATCAGAGGGGATACTGAGAAGGGGCTTGCTTCACTATGCCCTGTCCCTGGAGAGAGCCCCTGGGGTCAAGATGAGGTGGAACAATAGAAATATCAGAACAACTGGGGGACTCCCAGAGCAGAAGGGACCATTGGCTGTCTCTGCTGGGAGCAGCTCCTTCATATGTAGCCTGGTTCCTGAGTGGAGAGTAGAAATGACCAATGAAGGTATTCTTGTGAATACCTTCAGGAAAATAGGCAGGAAGTATCCTGTATGACCCTGTAGCTCAGTTTAGAGGATTTACACAGACATTTCCTGTGCTGCAAGAGGGGTACAGAAATGGGGCTCCTTTGGCATGAAAAAGACACAGAGTGGCCTGTGTGGACATGAGGAAAGTGCACATGAAATTGAAGCACAGCTAATGGCCAAAACCCAGAGTGGGTAGAGGACAATTGGAGGCAAAGGACAAATGTAAGCCATGAACCAGAGCACTGTCCCTACAATGCCTTTTCCACCAGCTAGATCACCCTCAAGGAGAAAGGGGGATAAAAAGTGATGAACTCTTACAGGAACTGAGTTTAAACCAGGAAGGTCTAAGAAGACTCTAAAATGACTGAATGAGTTCACACTGCACAGTCAAGACAATTTTCCCCATCTATGGACATGGGTGCATGAGAGCTAGGTAAGTTCTTTAGAGAACCATATAGAAAACAAGTCTCACTCCTGAGTTTTGTGACTGTCCTATATATTTTTGTACATGTCACAGTTACAGATGTTATACTAAGAATGAAGGAAGTTCAGAAATACTCATTGGGCCTAAAGGAGTTGTGGAAAGTATCAACCAAGAGATGCCATCTGAGCTGTGTCTTGTATAAAGAAGTTTGCAGGCTGCAAAGCTTTAGGAAGACAAGCATTCCAGGAAGAGGTAACATCCTATACAAAGGCAAAGAGATATGAACACATATAGCATGTTTAGGGAATTCTATACAATTAACTTAATTGTGCTCATGAAGAATCTGTACATGGACCAAGAGGCAGTTGTATGAACAGAACATAGCAACACTGAATGGTTTAAAGGTGTGTGACAGGGTTGTATTCTTTCACCATACTTATTCAACCTGCATGTTGAGCAAATAATCCAAATAGCTGGGTTTTATGAAGAAAAACGAGACATCAGGATTGGAGGAAGACTCATAACAACCTGTAATATGCAGATGATACAACCTTATTTGCTGAAAGTGAAGAGGACTTAAAATATTTACTGATGAAAATCAAAGAGCACAGCCTTTGGTATGGATTGCATCTCAATGTCAAGAAAACAAAAATCCTCACCACTGGACCAATAAACAACATTCTT
>NW_006408648.1:1166899-1168804 GCF_000296735.1 Chrysochloris asiatica
CAGGCAGTGTTTCATTCTGTTGTACATAGGTTCGCTATGAGTTGGTACTGACTCGATGGCACCTAACAACAACAACAACATAAAATTCACAGCTTGAGTGTTGAGGAATGTGGTAGGTGACTAGGCTGGTGAAATAACATGGCACTAGGATCTTATCTGCTTTGCCTAGGACTCTGGGTTTTTATCTTGTAGGCAACTGTGAATAGAGATAATAAGCAAAAATATAACTTTTTCACATGATCGTTCTGGGGGCAGAGTAAAAGATACATTTCAAAGGAATGGGTCTTAAGGGAGGGAAAGGACCTGAGGGAACTCTATACCTAGAGGAAGATGAACTAAGGAAGCAGAGATAGAGAAGTGAAGCTGGGCTAAGACCTTATGAAAATCAAGGGGACAGGGTAACTGCTTGGACATACAAGGGGAGGAGTGATCACAAAGTTTCTAGCTTAGTAGACCTGGTAGGTAGATTGTGATGGTACTAGTTAGGTTAGGAAGTATCAGAAAACAAAAGCATATTTCTCAGGGAAAAGTATGGTAAAGAAAAGAGGAGTGCAGTTTGAAGTGTGCTAATTTGAGGTGTCTGTATGACATCGAAGTGAAGATGTCTAAAAGACAGGCAGTACCTTTAAGTTGAAAAACTGCCACCCATCTGACCATTTCTTGTATTATGGTAGTTTGCATGTTGTCATACTGGAAGCCATCAAGTACCAGAAGGTTCACCCATGGTGGACAGATTTCAGAATTGTTTCCAGACTAATACAGACTAGAAGGCCTAGTCATCTACTTCTGGAAATTAGTCAATGAAAACCTTATGGATCACAACAGAACACTGACTCACATGCTTTGGACATTTGGACATGTCATTGGGAGGTATCAATCACTAGAGAAGGACATCATGTTTGATGAAGTAGAGGATCAATGAAGGCCTGGGAGATGGACTAGCCAATAGATACTATGATGAACTTGAACATGCTGGTGATTCTAAGGATGATGCTGGATTGGGCAATATTCTGTGTTTTTTCACAAGGTCACTATGAGTTGGAGATGACTGAGTGGTAACAAACAAGAAGTCAGGAGAGAGGTAATGGGGTTTGAATTACAAATTTGGAAGTAACAATCATAGAGGAGTAGAAGCTATGGGAATAGGTGCACTCACCAGGGGAAGACTGTAGAGAAAGAAGAGAAAATATGTCCTTTTGAACTCAGGAAAATATCAACATATAAAGAATGTGCAGAGAACAAACAAGATGGCGGCTCGGGTGGAAGTGCAGTAAAGGAGCTCCGCCAACAACACAAAATACCCTACCAAGCAGGCTCAGGGGCTGGTCCCAGAACTCTGAACCACATATAAAGGAATATTTAGAAGGTTGGAAGGCTCACAGCTGGGGGGAATTTGTGGCAGAAGCAAGAAATCTATTGCTTTCTAGTCCGGGATGTTTGGCTGCTCCAGGAGCCGCCATCTTGGGTGACCACACGGGGGAAGGATCGGAGTGGCCACAGACGCCTGGCAGAACTGCTAAGTTAAAGGAAGAAGAGTGAAAAGGGAAGCCCATCTCCTGATCACATCTACCTGGAGGCATTCAGAAAGCATAAAAAATACCAAAATACACACTTATCTAAGTACTAAGGCCACAGATACCCCTGAATATGTCCATAAAACAGAAGCAGATGACCATATCTGCACATGTCCAGAAATGAGATGAAGTGACTGAGGCAAATGAGCTGGAAGTAGACCTACACTACATACTAGACGATGGGCAGGCTTTGGAAATGCCTGAGAAGGAATTCCTAAAAATGATTATAAAAGGTATCAAAACACTATACAATGCAGTTGAGAAAAATAAGGAAGAAGTCAGGAAAATGCTACAGGAACAATCAAATAAGATAGATAGAGCATTGGAAACA
>NW_006408648.1:1170271-1179200 GCF_000296735.1 Chrysochloris asiatica
AATACCAACAGGGAGGGAAAGAGTCTTCAAATCAAGTTTCAATGCTATCCGCTCTGTACACAGGGTAGATAGGAACGGGCAACTTAGACACTGGCTACCTAAAATGAGGGGGCAATAAAGGCATTAAGTGACTGGCTTACAAGGTTTCAAGAGGGAGCTTAGTATAAGAGTGTAGGGGGAAAGAAAGAGTCCCCACTGAATAGCTGTTATCTTATCTAGATGGGTCTGGTGAAAGGAGATGGGGATAAGATTTGTAAGATTCAATAGTGAATAACTGTTACCATGACTAATCACGACTGTCACAATTGTATAGGTAGAAGTTTTGTAACAAAAAAAGGGGAGTGGTTAATCTTACAGTCCAGAAACGGAGGACCCTAGGACCATCAAGAGAGGAACTCACAGATAGAATGCGGGACCTTATCCAGAGAAGCAGCAGCGCCAGAGATGGGGGCATGGAGAGGGGGAACGGCTGAGGACTCTAGATTCATCAACTGAGAAGAGAAGGACTAAGAGAGCAGACTTGCAGAATGTGCCCTTTGGAGATGTAAATTATTATATATGCCTGAGTGGGTTGTTTTGTTTGGGTGTTTTTTAAAAAGCTAAAGTGGATAGAGAGAAATACTTTCAACTCATGGTATATGGAGGGGATTATAATCAATGTAATGAAACAAGTTATATGAATGGTTGAATGTGAAAGTGATGATGTGCCCTGTAAACTTTCACTCAATCCACAATAAAAACCTTAGATTAAAAAAAAAAAATGTGCAACAGATAGATTCACTAGATTATAAATGATGAGGCCAGGAAATCTGTGTTTTGCTTATTCCTGTAACCCTAGCACCTAACATAAGGCCTGCCTCATAAACAGAATAAATAGTTGTGGAATGAATGAATGAACCCAATAAAAGCAGAGTTCATAGGCTCCTTCTTGATACACTTAGTCAAACTCTATAAGCAAGAGATAACCCAGAACAGAATTAGCTAGAATACAAGCAGAGATAGAAAAAATAAAGCTTTGTTATATGATCCTTTCTGGTTATGGGCAGCCATCTAAAATGACTGAAAGTCTCATACTGTGTAACTTGGCAGGGCTAAAAAGTCAAGAACTTTTATACTGCAAGTGAAAAACAGGTAAAAAAGAGGCTGCAAAATAGCTTCAGTGATATGAAAACTTTCACTAAAATCACAATAAAAAAAAAAATATATATATATATATATATATATATGACACTGTAAAACCAGCAGTGGACTTTGAACCTAAAGGTCGGCAGTTCAAACCCACCAGCAGCTCTTTGGAAATCATATAAAGGATTCCTGTAAATCAGAACTAACTTGACAGCACTTAAAACAACAACAGCATATATATATATAAATATAATCTTCAGTGATATTATGTTTGTTTTATCTGGGTTTCGCAAGCACTTGTAGGAGTTCTTACCAGTTCAGAGAGATGAACCTATGGTATAGGTCACATTAAGAGTATTCTCACTGACTACCATTCGTCTGTCAGTTTTTTTTATTGTTGTTGTGATTCGAGAAGTTATGCCACCGGTATTTTAAATACCAGCAGGGTCACCCAAAGTAGACAGTTTTCAGATAAGTTTCCAGACTGAGACAGACTAGGAAGAAGGAGAGATGGGCTCCTTCCGAATATTTAGTCACTGAAAACCTTATGTGGTACGCTGTCAGTTAGCACAAGAATATTGAATATCAAAACATGATAAAGAGCACCAAAATATTCTCAAATGTAGTGCTAGAAAATGAACCCCTCAGATTGAAAGGCACTCAAAAAATATGACTGGTGAAGAGCTGCCACCTCAAAGTAGAGTTGACCGAGATGACACCGACTGGAGTAAAGCTTTCGAACCTTCATTTGCTGATGAGGCACAACTCAAATAGGGAGAAACAGCTGTAAACATCCATTAATAATTGGAATATGGAATGTACGAAGTATGACTCGATGAAAATTGGGAGTTGTCAAAAATGAAATAGAATGCATAAACATCAATAGCCTTAGAATTAGTAAGCTGAAATGGACTGGTATTAGCCATTTTGAATTTGACAATCACATAGCTTACTATGCTATGAATGACAAATTGAAGAGGAATGGTGTCATATTTTTCATCAAAAAGAACATTTCAAGACCCATTTCGAAGTATAATGCTGTCTATGATAGGTAACATCCACATGTCTACAAAGACCAGTTAATACCACTATTATTCAAATTTATGCACCAACCACTAAAGCCAGTGATGATGGAATTGAAGAATTCTACCAACTTCTTCAGTCTGAAATTAATCAAACTTGCCATCAAGATGTATTCATAATTACTGGCAATTAGAATCCAAAGGTTGGAAGCAAAGAGAAAGAATCAGTAGTTGGAAAATATGGCTTTGGTGATAGAAATGATGCTGGAGATCCTATTATAGAATTTTACAAGACCAATGACTTCTTCATAGCAAATACCTTTTACAATAACATAAAAGATGGCTGAACATGGACCTCACCAGATGGAATACACACAAATAAAATTGACTAGATCTGTGTAAAGAAACGGTGGAAAAGCTCCATATCATCAGCTAAAACAAGGCCAGGAGCAGACGGTGAAACAGATCATCAATTGCTCATATGCAAGCTCAGACTCAAGCTGAAGAAAATTAAAACAAGTACACGAGAACCAAGATATAACCCTGGATATATCCCACTTGAATTTAGAGGTCATCTTAAGAACAGATTTGAGAATTAGATATTAAAGACTAAAGACCAGAAAAGTTGTGGGATGACATCAAGAACATCATACAGGAAGAAAGCAAAAGTTCATTAAGAAGACAAGAAAGAAAAGGTCAAAATGGATGTCAGAAGAGACTCTGAAACTTGCTTTCCAGTGTAGCAATGCTAAAGCAAATGGAGGAAATGAGGAGGAAAAAGAGCTGAGCAGAAAATTTCAAAGGGCAGCTCGAGAAGACAGTGTTAAATATTACAACAAAATGTGCAAAGACCTGTAGTTAGAAAACCAAAAGGGAAAAACATGTTCAGCATTTCTCAAGCTGAAAAACCTGAAGAGAAAATTCAAGTCTCAACACTTGAAATACTGAAGGATTCTATGTGCAAAATGCTTATATACATGTGAGAACTGGACAATAAAAAAGGAAGCCCACAGAAGAATTGATGCATTTGGGTTGTGGTGCTGAAGAAGAATATTAAAAGTACCATGGACCGCCAGAAGAACAAACAAATCTGTGTTGAAAGAAGTACAACCAGAATGCTCCATAGAAGCCAGGATGGTCAGATTTTGTTTCTTATTCTTTGGACGTATTTTAAGAAGGAGCCAATCCCTGAAGAAGGACATCAAGCTTGGTAAAGTGAAGGGTCAGCAAAAAAAGAGGAACACCTCTAATGAGATGGATTGGCACAGTGGCAACGTAGCAATGATTGTGAGATTGGCACAGGACTCGACAATATGTTGTTCTGCTGTGAATAAGTTCATTATGAGTCAGGACCTAACAACAACAATCGGCATAATATTGAATGATGCAGAAAGCATCAAAAGAAGATGGAAGGAATACACAGAGTCACTGTCTCAAAAAAAAAGGTTGATGTTCAATTAGTTCAAGAGGTATCACATTGTCAAGAGCCGATAGTACTATAGGGAAAAGTCCAAGGCACACTGGAGGCATTGGCAAAAAACAAGGCTCTGGAAATTGATGCAATACAAATTGAAATCTTTTAACAAACTGATGCAGCACCAGAGGTACTCATCTATGCCAAGAAATTTGGAAGACAGCTACCTGGCCAACTGATTTGAAGAGAGTCATATGTGTGCCCATTTCAAAGAGAGGTGACCCAATGGAATGTAGAAATCACTGGACAATATCATTAATATCACATGCAAATAAAATTTTGCTAAAGAGAATTCAAAAATGACTGCAACAGTACATTGACAGGGAACTGCCGAGGTCCAAGCTGGGTTCAGGAGGGACCAGTCCCTGAAGAAGGACATCATGCTCGGTAAAGTGGAGGATTAGTGAAAAAAAGGAAGGCCCCAATGAGATGAACTGGCATAACGGTAGCAGCAATGGGCTACAGTTTAGAAAAGACTGTGGGATTGTGGAGGTGTTTCATTCTGTTGTGCATAAGGTCATTATGAGTCGGTCCAGACTCGAAGGCACCTAACAACAACAACTCCTCATTGAGTGTATACTTTCAATTGCCTGAACGCAGGGGCTATTAAGCTAAGAACTAGGGAGATGCTCTCAGAGCACAGAGGCCAGTAGATAAAAGATCAGAATTGTGAGGCTTAAGGACTACATTAAGACAAGATGTTAGTTGGGTTATTCGAGGCATGAACTTGACCAGAAGCAAATAGGCCCCAGACCAGCTGAAGTTTTAAATGATTGTCTTGTTGAAGAAGTCACAATCCTGGCTGTCAACAGCTCCTGAAGCTATACACCAGAAGGCAGTGTAGCTTCAGTAGAGCATCTTCTACTGGCCTAACAATGGTCAAATGGGTGTCAATACATAAGATTTTCCCAAAGGGCAAAACCAAAGGCTTTCTCTATTGACTCCCAGAGTAGGGAGTACAGCAGGGTGGGATAATAGGCATGGATGAGTGACAATTGTGTGCTTTTCTTTTCTCCTTTCAGAACAGGAGCTTCTATTGCAGTTTTCCTGTATCTTTGAATATCATTATATCATGTGTGGATTGGGAGCATACCTTGCCTTTAAGCTAGGGCTTTGAACTATTCATTTCCAGTTTGGCCCCATTTCCACCCTCATATGTATTGAATCAGAATCTATATTTTCATAAGGCTTTCAGGTGGTTCTTATATATCCCCAGAAGAATCGCCTGGGAATCTTGTTAAAAGAGAGAGAGGGTGGGGGTAGAAGAGCCAGTCCTAACAAAGCTTCAGGAAAAAATACAAGCTGTGGAATTTTTAGACCACCAATGAAAGACTCAAACTGGTCATAACTTTCCTGGTTACATTGAAAGACTTCTTAGTGTGAATTCATTTATCTATTCTTATCCCCAAGTATTGTTTGTGTTCAGTGTTTACAGGTATTGCCTATACGTTCTATGGGGCAAAGGGAAGATGATTTCTAGACCCTTTGCTGTCTAGAAGCCAACACTATCAGAGTTGTCTCCACAGGAAGGATCAGGCTACACAGTTTGATAGGAAAACTGAAAAGCCATGTAATTAATGGACCAGGCAGAATCAAGCTGCACTACTAGATAACATCTTTCTCCCCATGCCCCCTATAATTATTGCTAAATTTCTCAGTCTCTTTTGGAGAGATCTAAAGCCAGAAAGTTTTTAGTGTTAGATGAAAAGAGAATAAATACAGCAATTAAGTATAGAAATGAAAAGAGGTGTGGAAACTACAATAGAACCCCCTTGTCTGATGTTGTTAAAGTGCCATCATGTCAGTTCTGACTCATAGCAGGTTTCTTAGGAGCAACTGGTGGGTTTGAACTGCCGACCTTGTGGTTCACAGACCAGTGCTGATCCTACAGTGCTACACCAGGAGTCCCTTGCCTGAGAAGGCTTTAAAAATATTGTACTTCACCTGCTACATGATACCCAATTCATTTACTAGCTGCCTGTGGGTAATGAAGAAAAGACTAACTTCATTAAATTCAGGAAATTAAAAGATGAGGTTGGTTCAGTGGCATTGATAGTAATTTTGGTGAAAGATAAGTAAGCACAAACAAACAAAGCACTCTAAAGAAGGTGCTTTCTGCAGATAAGATACAGGAATCCAGAAAGGGTGACTATACATCTTATTACTCACATTTTCATCAAGATCAAACACAGCATTAACAAAAGAAGGAAAATTCTTAAAATAACCTTTTCCAAATGACCAAAACTCAAACCCATTGCCATCAGGTCGATTCCAATTCACAGTGACCCTGTAGAGGGTTTCTCAGGCTATATCAGTCTTACCAGAGTAGAAAGCCTCAGCTTTCTTCTGTGGACCAGCAGGTGGTTGAACTACTGACCTTGTGGCTAACAATCCAGTGCTTACCCTATAGTGCCACCAGGGCTCCTTTCCCAAAGGATGTTACCTTTAAATTTCAGTTGAAAAAAATGGTCCTCTCCCCATAGCAACCAAAGTTAGTAGTGATGAGTCATCTGTTGATGTCTGCCTAGGAGTTCCCACAGATGTGAGGGGCTGACACCTACCACAGGGCACGGAGTACATTCTCTGGAAGCCAACTCTGCAGACTGCATTGCAAAACTGGTGTGGGACTTGCTGAAACAACGTGTGGCTCACAGGTTCCTTCTGTGTACTCCCTTTCATCATTTTTTTCTTTGCTTCAAAGACAGCTTTCAAAACCTCGTTGTTTATCCTCTCCACCTGTGACTCAAGGAAATGAAAAATGGATAAAGCAGCCAGTTACACTGCTTCAAAAGTAAAGGCATTTATAAGAAAATTATTTTATATAAATTTGCTTTCATATGAAGTCAGTTAGGAGTATCTCCTTTGCCCAGTCCTCTCCTAGTTTGGCTTCTATCTCCTCAGAGCTCCTTATCCATTCTTTGATAAATTCATTTAACAAATATTTACTGCGGAATCACTAGGTATCAAGCATTAGTAATGAAATCATCAACAATACAGGCATACTTTCGGCCTTCATGAGCTCACAGTTTGTTGTTGTTAAGTGCTGTCAAGTTGTTTCTCACCCAAAGTGACCATGTTTTCGAGGAGTGGCTGTTGAGTTTGAACTGCTGACCTTATGGTTGAGTACAGCACCACACCAACTCCAGCAGCTCACAGTTTAGTGAGGGATAAAAAATAAGTAAACAATTACAATACAGCATGGTAAACACTATTCCATTACTTTTATTTTGCTCCAAGAGAGCTCTTCCCTGGGTCTTGTATCTACTCTACCATACATCTATGATAGGATAATATCCATACACCTACAAAGAAGACCCCATCACTCATTTGTCAGTTTGTCGTACTGGTGGCTTGTGAGTTGCTGTGATACTGGAAGCTATGCCACCGGTATTTTAAATACCAGCAGGGTCACCCATGGTGGATAGGTTTCAGATGAGCTTCCAGATGAAGACAGATGAGGATGAAGGAATGATGAACTACTTCTGAATATTTAGTCACTGAAAACCTTATGATTAATAGAGTAACACTATCAGATATAGTGCGGGAAAATGAGTCCCTCAGGTTGGAAGGCACTCAAAATGGGACTGGGGAAGAGCTGCCTCCTCAAAGTAGAGTTGACTGTGATGATGCGAATGGAGTAAAGCCTGTGGAAGAAAAGCCCTCGGGACCTTCATTTGCTGATGGGGCACAACTCAAAATGAAGAGAAACAGCTGTAACATCCATTGAAAACTGGAACATGGAATGTATGAAGTACGAGTTTGGGAAAATTGGAAGTTGTCAAAAATGAAATGGAATGCATAAACATCGATATCTTAGACATTAGTGAGCTGAAATGGACTGGTATTGGCCATTTTGAATCTGACAACCACATGGTTTACTATGCTGGGAATGACAAATTGAAGAGGAATGGTGTTGCATTCATTGTCAAAAAATATATATCCAGATCAGTCATGATGTACAACGCTGTCTGTGATAGGATATTATCCATGCGCCTACAGGGAATCCCAGTTAATACCACTATTATTCAAATTTATGCACCAACCACTAAAGCCAGTGAGGATGAAACAGAAAAATTATACCAATTTCTACAATCTGAAATTGATCAAACATGCAATCAAGATGTAATGATCATTACTGGTGATTAGAATGCAAAGGCTGGGAGTAAAGTAGAAGAATCAGCAGTTGGAAAATATGGTCTTGGTGATAGAAATGATGCTGGAGAACGCATGACAGATTTCTGCAAAACCAATGATTTGTTCATTTCAAACACCTTCTTTAGACAGTATAAGAGATGACTATACACATGGACCTCACCAGATAGAATACATAGAAATCAAATTGACTACATCTATGGAAAGATACAATGGAAAAGCTCAAAACAAGGCTAGGAGCAGACTGTGGAACAGACCATCAATTACTCATATGCAAATTCAAACTGAAGCTGAAGAAAATGAAAACAAGTCCACGAGAGACAAAATATGACCTTGAATATATCCTACCAGAATTTAGAGATAATCTGAAGACCGAAGACCAAAAAAGTTGTGGGATGACATCAAGAACATCATACAGAAAGAAAGCAAAAAGTCATTGAGAAGAAAAGGAAGAAGGGAAAGGTCAAAATGGATGTCAGAAGGACACTGAAACTTGCTCTCCAGTGTAGAGATGCTAAAGCAAATGGAAGAAATTACAAGGTACAAGAGCTGAACAGAAAATGTCAAAGATCAGCTTGAGAAGATAAAGCCAAATATTACAACAAAATGTGGAAAGATCTGGAATCAGAAAACCAAAAAGGAAGCACATGCTCAGCATTTCTCAAGCTGGGGGAACTGAAGAAAAAGTCAAGCCTCAACTTCCATTATTGAAAGATTCTCTGGGAAAATTAATGAATGATGCAGAAAGCATCAAGAGAAGATGGAAGGCATACACAGAGTCACTGTACTAAAAGGAAACGGTTAATGTTCAACCATTTCAAGAGGTAGCAAATGATCAAAAGCCAATAATACTGAAGGAGGAAGTCCATGGTGCATTGAAGGAATTGGCAAAGAATAAGGCACCAGGAACTGATGGAATAAAAATGGAAATCTTTCAAGAAAGTGAGGTGGCACAGGAGGCACTCACTCATCTCTGCCAGGAGATTTGGAAGACAACTGTCTGGCCGACTGATTGGAAGAGATACGTATTTGTGCCCATTCTAAAGAGAGTGACCTAACGGAATGCGGAAATCATCGGACAATCTCTTTGATGTCCCATGTGAGTAAAGTTTTACTAAAGGTAATACAGAAACATCTGCAAGCATACATTGACAGA
>NW_006408648.1:1179495-1182095 GCF_000296735.1 Chrysochloris asiatica
ACAAACTGAGATATGCAGATGATACACCCTTGCTTGCTGAAAGTGAAGAGGACTTAAAACATTTACTGATGAAGATCAAAGAGCACAGCCTTCGGTATGAATTGCATCTCAATGTAAAGAAAACAAAAATCCTCACCGTTGGACCAATAAACAACATTCTTATCAACAGAGAAAAGATTGAAGTTGTCAAGGACTTCATTCGTCTTGGATCAACTATCAACACTCATGGAAGCACCAATCAAAAAATAAAAACGACGTATTGCATTGGGCAAATTTGCTGCACAGGACCATTTAAAGTGTTGAAGAGCAAAGATAGCTTGAGGACAAAGGTGTGCCCGACCCAAGCCATGGTATTTTCAGTAACCTCATATGGATGCAAAAGCTGGACAGTGAATAAGGAAGATTGTAGAAGAATTGATGCCTTGGAATTATGGTGTTGGAGGAGAATACTAAAAGTGCCGTGGGCTGCCAAAAGAACCAATAGATCTGTTTTGGAAGAAATGCAGCCAGAATGCTCCTTGGAGGCCAAGATGGCCAAACTTTGTCTCTCATACTTTGGACATATTGTCAGAAGGGACCAGTTGCTGGAGAAGGATATCATGTTTGGTAAGGTGGAGGGTCAGAAAAAAAGGGGAAGACCCCAACGAGATGGATTGGCTAAGTGACAGCATCGATGGACTCAAGCGGCAATGTAGTAACGTTGGCCCACGATCGGGCAGTATTTCATTCTGCTGTGCATAAGGTCGCTATGGGTTGGTACCGACTCAATGGCACCTAACAACCAACAAACAACAACAAGGAAGACCAGTTAATACCACTATTATTCAAATTTATTCACCAACCACTGAAGCCAGTGATGATGAAACTGAAGAATTCTACCAACTTCTTCAGTCTGAAATTGATCTAACATGAAACTGAGATAATTACTGGCAATTGGAATGCAAAGGTTGGAAACAAAGATAAAGAATCAGTAGTTGGAAAATATGGCCTTGGTTATAGAAATGATGCTGGAGATCACATGATAGAATTTTGCAAGACCGATGACTTCTTTGTTGCAAATACCTTTTTAAAATAACACAAAAGATGACTATACACATGGACTTTGCCAGATGACATACACAGAAATCTAATTGACTACATCTGTGTAAAGAGATGGTGGAAAAGTCCCATATCATCAACCAAAACAAGGCCAGGGGCAGACTGTGGAACAGACTATCAATTGCTCATATGCAAGCTAAGGATGAAGCTCAAAAAAATTAAAACAAGTCCACAAGATTCAAAATATGACCTTGAACATATCCCATCTGAATTTAGAGATCACCTCAAGAACAGATTTATGCATTAGAGTGAAAGACTGAAGACCAGCAGAGTTGTGGGATGACATCAAGAACATCATACAAAAGAAAGCAAAAGGTCATTAAGAAGACAAAAAGAAGGAAAAGATCAAAATGGATGTCAGAAGAGACTCTGAAACTTGCTCTCCAGCATAGAGAAGCCAAAGCAAATGGAAGAATTTCAAAAAACAATCAAGAAGACAAGATTAGATATCATAATTAAATGTTCAAAGACTTGTAGTTAGAAAATCAAAAGGAAAAAAAAAAAAAAACACAAAAAAACACTCAGCATTTGTCAAGCTGAGAGAACTGAAGAAAAATTCAAGCCTCAACTTGCAATACTGAAGGGTTCTATGGACAATATATATTAGAAACATCATATAGTTTTAATTCTTTCTTTACAGGTTGTCTAATGACTTTTGATTAAGAAAACTGTAGAGTTAGTAACGGCCACAAGCAGACCCCAGTCCATGGCACACATCAGTTCTCCACAAAGTCCTGCTTTGCAGGGGGCTCTGAATGCACTGCTAGGGTCTCTTGGTCATACTTGCTAGAATCATTCGTGGCCGATTTTTAGTCCTTCCCCCCATATTTCTTTGTAAACTCTTCAGCATTCTTACAGATTTTTTTTATGGTCATTAGAGTATTCTTCAGGTCAGTCAGCCCATAGTGTGTGTTCGGACTGGGGGGGTCATTGACCAGTGTTATGAGGGCTGAATTACTTGGTCAGTTTTGGTGGCTGGCTTCAAGTTTTCAGCACTAATTACTGGCAGGCAAAACTGACCCTTTTCATCGATGTTTCGGTTATAGATAGCTCTTTGTTTTAAATGTGATCTTCAGTGGTTTGAACAGGTACTATGCTGGAAAGTTGATTTAGATTCTGAAGGCCCCCTTTGTCATATGGAGTGTTGACAGGAACAATAAGCCCTTGCTAACTCAATAAAATAGCTTCATCAATCTGGATGATATGGAAGTTTTTCAACCCACATTTGTGAATTTCTTCAAGCTTCTTCATCATCCTCCTGATGGCTGCCGTTTTGGATCTGGTGCTGCTGCTGTACCCTCTATGGGCAAAATATTGAATGATATGTTGTTGTCAGGTGCCATCGAGTTGGAACCGACTCATAGCGACCCCATGCACAGCAGAACGAAACAATGTCCGATCCTGGGCCAACCTCTCTACCGCTGCCACACTTGAGTCCATCAATGATGCCACCTGGCTGATCCATCTCATTGGGGGTCTTCCTCTTTTTCTCTGACCCTCCA
>NW_006408648.1:1185075-1195980 GCF_000296735.1 Chrysochloris asiatica
TGTTTTGTAGCTCATCTGAAACCTTTCCACCATGGGTGACCCTGCTGGTTATTTAAAACACCGGTGGCATAGCCCTCAGAATCACAGCAACTCAAATCACCACAGCACGACAGACAGACATCATTGAATGATATAGAAAGCATCAAAAGAAGATGGAAGGAATACAAAGAGTCACTATACTAAAAAGAAATGGTTGCCACTTGGCCATTTTAAGAAGTAGCATATGATCAAGAGCCAATGATCTTGAAGGAAGAAGTCCAAGGTGTATAGAAGGCATTGGCAAAGAACAAGGTTCTGGTAATTGATGGATTACAAACTGAAATATTTCAACAAACTGATGCAGCATTGGAGGCACTCATTCATCTGTACCAAGAAAAATGGTAGACAACTACCTGGCCAACTGATTGGAAGAGATCCATGTTAGTGCACATTCCGAAGAGAGGTGACCTAACAGAATGCGGAAATCATAGGGACCATATCGTTAATATTGCATGCAATTAAAATTTTGCTAAAGATATTTTAAAATAAGCAGCAACCATATTGACAAAGAACTTCCAATGGTTCAAACCAGATTCAGAAGAGGACATGGACCAAGGAAGGGATATCATTACTGACGTCAGATGGATTTTTGCTGAAAGCAGAGAATACCACAAAGATGTTTGTTTACCTGTGATTTATTGACTATGCAAAGACTTTCGATTGAGTGGATCATGACAAACTATGGACAACAATGCAGAGAATGCATATTCTGGAACACTTAATTAATCTCATGAGGAAGCTACCCAGACCAAGAGGCAGCTGTTCAAATAGAACAAGGGAACACCGAATGGTTTAAAATTAGGAAAGGTGTGCACCAGGTTTGTATTCTTTCATTGTATTTATTCAATCTATATGTGAGCAAGTAATCTGAGAAACCAGATTATATGAAGAAAAATGTGATATTAGGATTGGAGGAAGATTTACTTTTTAACAACCTGCAATATACAGATGATACAACCTTGCTTTCTGAAAGTGAAGAGCATTTAAAATACTGATGAAGATCAAAGACCATTGGGCTGCACCTCAATATAAAGAAAACAAAAATCCTCACCACTGGACAAATAAACAACATCCATATAAATGGAGAAAACGTTGAAATTGTCAAAGATTTCATTTTGCTCAGATCAACCATCAACAGTCATGGAAGCAGCAGTCAAGAAATCAAATGATATATTGCATTAGGCAAATTTGCTGCACAAGACCTCTTTAAAGTGTTGAAGAATAAACATGTCAGTTTGAGGACTAAGGTGTGCCTAATCCAACCAATGGTATTTTCAATAACCTTAAATGCATGTGACTTTGGACAGTGAATAAGGAAGACGGTAAAAGAACACATGCATTTGAGTTATGGTGTTGAAGGAGAATATTAAAAGTACCATGGACTGCCAAAAGAACAAACTAATGCAAGTTGAAAGAAGTACAGCCCGAATGCTCCTTGGAAGCCATGATGGCCAAGCTTTGTCTCAGATACTTCAGACATATTATCAGAACGGACCAGTCCCTGGAGAAGGATATCTTGTTTGGTAAAGTGGAAGGACAGAGAAAAAGAGGAAGACCCCCAATGAGATGAACTGGCAGAGTGGCAGCAGCAATGGGCTCAAACGGAGCAATGATTATGAGGTTGGAGAAGGACCGGGCAGTGTTTTGTTCTGACTCGACAGCACCTAACAACAACAACAACAACAATATATATTCTGACATCATTATCTACTTTCTGATTCCACCTATACCCTTCTCACCTGCCCTTCCCTGCCCTCCTTCCAGTCTTATTCCTCCAATCTGAGGCCAGCGAGCAGCTAGCTCAGAGTTAACAGAAAGGTTTTTTTTTTTTTTTTTTCCAGCCAGAGAACCAAGTTAATCAATAATAAGATGGGCTAGATACCCTCCTTAAGTAGGTATACCTTTATAACCTGTAAGCCACATTTTCCAAACAGTTTCTTTTTATCCTGAAATACTTCATTTGGAAGCATTTCACGAAATTTCATGGAATTGGTATTTTCTTTCATCTCATTCTGTCTTTTCGGCTGAAGGTCAGTCCATTGTCCTAAAAAATGAGTAACATAAAAGTGTGCCTTAATTTTCTGCTAGAAATGGAAGATTCGTAAATAAATGTGGTGAAACAAACTTTAAGAAATGTGGAGGAAGAGATTATCCAGTTTAAAATGCATGTCTCACGTATCTTAGGACATGCAAGGAGAATATTATAAGATAAAATAGGGGGATAATAAATTAGTTCTTAGATGTTTGGAATTATGATGTCAATAACTCTCCCTCTCCCCCATCAATGATCGATGTTATAAAGATGATACAGAATTGTGTTACTCATTCACAATGCTTGTATTTCTACCCAGGATGCTTATCAATAAAAAGAGACAAACAAAAGAAAATAGTAAGGAATGATGGAAAATAGTATGACATGTATTTGACACTGAAAGGTTTTTAACAAGTATCTCAGTTGATCATTACAATGCTACCACTGACATAACTAACACAATTTTACAAATAAGAAAAGTAAAACTCAGAGATGTTAAATGACTTGCCCAATATCATATAACTAGTTGTTGCTATTATCATTCTTAAGTGCAATTAAGTCAGTTCCAACCCATAGTGACCCGACCCTGTATAGGGTTTCCGAGGAGCGATTGGTGACCTTGAACCACAGACCTTGCCGTTCAAATGAATTTGCAGTCCAGCGCATTAGCCCACAGTACCACACCAGGACTCCCTTATTATCTGAATGATGGGGCTCAATTTTATCACAGAAAGTGAGTGATAAATCCAGAGAAATTTGCCAGAGGGCAAAGTTGTAAATCTGAGAAAGGAGAGGAGCTCCAAAGTCAGGGAACTTCAAAGGCAGAGACTATGCATTAGGTTTGGAGAGCAATAACTCACTTTTATAAAGTGTAATATTGGAATAGTTCACTTAAGTTCCACAAACATGTACTGAGCAACTCTTACATGGCTGGCACTGGACTGAACACTGAGAACCCAAACATTCACAACCTCTTGCCATCAGATGTGCTCACCAGGCAGGATTAAAAGAGCAACGTTGAAGACAGCTGATGTCTAATTTCTAGTGTAAAAGTATTCTTGTTGTGATGGATTTTTGATGTTCCCTATAGCAATCATTCATTTCAAAATGATCCATTTTGTTAATGAAGATCTTAATCAGGTTAAGAAAAGGTGAGCCCGTTCCTCTAAAATACTGCTGTGGAATACAGCTTGCTTGTTGTTGTTGTTGTTGTTAAATGCCGTCAAGTCGGTTCCGACCCATAGCTACCCTGTACAGGGTTTCCAAGGGTGTAAATCCTTACGGGAGTAGAAAGCCTCATCTTTTTCCCACAGAGCAGCTGGTAGTTTCGAACTGCTGACCTTAAGGTTCACAACCCAATTCATAACCACTACGCTAGCAGAGCTCCTTTAGTCATCCACAATCAAAAGTGCCATCTTGTGTTGCAACAGGGGATTTACATGATTCTAGATTGTCATGAGCTGGGAGAATGGGTCAACTTTTTGAATGCAGAGTCCTAGGGTGGTGCTGTAGGATAAAGCACTGGACCGCAAGGCCAGTATGAAGTACAAGGTCAGTGGTTCAAACCCATCAGCTGCTCCACGGAAACTTTATACAGGATTGCTATGAGCTAGAACCGACTCAACGGCACTTAACAACAACAACAAAGTTAAAGTACGGAGTCCTGGTGTGGTGCTGTAGGAAAAACACTGGACTGCTAACTACAAGGTTGCCAGTTCAAACCCACCAGTTGCTTCCTGGAATCTATTCAATGACACTTAATAGCAATAACTTAAAATACAGTAATCAACGTTTCTTTGTTTCCTGTTAGCCTGAGGAGTATCCATGTCTGTTTAAATGTGGTGCTGTAGGGTAAGCACAGGACTGCTAACCGCAAGGTTGGCAGTTCAAACCTAATAGCTTTTCCTTGGAAACCCTATACAAGGTTGATATAATTTGCTATGATTCAGAACCAACTGGACGGCACACAACAACATTTTAAAAACTAAATGAGAAAGTATCAATGCTATCCACTCTGTGCACAGGGTAGATAGGAACAGGCAACTTAGACATTAGCTACCTAAAATGAGGGGGCAATATAGGCATGAAGTGACTAGCTTACAAGGTTTCAAGAGGGAGTTTAGCATAAGAGTGTGGGGGGAAAGAAAGAGTCCCCACTGAATAGCTGTCATCTTGTCTAGACGGGTCTGGTGAAAAGAGATGGGGTAAGATTTGTAAGATTCAATAGTGAATAACTGTTATCATGACTAATCGTGACTATCACAATTATAAAGGTAGAAGTTTTGTAACAAAAAAAGGGGAGAGGTTTATCTTACAGTCCAGAAACAGAGGACCCTAGGACCATCAAGAGAGGAACAGGAACACACAAGCAGAATGCAGGACCTTATCCAGAGAAGCAGCAGCGCCAGAGATGGAGGCAGAGATGGAGGCATGGAAAGGGGGAGTGCCTGAGGACTCTAGATTCATGGACTAAGAAGAGAAGGACTAAGAGCTGGTGGCCAGGAGCAGACTTGCAGAATGTGCCCTTTGGAGATGTAAATTATTATATACGCCTGAGTGGGTTTTTTGTTTGTGTGTTTTTTAAAAAGCTAAAGTGGATAGAGAAAAATACTGTTAACTGATGGTACATGGAGGGGATTATAATCAATGTAATGAAACAAGGTATATGATTTGTTGAATGTAAAACTGATGATATGCCCTGTAAACTTTCACTCAATCCACAATAAAAACCTTAAAAACAAAAACTAAATGAGAATCATAATTTTGGATCTCATTCTTGTGTATTGCTATTTTGTCCATGATTTTGGATCCTGGGCTTTCCATGGAGTGTGAACGCCACATTTATTGCAGACTTTTATACTTCACTTTGGTCCTGGTTTAGCGCTGTGGGCTAATGTGATAAGACTGCAAAGTCGTTTGAACCACAAGGTCGGTGGTTCAAGCTCACCAGCTGCTCCTTGGAAAACTATACAGGGCTGCTACGGGTTGTAAACGACTCAACAGCATTTAACAACAACAACACATACTTCACTTTGGAGTCCTGGTGTGGCACTGTAGGATAAGCAGTTCAAACCCACCAGCCACTCCTTGCGTTGGGAAACCTATACAGAGTCTCTGTGAGTCTGAACCAACAACAATCCCTTACATTGACCATTTCTGCCTGAGTGATTTTTACAAGCACACGGTGAAAATAAGTGTCCTTTAAAATACTGCATCTGAATTTTTGTACCGCCTATAAAATCTATTCTCCACATTACAACCTTTCTAAAACACAAGTCTGATCTTACCTTGTTTTTGCTTAAGATCCTTCAAGACTCCCCATATTTTTCCAAGTAAATTTCTGAAATCCTTCATGTGATTTATAAGGTTTATTATATATCCTAGGCCTCAACTACAGTCTTATTTCTCAAAACTTTCATTACCTGGCTAATTTCTACTTATTCTTAATTTATGATATTTATGATACCTCCTGAGAAGCCAAGTATGGGCTAGGTTTATTATATTTATAAGGTTTATTATATATTCTAGACCTCAACTACAATCTTATTTCTTGAAACTTTCATTGCCTGGCTAACTTCTACTTATTCTTAATTTATGACATTTATGACACCTCGAGATGCTAAGTGTAGGCTAGGCACCTCTCTTATGTGTTCACAAATGATTTTGACCCTCCTCAACCATAAAAAGATGGCCTGTTAATCAGTCTTTTTAATTAGACTTTGACCATGGAACATGTCTTATCTTGTTTATCACTGTACAGTGCTTATCACTAGCACATTGCTTGGCAGACAGCATGGGTACAACACACAGTTGTCGAATAAATCAATGCAATGAACCTCTCTATACTTCTATCTCCCAGGATGGCAATAGAAAAGGTATGATTTCTTAGTTGGAATCCTGGTGTGGCACTGTAGGATAAGCACTGGACTGCTAATCCCAAGGTCGGATGTTTAAACTCACCAACTGCTGCTTGGAAACCCTATACGGGGTCTCTATGAGTCAGAATCAATGCAGTGGCTCTTAACAACAACAACAACAACAATAATTTCTTAATTAGCAGTAGGGCTATGTTGAAAGGATATCTCTAGTCTCAGACTCCCACAGTCATCGTAATGGGTTTGTCAGGGAACGAGTACCCAATAAGTAAGGTAAACACCAGGAATCTTGTGCTTACCTTGTTTACTGGATATTCTGTCCCTGTCAGGGATTGTAAATTTGAAAAGAGGCTTTGATGCTGTAGGAAGGTGTTGTGGGGTTAGGTGACAAACAGATGCCAGTCATACCAAGGAGAATTTTTGATGTAGTGAAAAAAATGTAAAACTGTTCACTACAGAGTAGTAAGTAAGCACAAATAAACACTTGCTTATTGGGTAATCTGATACTGGGTTTAACTCCACTGAGTGGGTTATATTTGAGTATGCTGCACTGTACCAATGAATTATTTACTTTGGTGATAGTGGAGGTGGTGGTTATGTGCCATCACATCGGTTCCAACTCACAATGACCTTGTATTTTCCAAGGCTGTAAATCTTTACAGGAGCAGAAAGCCTCATCTTTCTCCTGTGGAATAGCTGGTAGATTCAAACTGCTTACCTTGTGGTTAGCAACCCAACTCATAACCCACTACACTACCAGGGCTCCTTATTTACTTTGGTAGGAAAGTTCAAAGTAAGTAACTTTAGCGTTTCTAATGCTGTCATCAACAAATAAATGCAACAAAACTCAAGAGAACATCAGTCAGGTAGATGGATTTGAATGTTCTTCCTATGCAATTAGGGACATACTCACGCTCATCCCTTAAAGGCCTGGGCTTGAATTCTTTAAGGCTTTCAATGTAATTGTTTCTTCAACACTCCATGCCATCATAAGTAAATCCAATCTAGTGGTGGTGACTTTTGTTTTTTACTAATAAACAACCCTGATAGTAGATAAAGAGCCAAAATGGTTCAGAGTTGTTTATGGCCTAACAGAAAACCACAGTAGTTTTTCCTCTCTCATCTCCCATTCTATCTCTTACCCACACACATATATGCACACCCATACTCAAAAGAAGGAACACTTAGGAGAGCTGAGTTTTCAAACTTTAAAAAATACTCACCTAACAAACTCCAAAGATCTTGTTCCTTTTTATTGGCCATTTCCTCCTGAACTTCCCACAGCATACCTTCAATGTTCATGACCACCTCAATGAGGTCGTCAGCATGAGTTCCTTCAATCTCTAATGTTGCCTTTCCTGGAACAATTATCTCGGAGATGGAGACTCTTGAGCTTTTCTGAAGCTGAGACAACCTGTCATGTTCCTTTTTTCCAAGGTAAAGGATGTGACTATTCTCAATGATGTGGTACTTCTGGAGGGTCAGCATCCTGTGGATCCACTCTTGGGCCTCACACATCTCTTCTTTGTTGGATCCCATTAGACTGATGAAAGGAGAGTTAGCTTTGAGCCCCTTTTTTGTTTTCTCTTCTCTAGTTCCCTGGAAAACTGGAACAATTATAAGCAACAACAGAAGACAGCTTTTAAAACAGTGTCAAAGAAAACACCTTAACCACTGTTTACCCTGAGTCTATTGTCACCACTGTCAGCAATTGTTGGATGCCTTAGAGTCTGTTCAGACTAATAATGATCCTGTATAGGGTTTCCAAGGGTGCTGGTGGGTTTGAATTGTCGATCTTGTGGTTAGCAGTCCAGTGCTTATCCTACAAGTGCCACACTCTAGCTCAGTAAAACCCCAATTAAATGCCTATTTCTTAGATGAGGAAATCTAAATGTGTAAACATGTAATTTACAGTTTCCCTGGGAACACTGTGTTTAGCTTGCGAGGCTTTGGCTTTATCCTTTCTTGCCTATGCTGTGTTGGCATCTGTCAGTTCGCAGAAGAGTTTACCTGGGACCTCACCCTGGATGAGGTTCCTATTATTTCCTGATGAATAGAATTTTCCTTAAATTCTTACTGCTACTCTCGGTTAAACTGAAATATCTCTGGAAGTCAAAGAGTTTAAAGAATGAAGATTCTTAAAAAACAACAAAAGAAACAACTTTTTTTTTTTTTTTTTCCTGGTGAAAGAAACAATATGTTTATTGTTTAAAAATTGGAAAACTATCAAAGTATAATGAAAAGAATAACCCATAATTCCAATTCCACTAACTGGGATTCTTTCTTATATTTTATCTGTGGGGGAGAGGACATTTTTGGATCTGCAGACATTTTCCCACTTCTACAACGAGCATTTGAGGCTTGGCTGTTGCCACTGCTGCTGCTATTGCTGGATATAATAGATCCCAGCAAAGATGGAAATGGGACCTGATTCCAATCTATGGACATGTATCCCCTCCACTAAAAGAAGAATTTCTGAGGTACTAAGGTGGTTACTTGACTCCTGGTGTGGCGCTGTAGGATCAGCACTGGACAGCAAGCCATAAGGTTGACAGCTCAAACCCACAGGTTGCTCGTTGGAAACGCTATACAGGGTCACTACGAGTCGGAAACGACTCCACGGCACTTAACAACAACAAGGTGGCTACTTAAGATTTGACAATGGCAAGACTTTGTCTCTCGTATTTCGGACATATCATCAGGAAGGACCATCCCTGGAAAAGGACATTATGCGAGCAGTCGCCGCCGCCGCCGCCGCTGGACTGAGGACCCGGAGACGCGAGCGGACGAGGTGTATTCCATAGAAAAGTCTCCAAACATCCCTGCCCTATTGACTCTGAGTTGTCAGGGGACTCAGGCTTATGAGGAGGTTCTGCCACACAAAACAGTGTCTAGTGAAGATGACAAGAAAGAGAGGAAAGGATCGTAAAAAGAAACTAAAATACTATAGAAAATCATGAGATCTATTCGATCTTTTGCCAATGATGACCGCCATGTTATGGTGAAACATTCAACAATTTACCCATCACCAGAGGAACTTGAAGCTGTTCAGAATATGGTGTCTACTGTTGAGTGTGCTCTTAAACATGTCTCAGATTGGCTGGATGAAACAACAGAGGGTGAGACAGAAGTGAAGAAAGATGAGGCTGTAGAAAACTATTCCAAGGATCAAGGTGGGCGTACATTGTGTGGTGTAATGAGGATTGGTCTGGTTGCAAAAGGCTTGCTGATTAAAGATGATATGGACTTGGAGCTGGTTTTAATGTGCAAAGATAAACCCACAGAATCCCTGTTAAATACAGTCAAAGATAATCTTCCTATTCAGATTCAGAAACTCACAGAAGAGAAATATCAAGTGGAACAATGTGTAAATGAGGCATCTATTATAATTCAGAATACAAAGGAACCCACCCTAACTTTGAAGGTGATACTTACTTCCCCTCTAATTAGGGACGAATTGGAGAAAAAGGATGGAGAAAATGTTGCAATGAAAGATCCTCCGGACTTATTGGACAGGCAGAAATGCCTGAATGCCTTGGCGTCTCTTCGACATGCCAAATGGTTTCAGGTAAGGGCAAACGGATTAAAGTCATGTGTAATTGTCCTCCGCATTCTTCGAGATTTGTGCAACAGAGTCCCCACATGGGCACCATTAAAAGGATGGCCACTAGAGCTTATAGGTGAAAAGTCTATAGGTACTTGTAATAGACCTTTGGGCGCTGGGGAGGCCTTGAGACGAGTAATGGAGTGTTTGGCATCTGGAATACTACTTCCTGGAGGTCCTGGTCTTCATGATCCTTGTGAGCGTGACCCAACAGATGCTCTGAGCTATATGACCATTCAGCAAAAAGAAGATATTACCCACAGTGCACAGCATGCACTCAGACTATCAGCCTTTGGCCAGATTTATAAAGTGCTGGAGATGGACCCTCTTCCATCCAGTAAGCCTTTCCAGAAATATTCCTGGTCAGTTACTGATAAAGAAGGTGCTGGGTCTTCAGCTCTAAAGAGGCCATTTGAGGATGGATTGGGGGATGATAAAGATCCCAACAAGAAAATGAAACGTAATTTAAGGAAAATTCTGGACAGTAAAGCAATAGACCTTATGAATGCACTAATGAGGCTAAATCAGATCAGGCCTGGCCTTCAGTACAAGCTCTTATCTCAGTCTGGTCCTGTTCATGCCCCCGTTTTCACAATGTCTGTGGATGTGGATGCCACAACATATGAAGCCTCAGGACCATCCAAGAAAACAGCAAAACTTCACGTAGCAGTGAAGGTATTGCAGGCAATGGGATACCCAACAGGCTTTGATGCAGATATTGAATGTATGAGTTCCGATGAAAAATCAGATAATGAAGGCAAAAATGAAACGATGTCTTCAAACTCAAGCAATAATACTGGAAATTCTACAACTGAAACCTCCAGTACCTTAGAGGTAAGAACTCAGGGCCCAATCCTTACAATAAGTGGCAAAAATCCTGTAATGGAGTTTAATGAAAAAAGAAGAGGTCTTAAGTATGAACTCATCTCGGAGACTGGTGGAAGCCATGACAAACGTTTTGTAATGGAGGTAGAAGTAGATGGACAGAAATTCCGAGGTGCAGGTCCAAATAAGAAAGTGGCAAAGGCAAGTGCAGCATTAGCTGCTCTCAAGAAACTATTTTCTGGACCCAATGCAGCAAATAATAAGAAAAAGAAGATTATCCCTCAGGCAAAGGGTGTTGTGAATACAGCTGTGTCCGCAGCAGTCCAGGCTGTTCGGGGCAGAGGAAGAGGAACTCTAACAAGGGGAGCTTTTGTTGGGGCCACAGCTGCTCCTGGCTACATAGCTCCAGGCTATGGAACACCATATGGTTACAGCACAGCTGCCCCTGCCTATGGTTTACCCAAGAGAATGGTTCTGTTGCCCGTTATGAAATTCCCAACATATCCTGTTCCCCACTACTCATTCTTTTA
>NW_006408648.1:1196400-1214987 GCF_000296735.1 Chrysochloris asiatica
AAAAAGGACATTATGCTAGGTAAAGTGGAGGGCCAATGAAAAAGAGGAAGCCCCCTCAGTGAGATGGATTGACACAGTGGCAGCAACAATGGGCTCAAATGTAACAATTGTGAGGATGGTGCAAGACTGGGCAATGTTTTGTTCTGTTCTGCATATGGTTGCTATGAACTGGAATTTACTTGATGGCACCAGCAACCAACAACAAAGGCAACTTTGAACCCAAATTGACAAAAACAAGAGCAACAGACCAGCTGAGAGAAAAATTCTTGAGGAAGGGCACAGAGAGAGTTTCCTCAAAACATTAAGTAAAAAAAAAAACCCAGTAGCCAGATGAGCAAAAGATTTCATATAAAAGGACATATAAATAAATATATATATTTTCATCAACGAAAATAAATGAATCATCATGCACAGGGCTGGTAAGAGTTCACAAGTCTCACAATGTTAAGTGTTGGGGAAGATGTAGAGCAACTGGAACGTCTATGCATTCATGACGGGTGTACAATTGGAATAATACCTTAAAGAATTATTTACATTGTATATCACAGATGTGTGCAAAGAAGTTTACATTCTTGTTTGTAGCACCAAAAAACGGGAAACAACCTAAAATGTCTCCAACAATGGAATATTATTAAAACAATGAGAAGATTGTTACATAGATGACTCTTGGAAAATATTTTGAGAGGGAAAAGTAAGTTGAGCACTTACTAATGTCTAGGCATTTGTTTTCTATGTTTTACAGAAAGTATTTTATTCAATCCTTACAGTCCTATAAGGTGGGTGCTATTAGTAGCACCCTCTTACACTCAAGGAAATGTTTCTGGTTATAGAGACCTGGTTCCAACCCATCTTCATGTACCACCACTAGTAAGTGGGGGCTATGGAGTCCCTAGATAGTTAATATGTGCAGCTGCTAACCACCCAGAGGTACCTTAGAAGCCTAGTGATCTACTTTTGGAAAACCAGTCTTTGAAAACGCTATGGAGAACATACATGGGGTCACCAAGAGTTGGAAAGACTTGATGGCAGCTGGTCTGGGCATACCAGGAGCTATACAGGTATGAAGTAAGAGGTGGACAATGTCCTTCCTGTGAGTAAGAATAAAAGCTAGTGTTTTATTCAACAGAGAGAAGTGACAAGTGTTCCTCAATTGGAGGCATTTAAAAGAAATCCTTGTTCGGCTTAGGAGCTTATATCACTTTTTAGGAAAAAATAAAAACACAAAAAACTTCATTTATTCATAATTAGCAAGATAGACGAATTGTTCTCCTAGGCAATGAAATTGTTCAGATCTTTTCTACATCAAAGTATATTTAATTTTAACTAAATTCACCAGCCACTTTGCTGGAGAAAAATGAGGCTTTTTGTTATTGTAAAGATTTACAGCCTTGGAAACCCTATGCAGGTTTGCTATGAGTCAGAATCGACTCAGTAGTGGTTTTTCGTTGTTGTTGTTTATTAGTTAAATGCCAAGGAGTCCTGGAGGTGCAATGGTTAAGCGCTTGCTTGACTACTAACTACATGGTTGGCCCCAGCATCTCTGAGGGAGGAAAGATCTGGAAATACACTCTGGCAAAGATTGTTGTTGTTGTTGTTAAGTGCTGTCGAGTCTGTTCTGACTCATAGCGACCCTATATGGCATTTCCAAGGAGCAGCTGGTGGGTTTGAACCACTGACCTTGAAGTTCAAACTGACCTTGTAGTTCAGCGCATTACCCTGCAGTGCTGCAAAGATTACAGCCTAAAAAACCCTACTGGGCAATTCTACTCTGTCACTTAGGATCACAATGAGTCAGAATCGACTTGTCAGCACACATTAAGTATTTTCAATGGAAATACATTTCCTTGCCTTCCTAAGTAGTTTAGCCTTTCCATGATGATCTGAGATCATCATTATTAATGTCAATGATTGTTCATATAACAGTTTCCTTAGAAATTGTCCTCAAGAATTCAAGTAACTGGTGATGCTTGATTCCATTATTCATATTAACAATACAGACATTTGTGTATGCTCCTTTCCTATATCATCCTCATGTAAAATTCCATTTGTCTATCTAGTACAGGTCCCTTGAAGTCTCCCAAAACGCACTGCATTGGCTTGTTCCTGTGAGTTTTCTTTATCTTGGGTACCCAATTCCACCAACTCCAGCCATGAAAAATCTTTGTCATTTTCAAACTCAGCTTCTGTTTTTCATCTCTTCCAGTCAAGAGGTGTCCTCCCTTGGGATACTTGAGGATTTTCTCCATTATTTCATCTATTAATACCCTTTGTTGCTATTGTTAGGTGCTGTCGAGTTGGTTCTGACTCATATTGACCCTATGTACCACAGAACAAAACACTATGCAGTCCTGCAATATCTTCAAAATGTTTGTTTCATTTGGGCTCTTTGCTGTTGCCACTGTGCCATTCCATCTTGTTGGGGGTTTTCCTCTTTTTCACTGGCCCTCCACTTTACCAAGCATAATGCCCTTTCCCAAGGTCTGGGCCCCTCCTGATAATATGTCTGAAGTATGAGAAATGAAGCCTTGCCATCTTAGTTTCTAAGGAGCATTCTATCTGTATTTCTTCCAAAACAGATTTGTTTGTTCTTCTGGCAGTCCATGGTACTTTCAATATTCTTATCCAACACCATAACTCAAATGCATCAATTCTTCTATGGTTTTCCTTATTCCCTGTCCTATTTTCACATGTATATGGGGCTATTGAAAATACCATGGCTTCGGTCATGCCTTACTCCTTAAACTGACATCTTGGCTCTTGAACACTTTAAGCAGATTTACCTAATGCAATACATCAGTTGATTTTTTGACTGCTCTTTCCACAAGTGCCGATTGTGGAGTCAAGCAAAATAAAGTCTTTGACAACTTCAGTATTTTCTCCATTTGTCATGTTGTTATTTATTGGTTCAGTGGTAAGGATATTTATTTTCTTTACATTTGGGTGCAACCCATACTGAAGGCTGTTGTCTTAGACCTTCACCAGTAAGTATTTGAAGTTCTTTGTGCTTTCAGCAAGCAAAGTTGTATCATCTGCATATATTGCAGGTTAATGAGTCTTTTTTATACCACACTCTTCTTCTTCATATAATTGTTTCTCAGATTATTTGTTCAGTATATAGATTGTGGGCAAGTATAGTGAAAGGATACCTGGTGCATACATTTTATGATTTTAAACCATTCAGTGTCCCCTTGTTATGTTCTAACAACGAACTGTTCTTTGTCTATGTACGGGTTCCTCATGAGTGCAATTAAGTGTTCGGGAATACCTAGTTATCCATAGTTTGCCATGACTCACACAGTCAAAATCCTTTCCATGATCAATAAAATACAACTAAACATCTCTCTTGTATTCTCTGCTTTCAGTCAAAATCTATCTGACATCAGCTATGATATATCTTGTTCCACATCCTCTTGTGAATCTGGCTTGAATTTCTGGCAGTTCTCTGTCAATGTACTGCTGCAACCATTCTTGAATTATCTTTAGAAAAATTTTACTTGAATATGATATTAATGGACTCTTGATGTGGCACAATAGGATCAGCACTGGACTGCAAGCCATAAGATTGGCAGCTCAAATCCACCAGCTGATCCTTGGAAACTCTATACAACATCGCTATGAGTTGGAACTGACTCAATGGCACTTAACAATAACAATGATGTTAATGATACTGCTTCATGATTTCTGCATTCTGTTGAATAACCTTTCTTTGAAATGGGCACAAATATAGATCTCTTCCAATCAGTTGGCCAGGTAGCTGTCTTCCAAATGTCTTCACGTAGACAAGTGAGTACCTCCAGTGCTGCATCAATTCATTGAAAGATTTCAATTTGTGTTCAATCAATCCCCAGGGTCTTGTGTTTTGCCAATGCCTTCAGTGACGCTTATACTTCTTCCTTCAGTACCACAGGTTATGGATCATTTGCTACCTTTTTTTTTTTTTTTTAATTACAGAAACCTTGCATCCTATCATATACCGTTTCATTGCCATGGTTACAATCCCCTCCATGCATCATCAACCAACCAAAGGGTATATCCTGCAAGCCTGCCCCCTGGTCATCAGCACACAGCCCCTCTCCCTCTCAGGGTCTAGAGTCCCCAGCTGCTCCATCTCCCCATGTCATCGTCTCTGCCTCCATCTCTGGAGTCACTGCTTCTCTGGGTAGGGTTCCCCTCTCTGCTCTTCTCCCTTGATGGTCCCAGGGACCTCTGCTCCTAGACTGAAAAGTTAATCACTCCCCTCCTTTTGCTACAAAATGTCTACCTTTACATTTCCAACCCTCACAGTCAGTCCTGATAACAATTATTCACCATTCATTTGCTACCTCTTGAAATCATTGATCATCGCCCATTTCTTTTTGGTATAGTAATTCTGTATATTCTTTCTATCTTCTTTTAATGCTTCCTATGCCATTCAATATTTTGATCATAGAATCCTTCAATATTGCAACCTGAGGCTTGATTTTTTTCTTCAGTTTTTTCAGCTTGAGAAATGCTATGCATGTTCTTCCCTTTTGGTTATCTAACTTCAGGTCTCTGCACATTTCATTATAATACTTGACTTTGTCTTCTTGAGCTACCCTTTGAAATGCTCTGTTCAGCTCTTTGGCTTCCTCCTTTCTTCCATTTGCTTTAGCATCTCTACACTGGAGAGCAAGTTTCAGAGTCTCTTCTGATATCTATTTTGATCTTTTCTTTCTTTCCTTTTTTATTGTGACCTTTGCTTTCTTTCTGTATGACGTTCTTGATGCCATTCAACAACTCTTCTGGTCTTAGGTCATTAGTAATAAATGGATCAAACCTGTTCTTGAGATGGTCTCTAAATTCAGGTGGGATAAGTTTAAGATCATATTTTGGATCTCTTGGACATGCTTTAATTTTCTTCCACTTCAGCTTGATATTGCATATGAGCAATTGATAATCTGGTCTGTCCCTGACCTTATTTTGGCTGATGATATTGAGCTTTTCCACCATCTCTTCCCATAGATATAGTCAATTTGATTTCTGTGTATTCCATCTGGTGAGGTCCATGTGTATAATCGCCTTTTATGTTGTATAAAAAGTTATTTGCTATGAAGAAGTAACTGGTCTTGCAAAATTCTATCATGCAAACTCCAGCATCATTTCTATTAAAAGGTCATCTTTGTTTCTAACTGTCACATTCTAATAACCAGTAATTGTTAATACATGTTGATTGCATGTTTGATCAATTTCAGACTGAAGAAGATGGTAGAATTCTTCAATTTTATCATCACTGGCTTTAGTGACTGGTACATAAATTTGAATAATAGTGGTATTAAATGGTACTTCCTATAGGCATATAGATATTAACCTATCATAGGTAACATCATATTTCAGGATAGATCTTGAAATGTTCTTTTTGATGATGAATGCTACACCTATCTTTTTGAATTTTTCATTCCTAGCATAGTTGTTTTTGTTAGGTGCTATTGAGTTAGTTCTCATAGTGACCTGCAACAACCTCAAAATTGTTTACGCTTGAGCCCCTTGCTGCTGCCACTGTGTCAATCCATCTAGTTGGGAGTATTTCTCTTTTTCGCTGACCCTTCACTTTACCAAACATGTTCTTCTCCAGGGACTGGTCCTTCCTGATAATATGTCCTAAGTATGAGAGATGAAGTCTCTTACCATCCTGGCCTCTAAGGAGCATTCTGGCTGTGTGTCTACCAACACAGATTTGTTTGTTCTAGCAGTCCATGTACTTTTACCTTTCTTCTCTAACACCTTGACACAAATGTATCAATTCTTTTACAGTCTTTCTTATTCACTATCCAACTTTCACATATATATGAGGCTACTGAAAATGCTATGGCTTGAGTCAGCCACACCTTAGTACTGGCATAGTAGACAATAGTCAAAACGGCCAACAGCAGTCCATTTCAGGTCACTAATGCCTAGGATAAGGATCTTTATGTATTCCATTTCTTTTTTTTACAACTTCCAATTTTTCTACATTTATACACATACACTCCCAGTGAGATGGATTGGAAATATGGCAGCATCTGTGGGCTCAAGAGTGGCAACAATTGTGAGGTTAGCCCAGGACTGGGCAGTGTTTCGTTCTGTTGTGCACAGGGTCACTATGAGTTGGTATCAACTCAATGGCACCTAACAACATACATCACACATTTCATGTTCTGATTATTAATGTATGTTTACAGCTGTTTCTCATTTTGAATTGTGCCCCTTCAGAAAATTAAGGTTCTGAAAGTTTTACTCCACTTGCATCATTATAATCTGCTCTACTTTGAGGAGGCAGTTCTTCCCCAGTTGTATTTTAAATGCCTTCCAGTCTGAGGGACTCATCTTCCAGCACTATATGACAACATTCTGGTGTAAGTCATGATGTTTTCATCTTCTGGCACTGTATCTGACAATGTTCTGATGTTATTCATAAGTTTTCAGTGGTAAACTTTAAGAAAATGTAGTCTGCTTTTCCTTCCTAGTTTGTCTTAGTCTGGAAGCTCTACTGAAACCTGTCCACCATGGATGACTCTGCTGATATTTACAATACCAGTGACATAGCTTCCAGCATCACAGTAGCATACAAGCCACCACAGTATGACAAACTCATAGACGAATGGTGGGTTATTATCCCTTGGCATTTCTTTTAATGCTTTGAAATTTCCAGAAAATTTTTGCATGTAATATCTTCAATGATCCTCACAACAGTGTGTTATCATAATTTTACAGATGAGTAAACAGACTCATAAAAGGCTCAATCTCAGGTCAGAACTCTTAAATTCTACCACTTCACTACCAGCACTACTTGACAACTGAACATCCTTGGGTAAACTCTGCCATTTAAAAGTAGTTTCAAATCATATTGACCATATGGGAAATGTCTTACCAGTTTGTATTCTTTTTTTTTTTTTTTTGCCCGTCTAGAGACTTTTATTCAGAGTGAGGAAGAGGAAGGTGAACTCTGCCGGAGAGAGAAGGCAGGAGGCAGAAGAGAAGAGAGAGAGAGAACGGGAAGGGAGTGGTCTTATATAGGTTCTCCAGGAAGGGTGTGGTCATTGCTGGGGTGATTTAGCTCTGGCCTATCAAAAGCCATGTTGCCCTTTAAACTACGCACCTTGTAGCTTAGGGTGGGGAAATAGACAAAATGGAGTTGAAGGGAGGGGAGAGGGAAGAACCCGGAAGGTACAGCCTAAAATGGCAGACCTGATATTGTAACATTTCCCCCTCTTTGGTTAAACAAGAAAAATGAATGGCCGTCTCTATGATCCATGCCCACGGGGGAAGGGACGATGGTCATTTTCCGTAGCTACTTCCTGCTGGCATTGGGGTGGTGAGGTTGTCTTTCTTTGGGCTTGGACCATGGTTGGCAATGGTTTTTTGTCATTGTTGGCAGTGTTGTAACTGGGTCAGCAGCTGGACTGAGGTTGGTTCCACAGTCTTAGGTCTTCAGCTTGTAACAACAACTGGGTAACTGCTTGCTGGGAAATTTGGGTATGCGGCTAACCCGAGCCAGAGGGCTGAAGAATTAACTCCTGCCAGTGAAGTGTGCTAAGAAGGCGTCACGTCAGGGAAGATGATCACAGGCGCTGGGAGAGCATGTTGAAATGAGCGGGTTAGGGCGCCGGGAGAATTGTGGTCCTGGACCTTCCGATGTTAAATCGGGGGCCTCACCGATCCCACTTCTGACACCAATGAAAGGGAAAAAACAACCCGGCGCCGCTCATCAACCACACCTCACACCAGATGGCCCATCTGGAATCTTTTATTCAGGGTGAGGAAGAGGAAGGTGACCTCTGCTGGAGAGAGAAGGCAGGAGGCAGAAGAGAAGAGAGCCCAGTTTGTATTCTTAGTTGAATGTCTAGTGTTCTTAATAGGCATCGGATACTATCAATTAAAAAATGGTTTCAAATTCTAGGTGTCACGAAGCAATTCCATCTCAGTATCCTTAAACTCCACTAAAGGAATGTACTTTTAAAACAAAGTTCATCCTTCAGGAGATTATTGAAAATGCCATGGGCTGCCAAAAGAACCAACAGATCTGTGTTGGAAGAAGTGCAGCCAGAGTGCTCCTTGGAGGCCGGAATAGCCAAACTCCGTCTCTCATACTTCGGACATATTTATTGTCAGGAGGAACCAGTTGCTGGAGAAGGATATCATGTTTGGTAAGGTGAAGGGTCAGAGAAAAAGAGGAAGACCCCTAGCGAGATGGATTACCAAAGTGGCAACATCAATGGGCCCAAGTGTGGCAACAATTGTGAGGTTGGCCCAGGACAGGACAGTGTTTCGTTCTGTTGTGCATAGGGTCACTATGACTCTTTACCGACTCGATGGCACCTAACAAAACAACAAGCCTCCAACAGCAAGGATTGGATTAAACCAGTGATCCCCAAACCTAGCAAAATTGCCTGTTGTTAAGTGCTATCGAGTTGGTTCTGACTCACAGCAACCCTGTATAGAGTTTCTGAGGTGTGGCTAGTAAGCTTGAACTGCTGACCTTGCAGTTCAAAACGACCTTGCAGTCCAGTGTATTAACCCACAGCGCCACACCAGGACTCCACTCATTGTCTAGGAGCACTTAAACATATACAGAACATGTTTGGCCCAGGACCAGAGTTCCTGAATCAGAATCTCTTCAGCTGTTGCCTATATATTTGAGGGGGCTTCAAAAAATTTATGGAAAAATGGGATTAACAGATGGTGGAAGTTTTCCACAAATTTTTTAAAGCCCCTTGTATTTTTGTTTGTTTTATTTTTTTAAGTTTCTGTCATGGTTCCAATGGTTAGTTGAGTTTGGGAAAATCAGGCTAACCCATTTATCTGGGATGTGCTTTTTGTAATTACTAATGAGTAACTCAATTTATATGTTCACAACAGAAAGAGCAGAACTTTTTCTTAGAAAAAAATTATAGGCTTTAATTTTTTCAGTGAACTACCCACACTGTGGATTACCTACTGCAAATTAAGCTCTTTAATCATAAACTGAAAATTGAGCAAGAACAGAAACAGTCGGGTATAGACCAGGATGGTATCTGAACAGATGCACAACTAAATATGTTTGGCTCATTTCTTCTTTTTCTCCACTCCATGAGTTCAGATGATCAACAGTAGACTTTTGGTGGGAGACTCTATATTTTGAGACCCATGAATGTCTTACTCACCACTATAATTGTTGAGCCCCAACTTGAACATATCCTTTGTCATTTCAGCTCTGTAAGTCTACAAGAAGCAAAACAACTGTTGTAATTGTGATTAATAGGCCTTGTTATCAAATCCTGGTCTCCCATCTGCAAACACCATACCTTACTTCATGCTCCCCTCCCCCAAGTCCAAAATCCTCACAATCATCGTGATGGCTTTGGCTTACCTCTAGGGATAACTTAAGGAGCTCTGGTAGTGTAGTGGTTACGAATCGGGCTGCTAATCTCATGGTCAGCAGTTAGAAACTACCAGCTGTTCCGCGGGAGAAAGATGAGTATTTCTGCTCCCGTAAAGATTTACAGCCTCGGAAACCCTGTACAGGGTCGCTGTGAGTCGGAGACGACTCCACAGCAGGTAACCACCACCACCAGAGATAACGTAGGTGTTTCTCATGGATGTAAATGAATGCTTAACTAAGTACACCAGAATTTGCAGTACTGGGAGCTTAGTACTCTTTAAACATTTTCAGGTCCTTAACGTTGGTGGTAGAGTCCTGCTGTGGTGCTGTAGGATACGCACTGGACTGCTAACCACAAGGTTGACAGTTCAAACTCACCAGTCACTCCTTAGAAACCCTACACTGGGTCACTATGAGTCAGAACTGACTCAACGGCATGTAACAACAATGTTGTTGAGAGAAGTCTTTAGGTGGTGCTGTAGGATAAGCACTGGACTACTAACAGCAAGGGTAGTATAACAAAACATATATATAATACTATATATGTTGTTGTTGATAAGAACTGCTAAGTTGATTCTGACTCACAGTGATCCTACATAGGGTTTTCAAGGAGTGACTGGTGAGCAAGGTCAGCAATTCAAATCCACCAGTCACTCTTGGAAAACCTACACAGGTTCGCTAGGAGTTGGAGTCAATTCAATGGCTACACATACATATGATTCTTTCTCTTCCTCTAATGCAATCCCTGTTTTCTGCCCTCTGCACTTGGCCATCAGTACTTCGCTGCACACCTAGAAACAGGCCCAGACCAGGCTGGAGCTACAGATATGAATAATCCATGGTTCCTGCCCTAGAGGTACTCTCTGCCTAGACTAGCCCAGAAAGCCTAGGCTCACCATTGCCCTGACTTACTCTCCTCCCTGTCAGAACTTTTACATTTGTGCACAATGAATCCTGGCTTAAAGGTACAAGTTGTGGTGTGGTATTGTAGGATAAGCACTGGACCACAAGGTTGGCTTGAACCATAAGGCTGGAGGTTCAAACCCACCAGCTGCTCCTTGGAAATCCTATACAGGGTCGCTATGAATCAGAACCACCAAGAACAAAGAATGTAACTTAAAATTCCATCTGGGTCTACTGGCTCTGGTCAAGCTCACTTATTTGGCATTTTCCAATTTCTCTGTGTTTCTCTGAACCAGTGATTCTAACCACTCTAAAATCCATCCTTCTCTCAATTCAAAGACTCAATACAAGTTGGCATCAGATTCAAAACTCACATCCTCTGAAGTAATCTCTCTTGGTTCTCTGTACTCCACTGTCATAAATTTACATACAATTAAACATGAATTCATTTTGTATTAAGACATTTTTCTTTTTTTACTATTTATAGATTGCTTCAGCAATGTATGGTTTATATCCACAACTAGATGTTTTTTAATAAAGAGGCTTTATATATATATATATATATACATACATACATACATACATATATTCATATATAGATAGATAGATAAAGAATATGTTGTTGTTGTCAGGTGCCATCGAGTCGGAACCGACTCATAGCGACCCCATGCACAGCAGAACGAAACAATGTCCGATCCTGGGCCAACCTCACTACCACTGCCACACCCGAGTCCATCAATGATGCCACCTGGCTGATCCATCTCATTGGGGGTCTTCCTCTTTTTCTCTGACCCTCCACCCTACCCAGCATGACATCCCTCTCCAGCGATTGTTTCCTCCGGACAATGTGTCCAAAGTAGGAGAGATGAAGTTTAGCCATCCTGGCCTCCAAGGAGCACTCTGGCTGCACTTCCTCCAAAACAGATTTATTGGTTCTTTTGGCAGTCCATGGCACTTTCAGTACTCTCCTCCAACACCACAACTCAAAGGCATCAATTCTTCTACGATCCTCCTTATTCACTGTCCAGCTTTCGCATCCATATGAGGCTATTGAAAACACAATGGCCTGGGTCAGGCGCACCCTAGTCCTCAAGCTGACATCTCTACTCTTCAACACTTTAAAAAGTTCCTGTGCAGCAGATTTGCCCAGTGCAATACGTCGTCTGATCTCTTGACTGCTACTTCCGCGAGTGCATTCTAAATTCCTTAGGATCAAAGACTGTTCTGTTTCCTCCTGGTGCCTAAGAATAATAGCAGCATCAATAATTATAGATACTTGTATGTGCCAAGCACTATTCTAAGCACTTCTGTGTATTGATTCTCTCAGTTTCACAGTAAACCTGACAATAATTGAGATTATTATTCTCACTTTACAGATAAGGACCAAGAGATAAATTCACTTATTTACAATGACACAGTTAGTAAATCACAGAGCTAGGATTTAACTCCGGGTGGCCTGGCTTAGAAGTCCATACAGATAACTTTATCAAGATGCTTTCTGCAACTGTTACAAATAGCATATACTCAAAAAGTAGGTAACTAGCAGTTCATGGATCCCCTTTGGCAATATAACAGAAACAAAGACTTGGTTTTGCAGTTCAATGTGGTCCTTGATCATTTGGATTGGACCCCCCAAATTATGTATTGCACTTCCTAAATGTTATGGCTTACCAGCTCGTTCCTTCCTAGGATGTCTTCGGAAGCAGTTTTAAAGGCAGCAACAGTAGGTTCCTCATTGCTCACCAGGTGAATTTCTTTCAAATTTATGGCCATTTCATTTTGGGAGAAGAACAGACGGATACTTCCCACAATGGTTTGTGTACACAAATCCAGAGGAAAACCAAAGATCCCAGAGCTTATGGCTGGAATTGCAACTGCTTTAATGTTTGGAGAGCTTGTGGTGGCATACTTTAGAATATTTACAATAGCCCTTTGAAGCTCGTTAACACATCTCATTGCATACATCTCTGTCCACTGAGGGCCAACAGCATGGATGATGACTTTGCAGGGAAGCCTGCCTGCTCCTGTAATGGCTACCTCACCTGTTGGCACTGCACCATATCTCTCAACAAAGATTTCGCTCTCCTCTTGGATTTCAGGGCCGCCAGCTTTCACCAGGGCCAGGGCCAGACCTCCCTTATGTGAAAGGTATTCATTGGCTGCATTTACCACAGCATCAACAGCGTGTCTGGTGAGGTCATCTTTCCAGACTGATACCTCTACCCCAGAAGGCAGCATTTTTTTGAAGACTGGCAGAGACTGGGTGTGATCTTCTAGGGCTAGAAGGTTTGGAGAGTCCACGGTAGAAATACAACCAAACTTATTATGGAGGATTTCACATAGCTGACTCTCACAATTTTTAAATATTTTGAAGTCATTCTGATCAATAGAAATTTGCCAATTAAAGTTTTCATGAAGAGTGCCAATTTCTGGAAAAAGAGACAAGATATAGAATAATGAGTAAATGTTCCTCTGAAAAGGATATAATTCCACTTCATACTAGGAACTGGGCTTTCCTATTTGGGGAAGGATTATGCATTTTTATTTTCATTTATGTAAAAATGGTGAGTTTGGGAGCACCTACGCTTAAGGCATAAGCATTAGAAATGATTTAATTTTGAGTAAAAATATGTATATATGGAGGTCTTATTCATAACACTTTTGATTTTGTCAGTGACTTAGTTTGGTTTTTCCTAGAAGCAGATCCTGAGACAAAGGTTTGAGTCAAGTAGTTTATTTGGAAAGCCAGTGGGTCAAAAGACACCAGGTTGGGTGGGGTGCAGTGGAATAAGAAAGACAGGGAAAGGAAAACAATGAATAAAGGCTGTGTTGTCAACTACTAATCAAAAGGTAGGAGGTTCGAGCCCACCTAGAGGCACTTCTTAAGAAAGCCTTGGCAATCTATTTCTGAAAAAAATCAGCTGTTGAAAATCCTTTGAAGCAAAATTCTATTCTGATACATGTGGAGTTGCCATGAGTTGAAATGGACTTGACAGACACTGGTCTTACCAACCAGATGGATCTTAATACCACTGAGGAATTTTTTGGATCCAGTGAAGATCATGTGTTTACCACCCCAGGGGCAAGGAGGCTGGGATATTTATCCAACTTCTACCAGTCATTGGTTGAGGGCCACTTTTGAGGGCACTGGGCCAACAAATGCGGAAGTACTGATAGTAACTGCTTTTGTGAGCGTTCTTCATAATACTCTAGTTTTGTGATACAATTTTAGAGAATTAAAACTAATTGACTAAAAAATGTTTACTGTATGTGGCAGAGAATGTACTGCTCTGGCCCACCGTCACCTTGGTGATGAGAGCCCTTACCTGTCAGGATCTACCTGACAGTTTAAATGTGACGTCACATTATTATCAGAGTGATCCATTAATGCTCATGGGAGCACTCTGATGGAAAATCTTGGGATGGTATGAACTTTGCCAGGTTTTCATTACATTGTGATAGCTGTGGCTGCTCGGTTGCTCTCTTTTCCTTACACAATAAACATTCTGCACTCCTGACTCAGCTTCTGCTTCCTGGAGAACCTGATCTGTGGGACTATTTTTCATGGAGGATCAGCACTGGACTGAGAACCAAAAAGTAGGCAGTTCAAACCCACCAGCTGCTCCTTGGAAGCCTGACTCGATGGCACTCAAGAAGAAGACACTGTTATTATCTGCTCTATAAAAGAAAAAATGATGCTAATTAACCAGTGACATGGAGTCCTGATTAGCACTGTAGGATAAGCACTGGACTATTAACTGCAAGATCGACTATTCATACCCACTGTTCAAACCCTATACAGGGTCACTATTAGCTGGAATTGACTCCATAGCACTTACCAACAGCATGCCATCTATTAATAAAGGCTATTGGTGTGGTGCTAAAAGGTAAGCCCTGGACTGCCATCCACAAGGTGAGTCATTCAAACCCAACAGCTGCTCCTCAGAAATTCTATACATGGTCGCCATAATTTGGAACTGACTTGATGACACTTAACAACAACAATCCTATTTCAGAAAGGCTAAAATGTGAAAGAAAAAACCCCAGTTAATCCTTAAATAGATGAAATATGGAAGTTAGTAGTGTTTTACTTGAGCTACCTTCTCTGATCTGAGTCACCCAGGAGACATCAAGGCAAGTGGCCAGGTCCCCTCAGAGTAAACCCTCTTCCAAGACTAAGACTCAATGGGAATACACACTCTGATTGGTGACCATGCTCGTCACTGATAAGGGGAAGTGAGGGAAAAACAGCTATGAAGCTGCAAGCTAAGTCCTACAACGTTCAATAGACTCCTGTGAACCTGGCTAGAGACCTGGTTGACCAGCAGTGTGGCAAGACCTGAGGACTCTTGGGTCCAGAGTCAATGACATAGCCACAGAGGACTAGAGTAGAGAGTGAAGCGTCCAGCTGATAAAAAGATAGGGCATATGCAGAAGAGCACCCACACTTGCAGATAATACCCTGGCTTCAATGACTGGACAATCAGAGTGCAACTAGAAAAAGAAAGAAAAGGAAAAAAAAGAGTAATCTTATGTAATTTGATGAACTTGACCTACACCTATGGATGCAGTAGCTCAAAAGAGGGAACAAATCTTTACAGCAAGGAGCATTCCCACCCCCTCCATAAACAGAGTAGACAGGGATGGACAACTTGGACATTGGATATCCAAAATGGGGGGGGGGGGGGCTACAAAGGCAAGAAGTGACTGGCTTACAAGCTTTCAAGAGGGAGCCTAGATCCAGAGGGCATGGAGGAAGGTAGAACCTCCACTGAGTAGTATCCAATCTGTTTAGGCGGGACTGATGAAAGGAAATGCGGATAGGTCTCTTGTGATACAAGGGTGAATAATTGTTACCAGGACTGACTGTGAAGGTTGTATATATAAAAGTAGACATTTTGTGGCAAGGAGGGGAGTGATTAACTTTGCAATCTAGGAGCGGAGGTCCCTGGAACCATGAAGGGAGAAGAGTGGAGAGCAGGACCCTACCCAGGGAAGCAGTGATCCCTGAGATGGAGGCAGAGATAATGACATGAGGAGATGGAGCAGCTGGGGACTCTGGACCCAGAGAGGGAGAGGGGCTGTGTGCTGATGAACCAGAGGGGGAGGGGGGAGGAGGGGGGAGGGAGGACGGAGGGGTAGGCAGGCTTGTAGGATGTACCTTTGGTTGGTTGGTGATGCATGGAGGGGATTGTAACCATGGCAATGAAACAATATACAATAGGATGAATGTAAAACTAATGTTCTCCCATGTAAACGATCACATAATTCACAATAAAACTTAAAAACAAAGCAAAACTGATGACCTCAAGTACTAGATGCAGCAAGCCAGTTGTCAGATCCTAATGACCTGGACTTTGGTTGAATATATCAGTGGTTCACCCCATAGAATTGTTGTTGTTAGGAGACTTTGAGTTGATTCTGATTTATAGTGACTGGATGAATAGAACAAAGCACTGTTTGGTCTTGCATCATCTTCACAATTGTTGCTATGTTTGAATCCATTATTGGAGATACTGTGTCAATCTGTTTCATTGAAGGTCTTGTTTTTCTGCTTGCCCTCTTCTTTACTAAGCATGATGTCATTCTCTAGGGACTGCCCACTTCTAACACAATGTCCCAAGTAAGTGAGATGAAGTCTTGCCACCCTGACTTCTAAGGAGCAATGTGGATGTACTTCTTCCAGCATGTATTTGTTCATTCTTCTGGCAGTCCATGGTACATTTACTGATCTTCACCAACACCATAATTCAAATGCCTCAAATCTCTTGGTCTTCCTTATTCATTGTCCAGCTTTCAAATTCATATGAGGTAGCTGAAATTACCCTGGTTAGGGTTAGGTGCACCCTTATCCCAAAGTGACTTCTTTGCACTTTAACACTTTGTTGTTGTTAAGTGCTTTCAAGTCAATTCTGACTCATGGCAAACTTTTTCAGGGTTTCCAAGTCTTTTACATCTTTGTGGGAGCAGAAAGTCTTATATTTCTCCCCCTGAGTGGCTTGAACTACAGATCTTGTGGTTTTCAGTCCAGTGTTCATCATATGGCGCCATCGTGCTCCCCCAAATAACATTTTAACAATTTAAGGAGGTCTTTTGTAGATTTGCCCAGTGCAATACATATTTAATTTCTTGATTGCTGCTTCCATGGGTGTTGATTATGGATCTAAGTAAAATGAACATTTTGATAACTTCAATCTTTTCCCTGTTTTGTGAAGATTTTTGTTTTATGTTGAGGTGTAATCCATACTGAAGGCTGTAGTCTTTGATCTTTATCAGTAAGTACTTCAAGTCCTCTTTGCTTTCAGCAAGGAGATGTATTTTCTACACGTGGTAGGTTATTTATGAGCCTTCCTACAAGCCTGATGCCACGTTGTTTTCACTGTTGTTATTGTTTAAGTGTCGTCGAATAGGTTCCAACTCATAGAGACCCTGTATAGGGTTTCCGAGGAGCAGCCGGTGGGTGTGAATCACTGACCTTGTGGTTCAAACAGATCTTGCAGCACCACACCAAGTATATAGTCCAGATGACTGGATTATTAGTTCAGCATGCAGATGAAATAAGTATGGTGAAAGGCTACAACCCTGTTACACACCTATCCTGATTTTACATGACACAGTATCCTTTGTTCTGCCTCTTGGTCTATGTACATGTTCTACATGAGCACTATTAAATGTTCTGGAATTCCGTTCTTTGCAACATTATACATAGTTTGTTAAGATCTACACAGTCAAATGCTTTTGTGTAGTCAATAAAACACAAGTAAACATCTTTCTGATATCCTGTCCTTTCAGCCAAGATCCATTTGATGTCAACAATGATATCCTTTATTCCATATCCTCTTTTGAATCTCATTTGAATTTCTTGCAGCTCCCTGTCAATGCACTGCTGCAACTGTTTTGAAATTATCTTCAGCAAAATTTTACTTGCATGTGCTATTAATGATATTGTTCCATAATTTCCACATTTCATTCCATTTCTTTGGAATGGACACCAATATGGATCTCTTCCAGTCAGCTGGCCACATAGCTGTCTTCCAAATTTCTTGGCATAAACAAGTGAGTACCTCTAGTACTGCATCATTTTGCTGAAACATTTCAATTGGTATTCCATCAATTCGTGGAATCTTTTTTTTTTTTTAACTTTTTATTGTGAATTAAGTAAAGGTTTACAGAATAGATCATCAGTCCCAAATTCAATAATTCATACTCTTCGTGCCATTACAATGATCACAATCCCTTCCACACACTATCAGCTAACAGTATTGATCTTTATTCATTTTAACTCTCGCTCTCCTCCCTGTGTTTTCCATTATCTTCCTTAATCTTTCTTTCTTTTCTATATCCCGCTTATTGTATATTGCCTTCCCCATCACCCAAGTTAGCACATGTCTACTCTACCCAGGAAATTACCCTCCCACCCCTGGTAACCATCATAGAAAGTTTCTTTTAGCAGGAAAAATTTTCCTTAACTTTTTACAACAGTCATCTCATATAATATTTCTCTTTCTGTATTAACTAATTTCACTGAATATAATGTAACCCAGGATCATCCATGTTATGAGGTATTGCCCAGATTCGTCATTATTCTTCCAACATTTTGTAGTATCTCATTATGTGTACAAAACTTATTAAACCATTTTTCTATTGAAGGGCATTTAGGCTGTCTCCATGTTTTTGCTATTATGAACAGTGCTACAATAAACATGCATGTGCATATAGCTGTTCATGTCACAGCTCTCATTTCTTGAGGATATATATCAAGTAGAGAAACTGCTGGCTCATACAGTGTTTCTATCTCTAACTTTTTGAAGAAGTGCCATACCGTTTTCCACAGTGGTTGTACCATTTTACAGTCCCAACAACAATGTGTGAGGGTCCCAATCTCTTCACACCCTTGTCAGCATTTGATTTCTGTTTTTTTCAACTTTGTTATCAATGCTAGGGTATGATGATATCTCATTGTTGTTATGGTACCTTAGGATAAGCACTTGACCTCAAGGCTGGTTTGCACTGCAAGGTCAATGGTTCAAACTTACCAGCTGCTCCTTGGAAACTCTATACAGGGTCTCTATGAGTTGGAATTGCCTTGACGACACTTAGCAACAACAGTGGCTTATGCTCATGAGCATTTCTTCATGTTTGTTGTCTGCCTGACTGTCATATTTACTGTAGTGTCTGTTCTGTCCTCTGCCATTTTTAAATTGGATTATTTGTCTTCTCGAGGTGTTGAAGTGTTCTATAAATTTTAGAAAGTAAAATGGATTTCCAGTTTTGCCAGTACCATTTGTTGAAGAGACTATTTCTTCTCCATTTATTGTGTTTTGAC
>NW_006408648.1:1215256-1216372 GCF_000296735.1 Chrysochloris asiatica
AGTTACCTTGCTTCCTCCCAGTGGCTTCCCTTTTACATCTCATTTTTCACAAATGAACAAAGCAAAATATTTGAAGTACATATGCAAAACAAAAAATACATATTAATTTAAATGTCCAAAGGACACATTTTTCAAGTCAACCTCCTGCCTGCAGGCACATAGCCTTTCTCAGTTCATGAGCTTAGAGTCCTCAGTTCATGGGCTACATCTCTCCATGTCATTGTCTCTGCTGTTGCAACTTTTCTGGATAGGATCTCGCACTCTACTCATGCTCTTCCTTCTTGATGGTCCTGAGGTCCTTTCTTTCTAAAAGGAAAGATTAACTGGTCCCTCTAGACTGCAAAGTCAGTTTGAACTGCAAGGTCGGTGGTTCTAGCTCATTAACTGCTCCTTGGAAACCCTATACAGTGTTGAAATATACAGGTTCTGCTATGAGTAGGAACTGACTTGACAATATTTAACAACAACAACTCTTTTAGTTATACAACATCTACAATTACAGTTGTGACAACTGTCATTAAGCTGCTATTACTCACAATCGAATCATAAAATTCTATCACCATTATCCCCCATCCCCTTTCACCAGATCCATCTGGAAGCGAGTAAAACTATTCAGTGGAGTTCTACCTTACCACTTCATTCTGAAACTAAGCACACTCATGAAACCTCATAAGCCAGATACTTTGTGCCTTTTATAGCTCCCGTTTTTGATAGACAATGTCTGAATTGCCTTCCCAACCTAGTACACTGAGGAAACGAGCTTGATCCTTGATATGAAGAATCCATTTCAGTTGGAATTTTGAGCAACTGCATCCATAAGCAAAGGTCTAGTTGATCAAATTGTAGCAATTTACACTTGCTCACAGTATCACAACTTGTCTTCATCTGCTAGAATTCTGGTCAGCTAGCCATCCAAGCCAGGTCAAATGGATAGTATCTGCAAGTCTGGGAGTTCACACATGCCTCCCCGCACTTCATACCAGTCGGCTACTTCACTGTCAGCTCTAGCCCCCAGTGGCTAGGTCTGTGTCCATGGGCTCCGGAGTCCACATAGCTCCTTAAACTTCAGACCAGCCAGTCCTTCCTTTTCTCTCTTATCTTAAGGTCAACGGGAGT
>NW_006408648.1:1217087-1219828 GCF_000296735.1 Chrysochloris asiatica
AGTACATTTGATTTTTGGATGTTGATCTTGTAACCTGCCATTTTGCTGCATCTTTCAATGAGTTCCAATAATTTTCTTGCAGAGTCTTTGGGATTTTCTAAGTATAAGATCATCTGCAAACAGAGTTTTACTTCTTCTTTGTGAATTTGGATGATTTTAATTTACCTTTCTTGTCTTATAACTCTGACTAATATTTACAGCACAATATTGAATAGGAATAGTGATAAAGGGCATCTTTTTCTGGTTCCAATTTACAATGGGAATGCTTTTAGTTTCTCTTCATTGAGAATGATGTTGGCTGTAGGTTTCGTATCTATGCCCTTAATTATGCTGTGGAATTTCCCTTCTACTCCTATTTTGTTCAGTATTTTTATCAGGAATATGTGTTGAATTTTATCAAATGCTTTTCCTGCATCAATTGATATTCTCATGTTTTCTTTTTTTCCTTTGTTTTTATGTTGCAGATTATGTTGATTGTTTTTCTAATAAATAGAACCATTCTTGCATACTTGGTATGAATCTCACTTGGTCATGATGTATTATTTTTTTCTGATATGTTGTTGGAATCTACTGGCTAGAATTTTGTTAAGAATTTTTGCATCTATGTTCATGAGGTCTATAATTTTCTTTTTTAGTGATGTCTTTGCCTGGTTTTGGTATCAGGGTTATGCTTGTTTCATAAAATGAATTTGAGAGTTTGCTTTCCTTTTCTATATTTTTGAATAGTTTGAGTAGAATTGGTGTTAGCTTCTCTTTGAATGTTAGGTAAAATTCACCAGTAAACTCACCTGAGCCTGGACTGTTTTTGTTGGGAGTATTTTAATGACTTGATCAATGTCTTCTTTTGCTATAGGTCTGTTCAAATTTTCTACATCCATTTGTGTTAGTTTAGGTAAGTCATGTGTTTCTAAAAATTTGTTCATTTCTTCTAGATTTTCAAATTTGTTGGAGTACAATTCATTGTAGTATTGTGTTATTATCCTTTTCATACCTATTGGTTCTGTTGTGATGTCACCCATATAATTTCTTATTTGTTTTATTTGCATCTGCTTCATCTTTTCTTTTGTTAGATTTGCCAATGAATTTTGGAGTCTTGTTTTTGACAATGCCTTCAGTGCAGCTTAGAATTCTTCCTTCAATGCCTTTAGCTTTTGATTACGTGCTACATCCTGAAATGGCTGAGTGTCAGCCAATTCTTTTTGGTACAATGCTCTCTATATTCCTCCCAGCTTCTTTTGGTGTTTCCTGCATAGTTCATTATTTTGCCCATACAATCCTTCAGTATTGAAATTTAAGGCTTACATTTTTTCTTCAGTTCTTTCAGCTTGAGAAATGTTGAGCATATTCTTCCCTTTTAATTTTCTAACTATAGGTTTATACATGTCATTTTAATACTTTACCCTTTGAAATTTTTTGTTCCACTTTTTAACTTCATTATTTCTTACAGTCATTTTAGTTTCCCTATATCCAAGAGCAAGTTTCAGAGTCTCTTCTGACATCCTTTTTGCTCTTTTCTTTCTTTCCTGTCTTTTAAATGATCTTTTACTTTCTTCATGTATGTTTTTCATGTCATTCCACTTATCTAGTCTTTAGTCATTAGTGTGCAATACATCAAATCTCTTCTTGAGATGGTTTCTAAATTGAGGTGGGATATACTTAAGTTCATATTTTGGCTTCCATGGACTTGTTTTAGTTTTCTTCAGCTTAGGCCTGAATTTGCATATGAGCAACTGATGGTGAATTATACAGTCTGCCCCTGGCCTTGTTTTAGCTGATGATATTGAACTTCTCTGTTGCCTCTTTCCATAGATGTAGTCAGTCAATTTGATTCCTGTTTGTTCTACATGGTGAGGTTCACATATATACTATTTATGTTGCTGAAAAAAGGTATTTGCAATGAATAAGTTATTGGTATTGCAAAATTCTATCATGTGATATTCCAGCTTCATGCATTTCTATCACCAAGGCCATATTTTCCAACTACTGATCCTTTCTTTTTTGTCAGTTTTCATATTCCAATCACCAGTAATTGTCAATGCATGTTTGATCAATTTCAGACCGCAAAAGTAGATAGAATTCCTCAATTTTTCCACCTTCGGCTTCAGTGATTGGTATGTAAATTTGACTAATAGTTACATTAAATGGTCTTCCTTATAGGCATATGGATAGTATCCTATCATTGATAGCCTGTATTTTCAGATAGTTCTTGAAATGTTCTTTCTCATGATGAATGTGCCACAATTCCTCTTCAATTTATCATTTCCAGCATAGTAAATCATATGACTGACTCAAAATGGCTACCACCAGCCCATTTCAGCTCACTAATGCTTAGGATAGCAATTGTTATATGTCTGATTTCATTTTTGACTTCTAATATTTCTAGATTCATACTTTGTACATTACACATCCTGATTATTATTGGATGTTAGCAGTTGTTTTTTCTAATTTTGAGTCATGGCACATTAGCAAATGAAGGTCCTGAAAACTTTGCCCTATCCATGTCATTAAGGTTGACGAATTAGAATTAGGCAGGTTCTATTTGGCACTCAATAGCTGAGCAAGGGGGACTAATGAGTCATCACTGTTGGACAATTCCAGCTGTAGAGCTACAGTCAGAAGAGTCCTATATCTTGAGACTATAAGAAAGGATCAGAGGCACTGGATACCCAAATGGGGGATGGGGGGACTACAAAAGCAAGAATTAACTGGCTTACAAGCTTTCAAGAGGGAACCTAGAGCTA
>NW_006408648.1:1220344-1266654 GCF_000296735.1 Chrysochloris asiatica
AAAAAAAAAAAGAAAGGATCAGAGGGGCCCCTAAGAGAACATGCCTGCTGGTTTCCCAGTACTACTGAAGCAGTCTCCCTTCTGAAACCGGTGTTAGGGTCACCAAAAGTTCCTGCAATAATGTATCTGTGCCCTTAGGGGGGAGGCATTCACCTTCTGTGTTTTCCTTTGTCCACTGGGGAAAGATATAAGCAAAGGTTTTCTGAAACAAAAGTGAGAGCCAGGTGATCTTACCTGATTTCTCACCAGAAGTTCCTACTCCAGCACCCTATAAAATAAAAATGGTTTAAAAAAATCAAAATCAAATGACTTCAGATTACTATAACTATAGATAAATGATAAATAAAAACAACAGAAACTTCTAAAAACACTAGGTTGATTTTTTTTTTCCAGTATATCTGAAACTGTCGAAATATACATGGATCAGCATACATGGACTAACTTCCCTAGGAGCCAAAGCACTTCCATTCAGGATGAGATGGAAGAAATGGAGATTAAGAAGCCAAAGGTTAGAAACCAAAACAATCCAAGACTGGCCAAGACTGACTTCCAATCTCTGAAGACTTTTAGAGTTTTACTAGACAGAGAACATGAGGACACGAACCTGATCACCTATCTCTATCTATCCATCAATAAGGACCCACTCTCAGTTGCCTATTTCATTACATAAGCTTTAATGTGGAACTTTCAGGTTTAACAAATTGAGGTGCCTTTTCTCCATCCCTCCCCCCCCCATTCACTCTCCTCCACCATGCAAAACCCAAATATCTGAATGAATGGAAAGAATAAAAATGCTAGTGAGATGACTTTTTAAAGCTTATCCATCCTCATGTTAACCTGGTTGAGTAGATTAGCACATAATAGACTTCTGATTTACCATTTCCCACACAGCACAAATAAAAAGTAGTGTGGAGAAAAATTCTATTGGGCAACTAAACTCAAATGAGAACTAAACTCAAATGAGAATGCTAGGTGTTATTGAACCCCCACCCCGAATTTTTGCTGTTATAGGAAGAACTATTCCAATGTAGATTCAGGTTTATAATTTACATACACTTACACTTTGTACCATGGAATAGGCCATCCTCCAGGTTCCTTGGGTCTTCCAAGATCTGTGCTCTATTTTGCGTTTCTGAGCATAGATTGATGTTTTCAGAATACAATGGCCCGCCTCTAGGAATGAACAAAAAGGATGCAATAAACAGCATGTTGAGGAATTTGTTAGGAATACACTGACAGAAGACTAGACATGATTTCTGATTGTTAGTAGTTTTTCATTTCATTGGTGAAGAAACAGAAGTATTGTTTTCTGTTGTTACTGTTATTGACTATCTTCTACACAGAGGTTCCAGTTGAAATCATATAGCAGCTTGGAGAAGGGACAGAGCTGTATGGGATGGAACAGGGAAAGCTTTATGGAAAAGATGAGATTAGAGCTAGCCCTGGAGGGATAAAGCTGACTTTTTTACATATTGTTGTTGTTGTTAAGTATTGTCGAGTCAGTTCTGACTCAGAGTGACCCTGCATAGGGTTTCCGAGGTGCAACTGGTGGGTTTGAACCACTGACTTTTTGGTTAGCAGTGCAGTACTTATACAGTGCCCCAAGTAAAAGAGGACAGTAATACAGAGTGGGGAGACTGAGCACAGTGTTGTAAGAACCGTGAGGATAACAGGCTCATGTGAGTGAAGACCACAGGAGGGTGTTTGAAGAAAGAGGAAACTGGATCTGTGTCTGTGAGGACTGTGAGTTTATGTGGAGCTGTAGGATAAGCACTGGACTGCAAGGACGGTTTGAACTACAAGGTCGGCGGTTCAAGCTCACTAGTCACTCTTCAGAAACCCTATACAGGGTCGCTGTGAGTTGGAACTGCCTCAATGGCACTTGGCAACAACAACAACCTTTATCTAATTAGAAAGGTGAATATCTGGTAAAAATCAGAAATGCCAGGAAAACATATATATTTGTGATTTTTCCATATAATAAAAACCTACTTCTATCAAGTTGATTTTTACTTAAAGTGACCCTATAGGACAACAATATAAATCTTTATGGGAGCAGATAGTCTCATCTTTCTTCCTTTCAGTGGCTGCTGGGTTTGAACTACTGAGCTTGTGGTTAGCAGCTCAACACTTAACCCACTGTGCCACAAGGGCATTGAGTAGCTTCTTACTCATAACCCCACTATCACTGAGTCAATCCTAACTCATAGTGACCTTGTATGGGATTTCCAAGGATGTAAATGTTTATGGGAGCAGAAAGCCTCATCTTTCTCCCATAGAGTATCTGGCGGGTTTGAACTGCCAAGAAGCATATAACTCTAAACATGTGATCTCTTCCATTTTAAAAGCAAAAATAACAACAAAACCCCAACTTTCCATCATCGGTTCCTTTATGATTTCCTTTTCTTCATGTTGTTGTTTAGTACGGTTGATGCACAATGACCCTGTATAGGATTTCCCAGGAGTGACTGGTAGGCTTGAATTGCTGACCTTGTGGTTGGGAGTTCAGTGCTTCTCCTACAGCACTACTCCAGGACTTCATAAGCAGTCAAATTTCTAGAGAGAGTAATTGATTCTTTTGTCCACTTGCCAACTCAGCCCACTATAGTCTGGCTCCTCAACCCTGCACTCCTCTTAAAGGACTCATCAGTGACCTCCACGTGGTTAACCCAAATGAACTATCTTGTATCCGAATCTTTATTTACTCTCTATCTATAATAATTCATTATCTAATTCCTGAACTCTATTTTCTTGGTTTCTGCTATGCCACCCTTCCTTGGCTCTCCTGTGACTTCTCACTTTGCATTTACAGACATATTTCCTGGCCTTGTTTCCACTGTTGAATGCTTTATCATTTCTATTCCCCAGGACTGTGTCTGATATGTACTTCTAATCTTATTCTATACAGTCTTCAGGTATGATCTAATCCACTACCATGGCTTCAATTCTCCAACTGTAAACACAACTCTCATCTCTACATCTCCAGGCTCTGGTTCTTCTGAGCCTGACATTTCAACTCCACCTGGATATAACAAAGACTGCACAAACTCAGCCTCTACAAAACTGAACCCCATGTCCCCTCATCTTCATTCCTCATACCCCACAATCGTATTCTATCTCCTGGATTTCGCACTTCAGCAAATAATACTAATGACCGAAAACCAGAAGAGTTTTGGGATGACATCAAGACCATCATACAGGAAGAAAGCAAAAGGTTATTAAGAAGACAAGAAAGCAGGAAAAGACCAAAATGGAAGTCAGAAGAGACTCTGAAATTTGTTCTCCAAGAGAGCTGTTAAAAGCAAATGTAAATAATGAGAAGTAAAAGAGATAAACAGCAATTTCAAAGGATAGCTCGAGAAGAGAAAGACAAAGTCAAATATTATAATGAAATGTGCAAAGACCTGAAGTTAGAAAACCAAAAGGAAAAAACACACCCACCATTTCTCAAGCTGAAAGAGTTGAGGGGAAAAATTTAAATCTCGACTTGCAATATTGAAGGATTCTATGGGCAAATATCAACAACGCAAAAAGCATCAAAGAAGATGGAAGGAATACATAAAGTTACTATACTAAAAAGAAACGGTCGATGTTCAACCATTTCAAGAGGTAGCATATGATCAAGAGCCAATGATACTGAAGGAAGTCCAGGGTACACTGGAGGCATTAGAAAGGAACAAGGCTCCTGGAATTGATGGAATACAACTTGATACCTTTCAAACAGATGCGGCACTCACTCATCTATGCCAAGAAATTTGGGCAACAGCTAGCTGGCCAATTGATTGGAAGAGATCCATATTTGTGCCCATCCCAAAGAAAGGTGACCCAATGGAATAAGCAAATCACTGGACAATATCATTAATATCACATGCAAGTAAAAGTTTGCTAAGGGTAACTCAAAAATGTCTGCAACAGTACCTTGACTTGGAATTGCCAGAGGCTCAATGAGGATTTAGATGAGGATTTGGAATGCTGATATCATTGCTGATATCAGATGGATCTTTGTTGAAAACAGAGAATATCAGCAAGATGTTTATCTGTGCTTTATTGATTATGCAAAGGCTTTCAACTGTTCAGATCATGAAAACCTATGGACAACATTGTGGAGAATGACTATTTCAGAACACTTAATTGTGCTCATGTGGAACCTGTCCATGGGTAAAGAGGCAGTCATTCAAACAGAACACTGCACTGAATGGCTTAAAATAAGGAAAGATGTGCACCAGGGTTGTGTTTTTTCACCATACTTATTCAATCTGTATACTATGCAAATAATGTGAGAAGTTGTATTAAAAAGAATGTGGTATCAGGATTGGAGGAAGGCTCATTAACAACCTGTGATGTGCAGATGATACAACCTTGCTAAATATTAATTGAAGAAGATCGAAGACCACAGCCTTCAGTATAGGTTGCACCTCAATGTAAAGAAAACAAAAATCCTCACCACTGGACCAATAAATAACATCATGTTAAATGGAGAAAAGATTGAAGTTGTTAAAGACTTCAGTTTGCTTGGACCCACCATCAACACTCATGGAAGCAGTAGTCAAGAAATCAAAGGACATATTACATTACGGTAATCTGCTGCACAAAATTCTTTAAAGTATTCAAGAGCAAAGAAATCCATTTGAGGACTAAGGTGCATGTGACTCAAAGTCACGGCATTTTCAATCGCCTCATATGCATGTGAAAGTTGGTCAATGAATAAAGAAGATAGTAAATGAATCAATGCATTTGAGTTATGATATTGGAGAAGAATATTAAAAGTACCATAGACAACCAGAAGAACAAACAAATCTGTGTTGGAAGAAGTGCAACCACAACACTCCTTAGAAGCCAGGATGGCCAGACTTTGTCTCTTATACTTCTGACATTATCTGGAGGGACCAATCCCTGGAGAGGAACATCATGCTTGGTAAAATCGAGGGTCAACGAGAAATAAGCAGACCCCCAATGAAATGGACTGGCACAATGGCAGCAGCCATGAGTTTGAGTGTAACAGTGATTTGAGTCTGGTGCATGATTGGGCCTTGTATCATTCTGTTGTAGGTAACGACAGCTCCTGACAATAACAACAAACAATACACCATTTACCTACTCAATTCAGATACTTAGGAATTGTCCCTGAATCTCTTCTTTTGGCCCCTATATAAGCGGCTTCAAAAAGTTCGTGGAAAAATGGAATTGAAAGACAACAGAATTTTTCCATGAACTTTTTGAGGTCCCCTTGTATAACTGATCATGGGGAACCTCACCACTTAAATCACTTTCAAATATGCCCTTGCCTGCTTGCTCATGGGCACTAAGTCATTCCTGAGCACCTCATGTCTAGGTTATGGCAGTAGATTCTTTTTAAAGATATAAATTCATCCAATTTTATATTTTATTAGTACATTTAGATGATCCAAATTTAGAAGGCAGAAAGTCTCCCTCCAGCCCTACTCCCAGCCCCTTACTAAATTTCCCTCCCACTTTCTTCTGCATCCTTTCAAAAGTTTTATTTATTTTTTACAAAAGGTAACATTTTTACCTTTTCTCTTACGCATCTTCTTTTACCTATTAAATGCATTCTAGAGATCTTTCTATATTAACACAGGGAGAGTGTCCTCATTCTTTACACTGTTCATGGTATTCCATTGTATTAGATACACTAAACCAAAAAACCAATCTACCTTTGAATCAATTCCAACTCATAGAGACCCTATATAGGATTTTTGAAACTATAAATCTTTATGGGAGCAGAAAGTCTCATCTTTCTTCCTCAGAATGGCTGGTTGTCTTGAGCCACTGACCTTGTGGTTAGCAGTCCAGTGTGTATCCTACAGAACCCCACCAGGGCTCAATAATTCTGATGTTGTTGTCATCCAGCGCCGTCAACTCATAGCAACTCTGTATAGGGTTTCCAATATCTATACTGGAGTGACTGGTCGGTTTGAACCACCAATCTTTCGATTAGCAGTTCAGCCCACAGCAAATTGCCCTCCTTAAAGATGGATTAATTTCCAGTATTACATTATTATGCAAAATCCTTATCTCTTGCCCCTCTACCTTCATATCTCCTTGGAAATCTGTCCTCTACATTTTTGTCAGCACCATCTTGCTAAAGTGCAAATCTGGCATATTACTGTCCTGCTTTCTCTACTGACTACCTTTCAATTCCTCTCCTGTATCCAATCTACAAGACTTTTCACCATTTGGACCCGTCCAATGAGATGGACTGGCCAAGTGGCAGCATTGATGGACTCAAGCGTGGCAAGAGTAGTGAGGATGGCCCAGGATCGGACAGGGTTTCCTTCTGCTGTGTGTAAGGTCACCATGGGTTGGTACCGACTTGATGGCACCTAACAACAATAACAATCCACTAAGCACATGTTGCTTTGAGCATTGGAATGTGACTGGTCCAAACTGAAATGTAACACTGCACATGGTGGCTCCTTATGATAAGCACTGACTGCAAGCCACAAGATTGGTAGTTCAAGCCCGCTAGCAGCTCAGAGGGAGAAAGAGAAGGCTTTCTGCTCCCACGTAAACTTAAAGCCTCAGAAACCCTATACAGGATTGCTATGAGTTGGAATCAACTTGATGGCTCATAACAACAAAATAACATTATGACAATATTGTTGTTGTTATGTGCCATGAAGTCTGTTCTGTGCAGGGTTTCCGAGGCAGTAAATCTTTACGGGAGCAGGAAGCCTCATCTTTCTCCAGGGGAACAGCTGGTAGTTTCGAACTGCTGACCCTGAGGTTCTCAGCCCGATTCGTTACTACTACGCTACCAGGAAAGTAAAAATTTTATCAATAAATCTTTAACATTGGTTGTTGTTGGTGGTGGTTATGTGCTGTGGAGTCGGTTCCGACTCATAGCGACCCTGTACAGACTTTCTGAGACTGTAAATCTTTATGGAGCAGAAAGCCTTTTCTCCTGCCGAACAGCTGGTAGTTTCTAACTGCTGACCTTAAGGTTTGTAGCCCAATTTGTAACCACTACTCTACCAGAGTTCTAACATTGGTTACATGCTGAAGTTAACTAAATTATTTTCAACTGTTTCTTTATACTTTTTAAAATATGAGGGGGCTTCAAAAAGTTTGTGGAAAGTTTCTTTGTCTCGTAATTCCATTTTTCCATGAACTTTTGAAGTCCCTTGAATAGCTAGTTAACGATTTTACATTACTTATATGGTAGGCATTTGCGGCTCTCTGTATTTTATTGGGCATGACTCACCTAGCTCCCCCCCCTCCCCCCAATTCCCATCTCATCTCTTCCTTAGGGCTCCATCTGCACCTCATACCACAATGGTCTCTGCCTCAGATGCCTCCTGTCTGTCCCACACCCCACCATTGATACTATCATTAAGGTTCTGCTTGAAACTTCCTCTTGGAGGTCTGTAAGAGATTTTAGTTATTTATTCAAAGGTCTGCCTTCCTTTAAAGGCCCTTGAGGCTGAAGCCTCCTCTCTCATCTTTATCCCTAGTGCACACAGAAACAAGCAGTTCAGCACTGTTGGACAAACCAGAAAACTCACTGTTATGGTGTGGATTCTGACTCAGAGGACCCTATAGGACAGAGTAGAACTGTTTCATAGGGTTTCAAGGCTGTAAATCTTTATGGAATAGATGTCATATCTTTTCCCTTGAGCGACTAGTGGATTTGAACAGGCGACCTTCTTTCTGGTCAGGAGTCCAGCGCTTAACCCAATGTGCCACCATGCCCCTTTATATGAGTAAACAAGGGTACAGAAGTCCCAACAGCCAATTTAAATAATAAAGTTAGGGGCGGTTGCAGGTCATAAAAGCAGGTGAACACATTTTAAAAACGTTTTTCTTTAAAACCTGAGTTCAGAATTGCAGCTGCAAATTATAGTAACAAAAACAACTTTGCGTTTTAAAACTTCACAGACACGGGATGGGGGTGGGGGTGGGGAGGAGGACTTACTGTCTTCGACTTGGGCATCTGTCCAGTTTACATCCTGGCCTGGGGAGCCTGCCCTGGGACCCTGGTTGTCGCCCGTACCCCCCCCACCACCACCACCTGGGCCCGCAGGACAGAGAACCCGAGAGTCACAGGAAGACTCCTTCCAGTACCTACCTACTCGGCCAGCGTCGGGACGGTCACAGCGGTAACAACTGACAGAGAAGGAAGAGGCGGCTGTGCGGGGAACAGGGAGGGGTCTCCAAGGAAAACGAAACTGAAACTTTGAGGCCCTAGTCTGCTGGGCGGAACGTGCCTTCGTTTTAGTTCGGCCCCACTTGTGTCCGGAACCCTGCGCAGCTCCACCACAGAGCCATGGCCTCGGCGCCCACCCCGCCGTCCCCGCTGCTTGTGCGGGTGTCTGAGCCCCGGCCCCGGATGAGCAGAAAGTTGGAGAGCTACTTCCAGAAACGGTGCTCGGGTGGCGGGGAGTGCACGGTGCGGGCCCTGGACGAGAACGTCTTCCGGGTAGAGTTCCGAGAACGGGCAGGTGAGCTGTGGACAGCAGGGGTACGGGCCCGGTTTGTGGAGCAAAGGCCGGCGTGGGGCCAGCCCCGCGGGTTTCCAGGCAGGATTAGTTCAAGTTGACCAAGGAGATAGGGCGGAAGAAAGTATGGCACTGTCTGTGAGGGACACGAATTCGAGCTTCCAAGACACAATTCAACAGCCTAAGAGAGAGTCCAGATGTGTCCAGTCGAGGATCTGGTTTGAAAACGCCATAAAGGTTATGCTTGCCAAAATCCTCATCCTGACTCATCTTATTTTTCTCAGCTTTCGTAAGAATCCACTTTCCACCTCACTTCCTAGCTAACTTAAACGTGGAATGTACACTGAATTGCAAAGGCTTAGTATGACATAAAGTAAAATTTTCATTAGTAAGTTTTAAAATTAATACTAATTAACAATAATCTTAAATAATGATTTTATTGATATAATTTTGAGGATTACAAAGTCAGTGCATGTATCTGCCCACTATAGAAGAGCAAGGAATAAGAAAACCAAATCTACTTTTTAATCCCAACACTGCACTTTTCTATAAATGTGTGCAAACACATATATATTTACAAAATTCTGAATCTACTGTTTTGATCCCTGGTTGTTTTTTTCCCCTCTCACTTCACTTAATAAATGAGTATTTTTCCATCATTGAAGTGGGCGCTGAATGTTGGAACATGTAAGCTTCCTTCCCTGAGTTCTGGGGAAGAGACTTGTTATGTGCCTTGGAGTCGATTCCGACTCATAGCGACCCTGTCTGTACAGGGGTTCCGAGGCTGTAAATCTTTTTTGGGAGCAGAAAGCCTCATCTGTCTCTCACAGAGCTGCTGGTAGTTTCGAACTGCTGACCTTGAGATTCGTAGCCCGATTCGTACTACGCTACAGGCTATTAGGCTGGCTGAAGAGTTTATGCTCAGATAGCCACAAGATTTCCCGGCAGCCTCTGCATTCCCTGGACCTTTGTGGTCTGTCATGAAGAGCCAGCTCCAGCATTAGAGGCTTGCTTGGTTTGTGTCCCAGGAAGGAGCTGATAGGTGAATCTGAGTGCTCCTGTAGGTGGCATGAATTATTGTTTCTTTTTAAGGTCAACTTTTTATTGTTACCAGAGACTTTTATCATCAGTACATGGTTCTGACCACAATACCTTCTTTAGACTGCACAGAGAGCTCAGGATCCCTAAGTCATGAAGAGAAATATAGGTAGACTGGGTAGCAGGGGGATTCATTTTTATCAAGAAAATCCTAACACCATAAACTTGAGCACTGAATTCAGTTAACATGTTACAGACACAAATCAAACAACTGTCCAACTTCCAGACAGTCTTTCCTATTGATTAGAAATGGATGAAAATTCTAGTCAGTTATAAAATCTAATTTTAGTTTACATACATGTTTCTTTGGTGAGCACCTGGATATATTAACTTTATCACAAATTATTTTATACAAATGTCAAAAATGCTTTCTTTCAACAAATCTAAGCATGTTCTCCTTACATGTCACTTACAAATTTCACTTTAAGACAAAAATAAAAGCAATAATTTGGTTCTAGACTGTAGATGTTGAAATGAGATAAACGTTAAAAAAACCAACATGGTAATGTGAGTCTTTTTCCATTACAACCTGATTCATATGGGGCAATTTCAAAGTAGCTCTTCATACTAACTTGGAATTGAATTGTGGATTAAATGCTAACAGTCATATAATCAATTTTTTCACTAACTTGCTAAAAATAATAATGTAGGGGTTCCCTATTTAGTGAAGGCTAGGGTACAGATCAACATGCATGAAATTCATTAAGTTTTCAATGAAGAAGAAAGCAAAAGAAGAAAATTCAATCAGGATGCTGAGAATATGGTTTGCTAGTTATGAATTTTGAAACTTTAAAAAATGTTAACTGAATTTTTAATATGGTGTAAGCAGCATCACATTTTAGCAGTGGAAATAGTGGAAATGACAAATACTATAAATAAAATGCACACTTATTAAATTTTAGATCTTTGTAAAATTTCTAGACTTTTTTTTTTTTTTTCGGTCCTTTTAAGTATTTACATAATGTTGAATTATCAGCCACACAGTAAACAAAGAGTTTTGCTTTTTTGCTTTTCTGGCTCACTTCAACTCAGCCTGAGTTAAGGTATATATCAAGGTAATGTCCCTTCCTGGTTTTATGTGTTTCTATTCCCAAAGTAGTCAACCTTAGCTTTGCATTTGAAGGTAACACTTGCTGAAACTACATGACAGAAATGGGCTGCAAAGGAGGACAAGGCGAAGCATGTCCCTCTTGCCTTGATAGATCGATCAGTGTTGCACACAGAACCCACATTTATAGAGCTATTTGATCCCATCATAGTTCAGGTTCTGAAATATGACTTTTAATGAGTTGATGGAATTCCAGTATTGTTAAGCTTTGATTTCTACCGTAAGTAATCTGCCCACTTAAGATTTCTCAAGATCATCTCCCAAACTCTCTTTCACCAGCCTTCCATACCAGAATGCAGGGGGCAGGGTCCTGAGGCATGAAGAAGAGTACTTGAAATCTCTCCCATTTCTCAATCATGCTGTGTCTGTGTGTGTTTAATGTCTCCACTAAAGCTAAGGAGCGAGTGTTGAAACAAGGACAGCATCAACTGTTTGTTGAAGGCAACTGTGTGAGCATTTTCCTAGAATCCACTGAAAATCCAGTAGAGAATACAAATCAGAGAATACCCCTGTTGATACCATCAGGATCAGGGGCATTGGCCAATGGGAAGCATCCTGATGAAGAACTTTTTTCTAACACTGTGGATTCCTGTGTGCCAGAGGTGAGTGTTGAAAAGGCCTGGGCATGTTCCTACAACTTCCTCTCCAGACTACATCTCGTTATTCTTCCAACAACGATTTGCTGAGGGTCGCTATGAACCAGGCACTGTTGTAGGCTTGGAGCCTGGGAGGTTGAACACAACAGTTGAGGTCCCTGCTCTCATGCAGCTTGAATTGGAGCTAGCGGACGACTTAGAAAGACAATAAGAAAAATAAATAAAAACATTTTCAGAAAGTGATATGTACTAAGAAGAAAATAAAATTGGGTTTAGCCTTAGTGACAGAGCCAGTGTGAGGAACAGAAGATAGAGATGATGTTAACTTCTGATGAGAAGTTAGAGACAATTTCATTGATGAAGTGACATTTCTCCTGAGACTTGAATGATAAGGAGCCAGCCATGCAAAGATTCATACAACAAATAAGTACTGAATGTCTCCTGTGTGCCAGGCGCTATCAAGGAGCTGGGGATGTAGCCTTGACCTTGGCAGGCCCTGCCCTCGGGGAAATTAGTCTACTGAGGAAGTGACTGTGATAGAAAATAAATTGACACATAGTAAAAAGTCTGAAAGTGTGCTACCATGAAAAAACAAAGCAGAGTGATAGCTGCCATTTTAAGAAAAGCCTCTGTAATGAGGTGGCATCAGTAGAGGTGTGAGTGACTGAGGGAGCTTGTTAAGTGAATTTCTGGAGGATTAACGTTCTGGGCAGAGAGAATCTCAAATGAAAAGGCGCTGAGACAGGAGCTGCATCCTAAATGACATGAACTTCAAGGGGGCCAGTGTGGTGGAGGACTGTGAGGACAGGAGAGTGATAGGAGAGGCGTTGGGAGAGGCACGTGGGTACTGAGTCTTAAGGGGATGAAGGCCGTGGTCAGTATTTTGGATTTTATTTTAAATGTGGAGGGATTCATCAGCTGGTTTTAAGCCAGGTGAGTGGGGTGATCTGATTTACATTTTAAAGAATCATTCTGGCTACTGTGTGAAGAACAGAAGGTAGGAAAGGGCTAGAGGGCTACAGCAGAAGCAAAGAGATCATGTAGGAGAGATTGCAGCTGGTCAATGAAAGATAATAATGGTGTGGACCAGGGTTGTCCGGATGGAAGTATGAGGCGTGGCTGGATTCAGGAAACATGTTGGAAGAAAGATGCTACTTACATTTGAAGAAATAACATGTGGTGGAAAAAAATTCCACATTTTACTTTTATATTAAATTCAATGTGCCTCAGCCCATTCTGTCCTAATCTGGTATACCTGTTTTATATTGAAGGCCAGGGTTTATAGTACTCAGCAACATTGCATGCATATCTAGTTAAAAAAACAAGTAAATGGGTCAAGGACACAGGAAAGGGAGATGGTGAAGAAGAGAAAAAATAAAAAATAAAAACAGTACTAGGAAAAAACATCTTGTATCAGATTATGGCTCTATTTCAGACTCACAGACTTTTTTGAAGAACCATAGAAACACATCCAAAGAGCTGAAGTGTCTTCCTCTACCCCATTCACTAACGGCACTATTTAAAAATACTCATGTCCGGGTTCCATTGCAGGCCAGTTACATCAAAATCTCTGGGGATGAGACATAGGTCTTGGCATTATTTCTAAAGTCCTCAGATGATTTTACTGTGCAGAAACTCTGAACTGTATCGTGGTACACTCTGCAAAAAGTTGCTAGAAGTTACCCCCATTCAGGGTGGGCATTGTGGTTATTTCCGTAGATCTCTAGGCATTTTTCTAAAGAGAAGACTGTAGACTTGGATGGCTGAGAGATTTTATTTGTACCTTTTTAAATTACAGATCTTTCTTGCTGTAACAGCTGACCTGAACTGTAATCTGTTTTCCAAAGAGCTGAGGGAACATATAACCACTCTCTGCCCCAATGTCAAAAAAATGGAAGGTCTTAATGGAATTGAGAAGGTGTGTGGTGACTTCAGAGATATTGATAAAATTTATAAGTTCTTGAGTGAGCAACTGCTGGAGAGTGACCAGATCTATGAATCTTCCCCTTTAACAACAGAGAAGGAACCCTGCAGTCAGCAGGACAGGAACAGCCACATTTCTCCTGAACCACAAACCAGGAAAGAAGCAAAAAGTGACCCCTTTGAAGTTTCCTTGCCTTTCTTTGAATACTTCAATTATACTTGCCCTGGTACAATTAATTTGATAGAGAAAAAATTTGGCATAAATATCATCGTTCAGCCAAGTTCTCCAAATATGATCTCTTTAGACTTCACTTCAAATCAATCAGAAGACCTAGAAGCTGCTCGTGAGTGTTTTGCCTGTGAATTCCAGAAGAACACGGCATCTCTGAAGCAGGAGAATGTCTATTTAACAGAAATTCAGTGGGCAGATGAAATCAAACAGGAATTAAGCCACCAGTTTAAAAAGCTCCTTATAAAAGGACAAGGAAGAGAATTGATTCTCCTAGGTCCCCAAGATGATATTTTGGCTGCCAAACATTTTATCTCCAAAATCTCTGTAAGTCCTGCTATGATCCCTGTGAAAATATCAGCTCCCAATGGCATGAAGACTGGACTTGAGGTTGATACTGCTCACTATAAGCTTTTAGAAGCTGAATTACTACAGGAGATATCAGCGATAGACAAAAAGTACAACACTTGCAGCAGGACTTTTAGCAAAACAAAGGACGCTCAGAAAACCTGTATTTTGTTTGAATCCAAGGACAAGGACATCGATCTGTCTGTGCATGCGTATGCAAATTTCATCGATGCCTATCAACATGTCTCATGTCAACTGATGAAAGAAGTTCTTTCACGGAAAGCCTTGGGCCAGGGACAAAAACGCTTACATGGGACTAAGGTCACTGATGACTTTGAAAAAAAGCATCCAGGTATACACTTGTCATTAACTCAAGAGTCAGTAGCTCTAACTGGTTTGCCAAAGCACCTCTCAAAGGCAAAGCAGTATTTCTTAAAGAGAGAGAAATCGAATGAACACCATGAGACACCTATTGATAGTAATGATTCAAAAACAGCCTCACTTCCATTCAAGGAATCTGCCAGTTCTGCTGCCTCAGGAGTGGATCAGGAGGACAAGGACACATGTCCCATCTGTATGGACACCATTACTGAGAAGAAAGTGCTTCCAAATTGCAAGCATGAATTCTGTGCCGTTTGTATCAAAAAAGCCATGTCAATGAAGCCAGTCTGTCCAGTGTGCCTGACCTTCTATGGTGTCCAGAAAGGGAATCAGCCAGATGGAGTCATGGATGTTTATCAGATACCATCATGTCTTCCAGGTTTTCAATCCTGTGGCACCATTGTGATTAAATATACAATGAAAGGAGGCTTTCAAACAGTAAGTACTTGTGAATTCCATGGCTTTCTATCCACTATGCTAGGATTACCAGAGCAAAAGAGACTGAACTTTTGCCTATTTAGAAAATGTTTCCCAGGGAATTACTTCTAAGACCACATATAAGGGCTTGAAAGAGTGATAAAGGTTGTAATTGGCTGTTTATAAGTCAGGTCTCTGTTTTGCCTATTGGTTAAGGCAGAGAAACAGTGAATGCTTTTGAATTAGGGAGGGGGTGTACAGCATGAATCTGGGAAAAGATAGAAATAGGAATTATTGGGAATATGAGTAACCTTCAATACTTTTACATTTTCTCTATCTGCAAGTGACACATTCTAAAAAACTGTTATCATGTGCAACTTTCATATCTTTATACAGAAAGATCACCCAAATCCAGGAAAAAAATATATAGGAGTACATCGTACGGCATACTTGCCTGATAATGAGGAAGGAAACAAGGTTTTGAAACTGCTTCGTAAAGCCTTTGAGCAAAAACTGATCTTCACAGTGGGACAGTCTCGAACAACAGGAGCCTCAGATGTCATTACATGGAATGATATTCACCACAAAACGTCGGTGACAGGGGGACCTCAATGGTAACAGCATCCTGAAATATATTGGTTTAGTAGAGCCCTGGTGGCACAGTGGTTAAAACATTCCATTGTCAACCAAAAAGAAAGCAGTTTGAACCCACCGGCTGCTCCACTGGAGAAAGATATGGCCGTCTGCTTCTGTAAAGATTGTTGTTAAATTGTTAAGTGCTGTGGAGTCAGTTTTGACTCATAGCAACACTATATAGGGTTTCCAAGGAGTGGCTGGTGTGTTTGAACCACCAACTTTGTGGTTAGCCATCCAATACTGATCCTACAGTGCCACACTAGGACTCTTATAAAAATTGATGATGTTAAGTGCCATCGAGTCGGTTCTAACCCATACCGACCCTGTATAGGGTTTCTGAGGAGCAGCTGGTGTGTTTGAACTGTTGACTTTATAATTAGCAGTTCAGCTTTGAAAATCCTATAGGGCAGTTTTATTCTGTCCTATAGATTTGTCAAGGATCTCTGGTTGCGTAGTGGTTACGAATTGGGCTGCTAATCTCACGGTCAGAAGTTTGAAATTACCAGCTGTTCCTCAGGAGAAAGATGAGGCTTTCTGTTCCCGTAAAGATTTACAGCCTCAGAAACCCTGTACAGGGTTGCTATGAGTCAGAACCGACTCCACAGCACAGAGCAACAACATAAGATTGTTATGAGTCTACAGTAATAGATTTTGGTTAAAACAGAATTTTGAGATTGTAAAATATGGCAATTTAAGGATGTGGATATAAGAGCTTTTATGAGGGTAAATAAAAAAGTATTTCTACTAGGGTTCGAATTCATACATGTACAGGTTTATTCCAAACAAAATATGTTTAAACATGTCTGTGTTACCAGTGGATGGTTGTAGACAGTTTTCTCAGTAACATACCTGTCTTAATCTCATTAGGGGACCCTTGAATACAAGGGTCCAATCAAAACAGTGGTTTCTGAGGGGCCCTGCAAGACCAGTCCAATTCAAGGCAAAGAGGTCAGCTCAGAAGGTCATGGCAACTACTTTTGGGGATTCCAAAGTGGTAATTGTGATAGATTTTCTTGAAGAACACATGATGATCATTGAGGCTTATTAGGAAGATGTTTAAAGAAAACTGAAAACTGCATTGGCAAGAAAAAGGCCAGCAAAGTTGGCTGAGGAATTTTTTCCCATCACAACAATACACCTGCTCATTCTTCAAGTATAGCAAAGACTTCCTAGGAGAGTTTTGTTGGAACACCTCACCCCATCCACCTTACATTTCCAGTCTTGTCTCTTCAGGTTTTTTTTTGTTCTCTAAACTCAAAGACCATTTAAAAGGAATGATTTGAGTCACATGAGGATGCCAAAACTGGTTTAAATCTAAGAGCACAGAATTCTTCACGGAAGGGTTGTTGCTGTTGATAAGTGCCATCAAGTTGATTCCCACCCATAGAGACCCTGTACAGGGTTTCCAAGGAGCGGCTGGTGAGCTTGAACCCCCGACCTTGTGGTTCAAACTGATTTTGCTGTCCAGCACACTTGGAGACATGAAAATGTATAGATTTAAATAGAAGATACATCTAGAAACAACTTCGTATATTGATATTTTTGTTTCATAAAGCTTTCTATGATTTTTCAGTAATACTTTTTGATTTGCCCTCTTGTGTTTATAGCAGGGAGTTCTGGTGTGGCACTGTAGAATAAGCGCTGGACTGTTAACCACAAGGTCGGCAGTTCAAACCTACCAGCAATTCCTCGGAAATCCTAGATAGGTTTGCTATGAGTCGGAACTAACTCGACAGCACTTACAGCAACAACAACATTTGTATTAGAGGATTGGGTATACTGAAGTATTTTAAGAGATTCTAATCTGGAATGATCGTCTCAAAGGTCCCTCCCTTACTGCTCTCCTGCCAACCACAAAGTATCATATAGTCATTAAATTTTACATCAAAGGACAGGGGGCTTCAGAGTCCAAGATGAATAGTATCTTGTTGTTGTGTTGTTGTTAGGTGTTGTCTAGTCAGTTCTGACTCACAGCAACCCTGTAAAAGGCCTCCGAGGCTGTAAATGGGAGCAGAAAGCTTCATCTTTTTCCCATGAAGTGAGTGGTGGACTTGAACCATGGACCTTGTGGTTAGCAGTCCAGTACTTATCCTACAGCGCCACTGGCATTCCCAAATGGTATCTATGTTGATTTAATTTGGGGTTCCATGCTTATTTGAAGGGTGGGCCACAGGAATAGGAGTCCTGGTGGTGCAGTGGTTAAGTGCTTGCCTGCTAACCAAAAGGTTGGTGGTGCAAACCCACCAGTCACTCTATGGGAGAAATATTGATGGTCTGCTTCTGCAAAGATTAGCCTTGCAAACCTTTGGGGTAGCTCTACTCTGTTTATAGGATTGCTATAAATAAACTCAATAGAATGAGTATAGATCATAGAAATGTTATTTACTTTGCTTTTTTGAAAGATCGCTTGTTCTTAGAAGAGGGTAGACCCTCACCCACTATTAGTACATCGAGGACCCAAACTCACATGACTTGTAGTACTCTAGGAAAAACTCTTAGCTTTAAGAGGACTAAGGTCATGGGATCTGTGTTACATGCAATCCAGTTGTTCTTTATGAAACTTACATAGGAAGACATCAGACCCCGGGTGTTCAAATAAAATATAGTCTGAGACTTTTGCATTTTGCGAGTTCACAAATTTGAAAATCCTACTATAGAATATGACTATTATTAATTGCTGTTGAGTTGTCTCTGACACATGGCAGTCTTATATGTAACAGAAAGAAATGCCCATAAAATGTATACAAAGAATAATTAAAGGCAAGTCAGTGCTTACCATGTACCAAAAAGAAAGTAAAAGTCTTGTTGGAAGCTGATGCAGGCCAGACAACTAATCTCATTCACTAGCTATAGGATGCAGATCTGCACAATTATAGTCATTGTGAGTCACCTGCCTTCAAGTTAAATTCTCAAATAACAAGGCTCTACTGTACACATTTTTAAGAATCATTTGTGATGAAGCTAAAGGAATTTCCCTCTTGCAGTTATGGCTACCCTGATCCTGCTTACCTGAACCGTGTCCAAGAGGAGCTGAAAGCTAAAGGAATTGTGGATATATAATATGAAGATGTCTCAACCAACTTTGAGGAGGAAGAGTAAATACCAATCTAAATCATTAACTACAAGCAACTATATATATCTCAAGAAGTAGTTTGTGTAAGAATAAGAAGCTACTAGTCTGTCATTTTAGGAGTATTACTTCTTTTGGAAACTAAAGTCCCAAAGATCTACATAATTTTGCTGCAGAAGTGTCAGGCTTCATTCTTATGTCAGACCTGGGAGTGGGAAGCTTGTTGAGGTGGGTCGGAAGTCATCGTCTGTACTCTTCAATCAGCCCTCTTTCATCTCTGGAGTGGTCCTTTAAGGTTTTGTTTGTTTTATTTTTAATCTCCACCTTTGAAAATGAAATCCTGCCAGCTGTTCCACGGAAGAAAGATGAGGCTTTCTGCTCCCGTAAGGATTTACAGCCTCGGAAACCCTGTACAGGGTCACTATGAGTCAGAACCAACTCCATGGCACATAACTACAATCACCAGTATGAAAGGATTCAACAAAAAGGCTTTGGTTATGGACAATTAGAGACCCATGTCCCTTTCCTCCCCCGTGGCCAGAAAGTGGAACCAAGATTGGACAGCCTTTGGTAATAAATAGAATAAGGCTATTACTTTTAATGATGCAGACGCTGGTATACAGTTAAAGATTAATAGTTTTTTGTTGCAGACTCAGTTTGCTAATAGCCCTGCAGAGGGGTATGTGTTCTGCAAATCTTTAGCAAAGTGAGAAATGAGAAAGCCATTTCTGGTATTCTTAACAACTGAGTTGGAAAATTGTTGGTGTTTCAACTTTGGTCAAGCCCTTAACTTGATTCTTGCTTCCTCCTGATCCCAGTAAGCTGCCAGATGGAGTGCACTTACTCTGCCATAGTGATGCATTTCATTTCTCAAAGTTTTTCCTTCTCGGTATTATTGCAATAGTTGTGTTGTCCTCATTTCCAGTCTTAACAGATAAATACCCTGATTTTAGTTCCCAGAGCCATGATTTTCACAGTAACTGCAGCCCTCATTGTAGCTTTTCTCCTTTTACTTTACTTCTCTTTTTCTTCCCTGTCAAGTTGTATTTCCCCGTTAAAATCTTTTGTCCTGATTTTCTGGACAGAGAAAAGACAGAAAGTTGAGCTTACTGCAAGGAATATATGACAAGTTAAATTTTTATTTTATATGGTCTCTAACCCAGAAAAGAGTTGGAGTGGCAACTTATCTGATTTTCCATATTTGTCTCCCTCCAGAAATGGTGAACAAGGTACCGTGTTCTTTTCCAAAGATACTCATAGAAGTGGTTTGGTCTTCTAGATGAACATTTGCTCTGTCCCCTTAATAAGAGCTATAGCTGTGTGATCTTCAGAAAAGGTATTCTCATGTTCTAGATGGAAAGTTAATGCACTGAAGAGAGGTAGTAACTCATAAAGTTCACTTAGCTAATCAGTGGAAGGGCTGGCATGTAAATGAGGTAGCCTGGGTGTAGAACTATACTGCGTCTTACAGAGTACTTCTCTGAGGAGCAGCTTACAGAGTTCCCATTACTGCACAATACTTAAAGCAAATTTCCTCCAAGGAAGTCCTGTTTGAAGAACTGAATACCTAGAATCTTTTCCTCTCTCCAGAGATTTGAGGAATCTAAAGGTGGATGAGACATGATTTTAAAAATCTGATTATACATCTATTGTAGTTTTCACATATTTACCCATGCACACACATACAAATGCACAATATTCATAGTAAGCTAATTCATAAGGGCTAAGGGCATTGCTTGGTTTGAAAAAAAAAAAAAAAACAACCCTACAAAAAAAGCCTGTATAAAATGCATGTTAATTATGTAATAATGTGGTACATATTGGTATTCATTAAATTCTTTGCACTAACAATCAATAGATTTTTTTTTTTAAAGAATACTGATCTTTTAGCCAAATTTACTCAAAAAGTGGAACTGTTTAACTTCTGCTGTTTTGGATCCCTGATTGCATATGTGTGTGCATATGCAGATGTTTGTGGTGTTCTTGGTTGATAGACATTTGGATTACTGCTTTTGCTCTTTGGAAGGTGGTATCATCTGCATCTACTCTCAATAAAATGAAAAACATATTAGGAATGGATTGTCTGTGTTCTTTTTTCACTTGTTCTGCCCCCTTTGGTTGAGATTTTGAGCATTTCCTACAACAAATTGAAGCTATACCATGTGTATGGACGTTTTTAGCTGAATTTGTACACACTGTAGCTGTTTGAAAAGTAGTATCACAGTACAACTTAATTGCTATAGATCTCACAGCTGCCGCTTTCAGCTCTGAAAATTATATTTCTCAATACTATTTTCTTCTTAAAGCAAAGATAAAAATAACCTTCAGGTTTTAGTTCTACAAACAGAGACACATAAAATACCCAACCAAACTGTAGGTGCCATTCCTCACTCATAGAGTTTCTGTCCCACCTCTCTGGACATCACTCTCCCCATCCCCTTCTTCCTGCCCCTGAAAACTACTTCTGTTAAAACAGTTTTGATCTCATCACTCTTCCAGCTTCCTGATACCTAAAGCAGTGTTTCTCAAACTTCATCTTACTCTACACTCATCCAGAGGGTTCACTAAAGCCCAGATTGCTGCTCTCCTTGCCCAGAGTGTCTGACTTCCTAGGTGTGAGGTTGGGCCCAAGCATTTGTAGCTGATGTTGTCTGAGTACCTAATTTTGAGAACCACTTGCTTAAAAAATAATGTTCAAACTCTACAGCATGACCGTCAAGTATTTCCAATTCTACTTTGCTTTGCTTGCCCCCCTACTTCCCCACCAACCCCTCACGTCCAAAGCCCAGTCTATACTTTTGCTTTTCTGGTCTTTGCTCTGGGTGTTCTCTCTCTCTGGAATACCCTTCACTATATTTTCTTTCTTCTCTCAAACTTTGCTCCAAGTGGAATACGGGACCCTATCCAGAGAAGCAACAACACCAGAGATAGAGGCAGATAAGGGGACATGGAGGGAGGGAGCAGCTGAGGACTTTGGACTCATGGAAAAACAGGGACTGAGAGCTGGCAGCCAGGAGGCAGGCTTCCAGAATGTGCCTTTTGCCTGTTTAAATGATTATGTATTTCAGAGTGTTTTTGTGTACATCTTCCCAACCCCCCCCCCACCGCCCCCCAAAAAAGAAAAACAGAGGGAATGGAAGCAAATACTGTTTTGTTGCTGTTGTTTTAAAAAAGGTCTCTTGCTCATCCTTCAAGGTCTCATTCAAATGTCACTGCTTTCCCCCAATTTTATCTCCAAATTACAATGAATCACTGTGTTCCTATACTTCATGGTACATAGCTCTATGAAAGCAGATATGCACAGTACTGGGGGCTGACCTCTCAGGACTGCACCAACCCTATCCTTGGGACTTCTGTGTTAGGGTCCAGTAACTTAACTTTTGCGGGTCTAGCAAGACCCACTTGAAGCTGGCACAAACAACTTTGTTTATGCCCATTGAACAACTGGCTGATGCTACACAAGCAATAAAAAAGTGCAGAGCCTGAAGCTTTCACCCGGAATTTTTTTTACGACCGGCTGCTTCAAAAGGATAACAATCCCTAGGCTATCCAAAATAACTTTCTGCCAGTAGCGGCTTTCAAAGAAAGGAAAAGTGAAAGAAACTAGAGACAGAGAAGCCTGTGGTCTTGGCGGGGGCCGCAGTCTGGTCAGGGGACCCGGACTGGCAGACCCGGACTGGAAGATTGCTCTGTCTGACTCCATTCGACTTTTGACTACAGTTCCGGGAACTCAGACCTCAGAAGAACTGGTGTACCAAGTCGCATTTGTACTTCCATACCCCCAAAGGATCGCGAAGAGCGAAGTGTGTGGTTTGCCGGGAGAATGCCCAGCTTACTAGAGCTTTTCTCTCCCCTAAAACCACACACACACACACACACACACACACAAACAAAACAAACAAACAAAAAAAAACATTCAGGCATATATATTAATTTACACCTCCAAAAAAAAAAAAAAAAAAAGGCACATTCTGCAAGTCTGTCTCCTGGCTACCAGCACTTAGTTCCTCTCAGTCCATGAATCTAGAGTCCTCAGCGGCTCGTCCTCTCCATGCCCTCATCTCTGCCTCGGTCTCTGGCGTCGCTGCCTCTCTGTATGATAAGGTCCCGCATTCTGAGCTCTTCTCTCTTGATGGTCCTACGGTCTTCTGTTTCTGGACCGTAAGATTAACCACTCCCCCGTTTTTTGTTACAAAACTTCTACCTTTACAGTTGTGACAGTCGCAATTAGTCATGATAACAATTATTCACTACTGAATCATACCTAGTCTTATCTCCATCTCTTTTCACCAGACCCATCTAGATATGATGAAAAATATTGAGTGGGGACTGTTTTCTCCACCACTCCCCCCCACACTCTTAAAATAAACTCCCTCTGAAACATTATAAGCTAGTCACTTTCAGTGCCTTTATCGCCCCCTCATTTTAGGTAGCCAATGTCTAGGTTGCCGGTCCCTATCTACCCTGTGTACAGAGGGGATAACCTGTGACGTTACAGGGTGGGAGTAGGGTGGGGGTAGGTAAGGCGAAGTGACAGTTCTGCCCAACTGGGTGCTATTTAAGGCAGAGAAACTTTAGGATCCACTCTAGTCCTAGTGTGGCGCTGTGGGTTAATGCACCGGACTGCAAAGTTGTTTAGAATCACAAGGTCGGCAGTTCAAGCTCACCAGTCATTCCTCGGAAACTATATACAGGGTCGCTATGGTTCAGAACCGATTTGATGGCACTTAACAACTAGTCCTAGTGAGGAGTCCTGGTCTGGCGCTGTGTGAGATAATGCACTGGTCAGTTTCAACTGCAAGGTCGGCAGTTGAAATTCACTAGCTGCTCCTCTGAAACCCTATACAGGGTCGCTACCAGTCAGAAGTGTCTCAACTGTCTCGAAGGCACTTAACAACAACAACTAGTCCTAGTGAATGAGTCCTGAGGGAGACAGGTGAGACTTTCTGCCTACAACCACCGCGACCACCTCCTAATTCGGGTGTGGCTCTGCTAAGTTAAGTACTGGACTGCTAACCACAAAGTCAGCAGTTCAAACACACCATCTGCTCATCAGAAACCCTATACAAGGTCATTATGAGTCGGAACTGACCATACTGTACTGAACAACTCCCACTGAGACGTTTACCACCCTTAATAGTCTCGGAGGAGATTAGAAAGTGAGCAGCCATTTTCCTCAAATATGAAAAGTTATTTTTATAAATTAGGGTAAAAGTCCTAAAGCTGTATAGATTTTTGCATGCTGATGTCTTGCTGTTGTTGTTTGCTGTGGAGTGATCCCATGTGTTACACAGAATTGCCGGTAGGCTTTTCTTGGCGGTGATCTTTATGGAAGCAGATCACTACTGCCCGCTGCATTTCTGCTGGGTGGAGTGGGACCGTCAACCTTTAAATTACAGTCAAGTGTGAACCACTTGCTACCAGCTGAATTTTTTAGTATGATTTTTATCATTGAAGTTAGGATGTTCCAGATGTACATCATGTCACTTACAAATAAAGATTGCTTTATTTCTTCTTTTTCTATTTTTAGGTTCTTTTTTTTTTTCTCTCTCCAAATTGAATTGCATTGGCTAGAACCTTCAGAATAATGTTAAATAGTAAGCTAGCTAGTCACCAATTTTCCTTGTTCCTAACCATAATGGGAATCACTATATTGTTAGGTGCCATATGTTTTTGCTATTAGGTGCTCTCGACTCAACTCAACAATCCTAAACACAACAGAACAAAATACCGTTGGTTCCTGTGCCATCATCGCAGTTGTTATGTTTGAACCCATGGGTTTCTCTGTTAAGATACTGGCTTTAGTATTAAGCTACATACAAATATCTATCCATATTCCTTTTTTTTTTTTTTAAGTTTTGGCTAAGAATGGGTATTGAATATTGTCCAAGGCTTTTTCTATACATGTGGAAATATTATATATTATTTTTCTTAGACCTATTAATATTTTGAGACTCCTGATGTAGCACTATAGGATAAGCACTGGACTGTAAACCACAAGGTTGGCAGTTCAAACTCACTAGCAGCTCCTTGGAAACTCTCTACAGGGTCACAATGAGTCAGAATCCACTTGACAGCACCTAACAGTAATTAACATATTAAATTATATTAATAGATTTTTAAATATTAAACTGTAAAAAGTAATCACAGCACAAAAATATTAAATAACATAGGGTTTGTTCAAGCAGTTAATTTGTATGCATATAGGAAAACTTGTTCAGGGTAATGGATTTATAAATGAATTTAGCTTATAAGGGTCTTCAATGAGAATTTTAAAGAAAAAGGGAATGAATACAGAGTAGAATGTTAACTGTTGTCTAATTTTAATGTTCTGATATAGTGCTGTGGTTTAAAGTGCTGGACTGCAAGGTCAGTTTGATCCACAAGTTCACCAGCCATTCCTCAGAAACCCCATACAGGGTCGCTATGAGTCAGAATCCACTTGAAAGCACTTAACAACAACAACAACTTTAATGTAATGTCAGCGGTTCGAAACTACCAGCTGCTCCGCGGGAGAAAGATGAGGCTTTCTACTCCCGTAAGGATTTACACCCTCGGAAACCCTGTACAGGGTCGCTATGGGTCGGAACTGACTCGACGGCACTTAACAACAACAACAATATAACATAACATAAGGTAATGTAATGTTCAACCATTTTAAGAGGGAGCATACAATCAAGAACCAATGGTATTGAAGGAAGAAGTCCACTAAAGCTTGCACTAAAGCCTTGGTGAAAAACAAGGCTCCAGGAACTGATGGAATACAAATTGAAATGTTTCAGCAAATTGATGCAGTACTTACTCATCTATACCAAAATATTTGCAAGACAGCTGCCTAGTCAACCAGTTGGAAAAGATTCATATTAATGCCCATTCCAATGGAATGTGGAATGTGAAAATCATCCAACAATATCCTTAATATCACAAATAAGTAAAATTTTACTGAAGATGATTCAAAATGGTTGCAGCAGTACATTGAGAGGGAACTGCCAGAAATTCAAGCCAGATTCAGCAGAGGACCTCAAAGGAGGTATTTCATTGCTGAGATCAGATGGATCTTGGCTGAAAGCTGAGAATACCAGAGAGATATTTACTTGTTCTTTATTGACTGACTATGTAAAGGCATTAGACCATGTAGATCATAACAAACTATGGATAACATTGCGAAGAATGAGAATTCTAGAACACTTAATTTTGCTAATGCTGAACTTGTACACAGACAAAGAGGCAGTCATCCGGACAGAATAAGGAAACACCAAATGGTTTAAAATCAGGAAATGTATGTGCCAGGGTTGTATCCTTTCACCATACTTATTCAGTCTGTATACTGAGCAAATAATCTGAGAAGTTGAATTATATGAAGAAGAATGAATCAGGACTGAAGGAAGCTCAGTAAGAAGTATATGACACAACCTTGCCTTCTGGAAGAAAAGGGGACTTAAAATACCTAGATAAAGTTCAAAGACTACAACCTTCAGTCTGAACTGCACCTCAGTGTAAAGAAAATGGAAGAGAGAATTATTCACTGCCTAGAGGGTAGACCTGTGTTAATTTAGGTGATTGGGAGGGCAATATACAAGAATAGGGAGGTTGGAAGAAGAATGAGTAAGACAGGTGAAGACATAGGTATGCAAGGGCTAAAGGGGATAAAGGTGAATAGTGTTACATACACAACCTTGGAACAACCACACCATACTTACAGTGGATGCTATGCTTGAGCCCATTGTTGCTTCCTCTGTGCCAATCCATCTCATTGGGGGCCTCCCACTTTTTCGCAGTCCCTCCACTTCACTAAGCATGATGCCCTTCTCCAGTGACTGGTCCCTCCTGATAATATGTCCGATCTGCCCAATCGTTGCTGCCACTGTGCCAGTTCATCTCCTTGAAGGTCTTCCTCTTTTTTGCTGAGCCTCCACTTTGCCAAGCATGATGTCCTTTCCCAGGAAAGGGTCCCTCCGAATAATATGTCCGAAGTCTCGCCATCCTGACTCTTTTTTTGTGTGTGTGAGTCCATTCACTTTCATTTTTTTAAAAAAAGTTTTTATTGTGAATTGAATGATAGTTTACATGGGAGAACATTGATTTTACACTCATCATTTCATTGCAATGATTGCAATCTCCTCTGTTTTTTTTTTTTTTTTGCTTATATTCCCTCTGTTTTTGTTTGTTTGTAGGGAGATACACACAAAAACATGCAGGAGTATATAATTGTTTAAACAACCAAAGGGCATATTTTGCAAGCCAGCCTCCTACCTGACAGCACACAGCCTTTCTCTTTCCTTGAGTCTAGAGTCCTTAGCTGCTCTATTTCTCTATGTCATCATTTCTGCCTCCATCTCTGGTGTGACTGCTTCTCTGGTTATGATTCCATGTTCCACTCATGCTTTTCCCTCTTGATGGTCCTAGGGGCCTCTATTCCTGGACTATAAGATTAACCACTCCTCCCTTTTTGTTACAGTTGTGACAATCAAAATATTCTTTCAATATGTTATAATACACTCTTCCATCTTCTAGCTTCCCTTGTTACATGTGAACATTTATCAGTAAGCCTGATTGCTTTTCCTTTGTGACGATATTTCTTTTCTCTTCATTTTCTTCTTTTTTAGCTTTTTAGTGTGAATTGAGTGAAGGTCTACAGAAAAGATCATCAGTTTTACATTCAGCAAACTGTACACACTTTGTTTCATCTCAATGATTGCAATCCCATCCATGGAATTCCTCCCCTGTGGTTTCTATTTCCATTCCACCCTCCTTCCATTCCATCTCAACTTTGTCTTTAGGTACATGTTGTCCTTTGATTTTGAATGATTGTTCCACCATTCATAATGAGCATACCTTACTAGTGTTGTTGCCCCCACCTATATATCTATCTACTGCTTATCTGAAAGTTGGGCCATGAGGGTAAGTTCCTTCCCATACCTGAAGGGTGGTTGAGTCTCAGGTTCCTCCAGTCTCTTTCTGACCAGTTAGTCCAGTCTTTTTTAAAAAATAATTTTCAGTGTTCCACATATTCTGCTACTCTATCTGGGCCTTTTAATGTGTTCCCTTTCAGAGTCATTGGTAGTGGTAGTTGGGCACCATCTAGTTCTTCTATTCTCAGAGTAGTGGAAGCTGATGTTCACATGTTCCATTAGTCTGTTGGATTCATAAATATCAGACATCATCAATTCTCATCACTCTTCTTCTTCTACACATGGAGAGAACAATAGTGGCACCTTAGATGGCCCCTCATGCACTTTTAATATCCCAGAAACTACTCACCCAAACAGGTTGTAGAACATCGTCTTTGTGGCCTATGCTATGCCAACTGACCTTAGTACTCCATGAGGCTCTGGTCCTGAGACCCGAGGCCCAGCTACTCATTGCCTTAAGATTTTTTATAATATCTGCAAAGTTTTCATGATTTTGCTCACTGTATGCTCTACCACATGCATACATTCATAGTTGTGCTTCCATGAAAGGTATATACTCATGTACCCGTTTCCTCTTCAAATTCTTATATATCTGGGATATATATGGCACTGTGGGTTAATGTGCCAGATTGCAAAGCCACTTAAACCACAAGGTCAGCAGTTTAAGCTGCTCCTCGGAAACCCCCTACAAGAGTACCATGAGTTGGAATTGACTTGACGGCACTTAACAACAACATATATATATATATATTTACGTATATATTCTGCTCTTCCTCCCATACCCATTTGGCATGTGTCTCTGTCCATGTATCCACCCGCAAAACATTGTTGTTCCAAAGTTGTATATATATCACTATTTACCTTTATCCCCTTCAGTCCTTGTATACCTCCCTGTGTGTTCATCATTCTTTTTGCCAACCTCTTTGTTCTTGTATATTGCCCTTCCCATCACACAAGTAAATATGGGTCTTACATTCTATCCAGTGAACTAATCTCCCTTTCCTCTCACCCTTGGAAACCATCAAAGAATGTTTCTCTTCTATTTTTTTCTTTCAAACTCTTACATATTTGTGGGATATATATATATATATATATACATGGAGCTCTGGTAGCGTAGTGGTTACGAATTGGGCTGTGAACCTTAAGGTCAGCAGTTCAAAACTACCAGCTGTTACGTGGGAAAAAGATGAGGCTTTCTGCTCCTGTCAAGATTTATAGCCTCGGAAATCCTGTACAGGGTTGCTATGAGTCGGAACCGACTCCATGGCACATAACAACAACAACAAATATATATATAGTTCTCTTTTCCTCCCTTACCCATTTAGCCTATGTCTCAATCCATGTATCTGCACACAGAACACTGTTTTCCAAGGCTGTGTACATATATCAGTATTTACAACTATCCCCTTTAGACCATGCATTCATCCCTGTATCTTCACCTATCTTCATTATTCTTCTGTCACCCGCTGTCTTCTTGTATGCCTTCTCCCTTCTTGTATATTGTTTTTCCCATCACCCAAGCTAACATGTATCTACCTTCTAACCAGTGAATTACTATCTCCTTCCTCCCACTCCCAGTAACCATCAAAGAATGTTTCTTTTAGTCTGGAAATCTTTTTTAAAGCTTTTATAATAATGGTCTCATACAATATTTGTTCTGTGATTGACTAATTTCACTCAGCATAATGTCTTCCAAGGTTCATCCACGTTATGAGATATATCACAGATTCATTGTTATTCTTTGACATTGCATAGTATTCCAATGTGTGGATGTACTAAAGTTTGTTTATCCATTCTTCCATGGTTGGGCACTTAGGTTGTTTCCATCTTTTTACTATTGTGAATAGTGCTCCAATGAACATCAATGTGCATATGTCTACTCGTGTCCTGGCTTGTATATTTTACAGATATATAACAAGTAGAGGGATTGCTGAGCATAGTTATTTCTTTTTCCAACTCTCTGAGGAAGCGCCATACCATTTTCTAGAGTGGCTGAACAATTTTACAGTACCACCAGCAATGTAGGAGGACCCCAGTCTCTCCATACCCTCACCAGCATTTGTTGTTTTCTGGTGGTTTTGGTTTTGGTTTTTTTAAAATTATTGTTATTTATTTTGCTGTTGGTGTAAGATGACATGTCATGTTGTTTTGATCTGCATCTCTCTAATGGCTAATGATTGTGAACATTTCTTCATATATTTGTTTGCTGGAAACCTGGATGATTTCCTTGATTAAGTGTCTGTTCACGTCCTGTGCCCATTTTCAAATTTGGTTGTCTTTTTCTTGTAGAGGTGTTGTAGTTTTCTATAAATTTTAAATATTAGTCCCCTGTCTGATATGCCATTGCAAAACTTTTTTTTCCCAGTCTGTGGGCTCCCTTTTTGTTCTTAAGGTAAAATTTTAAGGAATATGTTATGTCAATTGTATATGATATCCCCTGAAACTATGGTCTTGAGCTCCCCAGTCCAGAAACCCATTCCCTCAAAGTGTTTGGTTATGTTTAAAACATTTTCATAAAGTTATCCCCTGTATGCTATACCACATTCATGGATATATTTGCAGCAAAAGTAAATATTCATGTGCAAATATCTTCTGTCAAACCTCTATATATTTATGGGCGTATTCTCACACTCCCTCTCACACACATTCAACCTGAGTGTCTATCTATGCATCTACTTGTAGATCACTGTTATTTCACAACTGAATATGACAGTATTTACCTCTGTTGTCTTTAACCTTTGCACTCCTCCCAGTATCTTCCCATGCCTTTATCATTTTTGTCTTATTGTACATTACCTTCCCCTTCACCCAAGTTTACATGGAGTCTTGGTAAGGTGCCGTGGGGTAATGTCCTGGACTAAAAAGTCAGTTTGAGCTCCAAAGTCGGCAGCTCAAGCTCACCAGTTGCTCTTCAGAAACCCTATTTAGGGTCACTATGGGTTGGGACTGACTCAATGGTAGTTAACAACAACAACAACAAACCCTCTAGCAAGTTAATTACCTCCACTTATCCAACCCCTGATAACCTTCAAAGAATGTTTCTTTGACAATGAAAGCTTTCTAGACTGTTCACAATAGTGGTCTCATATACTATTTGTCCTTTTTTTTTTTTTTTTTGTAAACTGAGTGATAGTTTACATGGGAGAACATCAACTTTACATCTTCGTGTCATTGCAATGATTACAATCTCCTCCGTGCATCATCATTCAAGAGTATTTACTTCCATTCCCTCTGTTTTAAAAATATGGAACGCTTCATGAATTTGCGTGTCATCCTTGCACAGGGGCCATGCTAATCTTCTCTGTATCATTCCAATTTTAGTATATGTGCTGCCGAAGCGAGCACTATTTGTCTTTTCTTGATTGACTAATTTCTCAGCATAATTTCTTCCAGGTTTATCCATATTATGAGTTGTTTCTCAAATTCGTCATTTTTCTTTAACATTGCCTAGTATTCCATTTTGTGTACATACCAAATTTTGTTTGTCCATTCTTTCATTATTGGGCATTTGGGTTGTTTCTTCTTTTTGTTATTGTGAGTGGGACTGTGAAGAATATGGATAGGCTTATATCTATCTGCTTGGATCTTACTTCTGTAGATATTGCTGGTGAGTTGGTGGGTCATATGGTATTTCTATTGCCAACTTTATGACGACATGTCATTCCAATTTCCACAGTGGCTATACAGTTTTACAGTCTCAACAGTAGTGTCTGAAGATTCCAGTCTCTCTACACTCTCCAGCATTTCTTGTTCTTTGATTTAAAAAACTGTTTTTTTATTTTGCTATTAATGCGGGGGTGAGATATCTCATTGTTCTTTAGATTTGCATCTCATTAATAATTAATAAGGAGCTCTGGTCGTGTAGTGGTTACGAATCGGGATGCTAACCTCAGGGACAGCAGTTCAAAACTACTAGCTGTTCTGTGGGAGACAGATGAGGCTTTCTGCTCCCGTAAAGATTTACAGCCTCAGAAACCCTGTACAGCGTCACTATGAGTCAGAATCAACTCCACGGCTCATAGCAACAACAATAACCAACGATTGTGAGCATTTCTTCATGTTTGTGAACTACCTACGTGTCTTCTTTGAGAATGAGTCTGTGTCCTCTGCCCATTTAAAAATTGAATTATAGTTGTCTTTCCCTTATTAAGTAGTTGATGTTTTCTATTAATTTTAGAGATTAATTCCCTATATAATATGCCATTTCCAAGCATTTTTTCTCATTCTATGAGTTCTCTTTTCACCCTGCTGGTGAATTTTTTTATGCACATAAGTATCAATTTTTTAGGAAGTCCAAGTCTTCTTCCATTTGTGTGTTATCAGTTATGCTTGATAGTGTATTTATGCCATGCGTCAGGGTGCCTAAGTTTATAACTATTTTTCATTGATGACATTTATAGTTCTGTGTTTTGCATTTAGGTAAAACATAAAAAAGGAAACAACTTAGATGTCTATCAATGGATGTGTGGATAAACTAACCATGGTACATAAACACAATGCTGAAGAATAATGATGAACCTGCGATGAATAACATGGACGAACCTAGAGAACTAGTAAAACAAGGCAATCACAAAAGAACAAATATTGTATGTGACCACTATTATAAAAAGTCAAGAAAAGGTTTTCATGATAACAAATATTGTATGTGACCACTATTATAAAAAGTCAAGAAAAGGTTTTCAGAAACATTCTTTGAAAATTACCGTGGGTGAGAGGGGAAGTGAGGGTAAATCACTAATCTGAGGGTAGATACATTTACTTTAGTGAAAGGGAAGGCAAATAGATAAATACATTAGGGATGGTAAGAGCTGAGACACAAATGACAGGAAAACAGTCACGTGAAGATCTAGGGGAAGAATATTCCAGGCAGAGGAAACAGTTAGTGTAAAGGCCCCATGGCAGAAAGAAGGCTAGTGAACAAAGATTATTGACAGAAGAAGAAAGTGGTAGGAAACAAGAGCAGAGAGGTAGGGAAGGGTCACATCATGCAGTTGATGCCCATTGCCTTGTATGACAGACAAATTTAGATTTGATTTTAAGAGCAATAGAAAGCTTTAGTAGGTTTCAAACAGGGAAGTAACATGGTCTGATGTTTTCAAAATTAAAAGATGACTGTTTGCTATGTGAAGAATGGACTGTTAAAAGGAATCAGGGAAACCAGGAAGGTACTACCTGTAGTAGCCCATGGAAGACATAATGATGACTGTGACTAAGCTGATAATAATAGACATGAAAAGAAGTTGTTATTGTTGTTAAGTGCCATTGAGTCTGACTTATAGAGACCCCATGTACAACAGAACAAAACACAGACCAGTCCTGGGCCAACCTCACAATTGTTGACATGAAAAAAAGTAGATGAATTCAAATACATTGGTCTGGCAGGGTCAAATAGAACTTGTTGACGGACTTGATGCAGACATAAAGAAAAACATAATCAAGAGCCAATGGTACTGAAGGAGTCCAAAGTGCACTGAAGGCATTGGCAAAGAACAAGGCTCCAGAAATGGATGAAATACAAATTGAAATCTTTCAACAAACTGATGCTGTACTGGAGGCACTCACACATCTATGCCAAGAAATCTGGAAGACAGTTACCTGGCCAACTGATTGGAAGAGATCCGTATTTGTGCCCATTCCAAAGAGAGGTGATCCAATGAAATGCAGAAATTAATTGTTCCATTTGAACCCATTGTTTACGCCACTGCATCAATTCATTTCATTAGGGATTTCCTCCTTTTCTCTGAACCTTCATTTTACCAAACATGATGTCCTTCTACAGGGACTGGTCCCTCCTGAGAGATGTCCAATGTATGAGAGACAAAGGCTTGCCATCTGGGCTTCTAAGGAGCATTTTGGCTGCACTTCTTTCAAGAGATTTGATTGTTGTTCTGGCAGTCCATAGTACTTTTAATATTATTCCCCAACATCATAATTCAAATACATCAATTCTTCCATGGCCTTCCTTATTCGTTGTCCAACTTGTGCATGCATATGAGGCAAGTGAAAATGCCATGGCTTGGGTCAGGCTCACTGTAGTCCTCAAACTGACATCTTTGCTCTCTAACACTCTAAAGAGGTGTTTTGCAGCAGATTTGCCTAATGCAATATGTCATTTCATTTCTTGACTGTTGTTTCCATTAACATTGACTGTGGATCCAAGCAAAATAAAATCCATGACAGGTTCAACCTTTTTTTCTGTTTATCATGATTTTATTTACTGGTCCAATTGTGAGGATTTTCATTTTCTTTGCACTAGGTGTTGTAGTATAGTGAAGGATGTAGTCTTTGATCTTCATCAGTAAGTATTTTAAGTCCTCTTCACTTCCAGCAAGCAAGGTTGTATCATCTGCATATCACAGGTTGTTAATGCATCTTCCTCCAATTCTGATACCATGTTCTTCTTCATATAATCCAGCTTCTCAGAGTAATAAGTATGAGTAAATATTGAATAAATTTGCTGAAAAGATACAACCCTGGTGCACACCATTTCTGATTTGAAACCATTGTATACCACCTTTGTTTGGTCTATATGCAGGTTCCTCATGAGCACAGTTAGATGTTCTGGAATACCCATTCTTTGCAATGTTATCCATAGCTTGTCATGATCTACACAGTTTAAAGCCTTTGCATAGTCAATAAAGCACAGGCAAGCATTTTTCTGGAATTCTCTGTTTTTAGACAAGGTCCATCTGACATCAGCAATGATATCCCTCATTTCTCCTCTTCTGAATCTGGCTTGAAGTGCCCTGTCAATGTATGGTTGCAGCTATTTTTGAAGTATCTTTAGCAAAAATTTACTTGCATGTGTTATTAATGATATTGTCCTATGATTTATGCATTCCATTAGGTTACTTCCCTTTGGAATGGGCATAAATATGGACTTCTTCCAATCAGTTGGCCAGGTAGAGCTGTCTTCCAAATTTCTTGGCATAGATGAGTAAGTGCCTCCAGTGCTGTCTCAGTGTGTTGAAACATTTCAATTTGTATTCCATAAATTCCTGGAGACTTGTTCTTTGCCAATGCCTTCAGTGTACCTTGAACTTCTTCCTTCAGTATCATTGGCTCTTGATCAATGTTACATTTTTGAAATGGTTGAACATTGACCGTTTCTTTTTGGTACAGTGACAGTGTATTACTTTCATCATCATCATCATCTTCTTTTTTTTTTTTTTAACTTTTTATTGGGAGTTGAGAGTGAAGGTTTACAGAGCAGATCACCAGTTTTACATCAAACAATTCGTATAATTTGCTTCATTACAATGATTGCAGTCCCTTCCATATACCAACAGTTAACAGTATTTGCCTCTATCCACTTTAATATTACATTTCCCTGTGTCTCCCACTACCTTCATCTTTCCTCCTTCTTGTTGTATGTTGCCTGTCCTGTCACCCATGTTGACATGTGTGTACCTTCTATCCTTTGAATAATTTTCCCTCTCCCCATCCATAACCATTATAGATTGTTTCTTTTCTTTTCTTTTTAACTTTCAACCAGTCATATGTTTTGTTTCATTTTATTGATTGCCCTCCCCTCCCTGTAACAACAGTTATCCTGCTTTCACCATGGGGCTTTCCTTTTGCATCTTATTTTTCCTAAATGAACAATGCAAAAATATTTGATGTATATATATATATATATATTCATTTAAATGTCCAAACGGCACATTTTGCAAGGCAACCTCCTGCTCCCAGGCACACAGCCTTTCTCAGACCATGGGCCTAGGGCCCTTAGCTGCTCTGTCTTGCTATGCCATTATCTCTGCCGCCATCTCTGCTGTTGCTACTTTTCTGGGTAGGATCTCATGTTCCAGTAACTCTCTTCCTTCTTGATGTTCCTGAACTGAAAGATGTGCAACTAAAAGGGGGGAGTTTTAGTTACACATCTTCTACCATTACAATTGTGACCATTGCAATTAATCCTGACAACAATTACTCACAATTGAATCATAAAATCCTATCACCATCATCCTCCATCCTCTTTCACCAGATCCGTCTGGAAAAGAGGAAAACTATTTGGTGAGAATTCAACCTTACCCTCCCTCATTCTGAAACTAAGCACACTCATGAACTCTTGTAAGCAAGTTACTCCATGCCTTTAAAGCCCCCATTTTTGATAGCCAATGTCTAAGTTGCACCCAGTGCATTGAGGTAACAAACTTGATCCTTGATATGAAGAATCTTTCCATTTCAGTTGGAATTTTGAGCAACTGCTTCCATCAACAAAGGTCCAGTTCATCAAATTGTAGCAATTTCCACTTGCTCACATTCTCAAACTTCTTTATCTTCATTTGGCCAGGTTCTGGTCAGCTAGCCATCCCCACTAGGTCAAATGGGTATTATCTGCAAATTTTGGAGTTCTTACATACCTCCCCACACTTTAGACCAGATGGCCCTTAAAGCTCTCAGCTCTTACCTGCGTCTCCCCCCTCTCCCCCATGTCTAGGTCAGTATCCATGAGTTCAGGAGTTAACACATCTCCTTAAACTATGGACCAGTCAGTCCTTCCTTTTCTGTCTCTCATCTCAAGGTCAACAGGTATCAATGGAACATAGCTAACTTAGCCCATGTTTTCACTGCGGCATTTTCCCCACTTCTACTCACAAGTAGATCAGGACAGTTAACATCAAGCATACTAGACTGTTTGTGGGTTCCCTTTGAGTTTCAGTCTTAGAAGGGTGTCTCCCATCTTTTTTTTTTTTTATGCTTTCTGCATCATTCAGTATTTTGCCCAAAGAATACTTAAATATTGCAAGTAGAGACTTGAACTTTTTCTTCAGTTCTTTCATCTTGAGAAATGCTGAGCGTGTTCTTCCCTTTTGGCTTTCTAAATCCTTGTCTTTGCATATTTTGTTATAATATTTGATTTTGTCATCTTGAGCTGTTCTTTGAAATTTTCCATTCAGCTCTTTAACCTCCTCATTTCATCAATTTTTTTGTGTGTGTCTCTATGCTGGAGAGCTCTGGTAGCGTAGTGGTTACGAATCGGGCTGCGAACCTCAGCGTCAGCAGTTTGAAACTACCAGCTGTTCCATGGGAGAAAGATGAGGCTTTCTACTCCCATAAAGATTTACAGCCTCGGAAACCCTGTACAGGGTCGCTATGGGTCGGAACCGACTCCACGGCACATAACGACAACAATAATGCTGGAGAGCAAGTTTCAGAGTCTCTTCTGATGGTCTTTTCCTTCTTTCTTATCATCTTAATGACCTTTTGCTTTCTTCCCATACGATGTTCTTCTGGTCTTCGTTACTAGTGTCTAATGCATCAAAACTGTTCTTCAGATGATCTCTAAATTCATGTGGGATATGTTCAAGTTCTTATTTTGGCTTCTGTGGACTTGTTTTAATTTTCTATGGATTGAGTGATAGTTTACATGAGAGAACACTGGATTTACACTTAAATAATTATATTTTGTTTCGTTGCAGTGATTATAATCATTGCAAGATTGGTGAACAGTATTTGCCTCTATTCCCTATTTTTTTGTTTTGTTTTTACGTACACAAAAACACACATATATATAATTGTTTAAAAATATATAATTGTTTAAAAAACCAAAGGTCACATTCTGCAAGCCTGCCTCCTGTGCACCAGCACAAAGCTTTTCTCTTTTCATGAGTCTAGAGTCCTTAGCTACTCTATCTCTCTATGCATCATTTCTGTCTCCATCTTTGTTGTCACTGCTTCTCTAGTTAGGATCTCATGTTCCACTCATGCTTTTCCCTCTTGATGGTCATAGGGTCCTCTGTTCCTGAAATGTAAGATTAACTACTCCACCCCCTCCCCTTTTTTAAAAAAATGTTTTATTGTGAATTATGTGATGGTTTGCATGGGAGAACATTAACTTTACATTCATCCTATCGTATATCATTTCACTGCCAAGGTTATGATCCCCTCCATGCATCATCAACCAACCAAAGGGTATACCCTGCAAACCTGCCCCCACCCCCCCCACCCCCTGGTCGTCAGCACACAGCCTCTCTCCCTCTCTGGGTCTAAAGTCCCCAGCTGCTCCATCTTTCCATGTCATTGTCTCTGCCTCCATCTCTGGTGTCATTGCTTATCTGGGTAGGGTCCTGCTCTCCACTCTTCTCCCTTGATGGTCCCAGGGACCTCCACTCCTAGACTGCAGAGCCAATTATACCCCTCCTTTTGCTACAAAATGTCTACCTCTACATTTCCAACCCTCACAATCAGTCCTGATAACAATTATTCACTATTGTATCACAAGAGAACTATCCACATCTCCTTTCCTCAGCCCTGCCCAGACAGACTGGATACTACTCAGTGGAGATTCTACTTTCCTCCATGCTCTCTAGATCTAGGCTCCCTCTTGAAAGCTTGTAAGCCAGTCATTTCTTGCATTTGTAGCCCCCAATGTTCAAGTTGCCCATCCCTGTCTACTCTGTGTATGGAGGGGGTGGGAATGATCCTTGCTGTAAAGATTTGTTTCCTCTTTTGAGCTACTGCATCCATAGGTGTAGGTCAAGTTCATCAAATTGTATCAGATTATTCTTTTTTTCCTCTTCTATCTTCTTCTGGTTCAGCTCTGATCATCCAGTCATTGAAGCCAGGTCAAATGGATAGTATTTGCAATTGTCCATGTTCTTATGCATATGCCCTCTCTTCTTATCAGCTGGATGCTTCACTCTCCACTCTAGTCCTCTGTGGCTATGTCACTGACTCTGGGTCCAAGAGTCCCAGATCTTGCCACACTGCTGGCCAACCAGGTCTCCACCCAGGTTCACAGGAGCCTATTGAACGTTATAGGGCTTAGTTCACAGCTTCATAGCTGTTTTTCCCTCACTTCCTCTTATTGGTGACAAACATGGTCACCAATCAGAGCATGTATTCCCATTGAGTCTTAGTCTTTGAAGGGGTACTCCCCCATTTTTATTACAAAGCTTTTACCTTTACAGTTGTGACAATTGCAATTGGTCATAATAACAATTACTCACTATTGAATCAAAAGAATCCTATCCCCATCTCCTTTCACCAGACCCATGTAGACAAGATGATAACTATTCAGTGGGGATTTTACCTTCCTCCGAACACTCTGAAACTAAACTCCCTCTTGAAAACTTGTAAGCCAGCCACTTTGTGCCTTTATAGTCCCCTCATTTTAGGTAGCCAAGGTATAAGTTGCACATCCTTATCAACCCTGTGTACTGAGGGGATAGGCTTAATCCTTGATGTATAGACTTTCTTTTTCAGTTGGTATTTTGAGCAACTACATTGATAAGCAAAGGTTAAGTTCATCAAATTGTAGACATTTACACTTGCTTCGTTTATCAGACGTCTTTATTTTCCTCCTGTTGACTTCTGATCTTCAAGCCATCTAAGTTAGGTCAAATGGGTATTATCTGTAAGTTTGGGCATGCTTGCAAGACTCTCCCAACTTCATATCAGTTAGACAATTCACTTACAGCTCTACCCACCAGTGGCCAGGTCAGTGCCCATGGGCTCAGGAGTTTCCAAGTCTCTCCAAAATTCAGACCAATCAGCCCTTCCTCTTCTCTCTTTGATCTCAAAGTTGACACGAGTCTGTGGAGGATAGTTGAACTCAGCCAATGTCTTCATTACTGTCTTTGCTGTACTTCCACTCACAAGTAGACAAACACGGTCACCAGCAGGCTTATAAGTCTGCTTGTGTGTTCCTTTTGAGTTTCAGTCTTGGAAGGGGGTATGTCCTGAAGGATCTTGATGACTTGTCTTGATGGCTCTCAGACAAACAGCTTGTTTGTTCTTATAATAGCCAAACAGCCTGTTTTTGTTGTTGTTTTGTTTTCCTGTTGGTCTTTCTTTCAAGAAGTATTTTTTATTCTTTTAGCCACTCTTGGTTAAGCCATGATATTTTCAATAGCCTCATATGCATGTGAAAGTTGGATAATGAATAAGGAAGACTGTAGAAGAATTGAGGTTTTTGAGTTATGATGTTGGAGAAGAACAAATAAATTTGTATTGGAAGAAGCACAGCCAGAATGTTTCTTAGTGCCAGAATGGCAAGACTTAGTCTCTCATATTTTGGACATATTATCAGGAGGAACCAGTCCCTAGAAAGGGACAGCATGCTTGGTAAAGTGGAGGGTCAATGAAAAAGAGGAGGACCCCTAACAGGATGGATTGGCACCATGGCAGCAGTAGTGGGCTCAAGTGTAACATTGATTGTGAGGTTGTTGCAGGACTGGGCAGTGTTTCGTTCTGTCGTGCATAAGGTCACTAGAGTCTGAACCGATTCTATGGTACCTAAGAACAACTACCAATTCTTTGGAAAATCTAGAGACACAACTAACAAATGATATATGTGGGGGCTTCAAAGTTTGCAGAAAAATGGAATTAAAAGATAATGGAATTTTCCCACAAAGTTTTTGAAGTTCCACAGTATATTCAACTTTTATAAAGACCATAGTAAAGGTTTCCATGCTTCTAAGCCCAGAAAATCATAGAGAATTGAGAGCTAAGATAGGGTAAGTATGTTGGGAGTGGAGGAGGGGAATGCTTCAATAAGTAAACAGAGTAAAAAAAAACAACTGAGAGAAGATAAAATACTTCAGAGGCTATGATGTTCAACAATGTGCTTCATTTAGAATTTTCTTTCTTTGACTTTCAAGACCTGCCACCCTAAACCTGTCTTGATCCTCCTTTCCAGCCCACCCAGGAGTGAAGACTTGGTGGCAAGGAACATTATTGAGAATTAAATGAATCCTTGAAAGAAATCCAAATACATTCAGCTAAAACTTGTTTTATAAATGAAGGGTTGTAGTTTCACTGTCATCATTTAATTCCTTGTAAAATAATGGTCTTAAGAAAAAGAGAAATAGTTTGCCCATATGTGGACCTCCAAATTCTGAGGAATCAGGGATACTGATTTTAGCTGTAGGATGTGGTTGAAGGGAGACAAATGCCCTGGAGGGAAACTACTTAGTTGAGGACTCTGAATGGCCCTTCTGAGTCATCCTTCCCTTCTCCTTACTAGGGACCAGGGAAGTTTGACCAGGTGCAGAGCAAACTGGAGGCAGGAGAAAATATCTGAATACTGTTTAGCTTTATTATAGACCAGGAATAAAAGTCTAGTGAAGATTCTTGGGGAGTCCTGGTGTGGTGCTGCAGAATAAGCACTGGACTGCTAACCACAAGGTCAATGAATCAAACACACCATGAAAACCCTATACAGGGTTGCTATGAGTTGGAACCGACTTGATAGCATTTAACAACAGCAACAACAACAACTAGGATAGCAAAACTTCCTTTTGCTTATTTTGGACACATCATTAGGAATGACCAATCACTAGAAAAAGACATCATGTTTGGTAAAGTAGAGAGGGTCACTGAAAACGAGGAAATGCTCAATGAGATGAATTAATACAATGGCCCCAACACTGGATTCAAAAGTTGCTGTGGTTCAATGTGTTAGGCTGCAAAGGTCAGTTTGAACCACAAGGTTGGTGGTTCAAGTTCACCAGCCACTCCTCGAAAATCCTATACAACCGTCACTATGAGTTAGAACTGACTCGATGGAACTTAACAACAACATGCATTAAGTTGGTGTCCTCATGTGGTGCTGTGGGATAAAGCACTGGACTGCAAGGTTGGTTTAAACCACAAGGTTGGTGATTCAAACTCACCAGTTGCTCCTTGGAAACCCTACACAGGGTCACTATAAGTTGGAACCAACTTGATGGTATTTAACAACAACAATACATTAGGTTGTCAACAGTTAGAGTTGTTTTAATGGCCACTAACAACAACCACCACAACAATAAACTTTCTATGAAGCGTCCCTGAATCTCTTCATCTTAAAACTTAAGTTTCATTGTAATTAAAAGGCAAAATGTAAGGTCTATCCCAATAGGGGCAAAATCGAATAGACCTCACCACCTCATTGACAGAGAAATTTCATCTAGTGAAAATCCTCATAACTTCCCATCAGCTTTCAAATCCCCCTCTCCCACCTCTGTTCCCAGTATAGTAGCTCTTAAGGCTAATGACTCCAGGATCCCCTCCCACCTTCTCCTACACACAATCTTTCACCTTCCCTTTACTCTCTTCTACTAATATTTAAAAGTGCAGGATTCTCCCATCTTAAAAATATATTTTAAAAAGCAGAAAGCAAAAATAACAACTCTATGATTTTCTAAAACTTTCTTCTTCATTTGCTGCCTCTATTCCTTTTCCTTTCATTCAGTCCTCAGCCCACTGCCATCTCCCTCTTCTTCCCTCATCACTTCAGGAGAGGCTAATTGACAGGTTAGTAACAGTCCAATGTTGTTGTTAGTTGTATTCTTGTCTATTCTGATTCATGGCAACCCCCTGTGTGCAGTGTAGAACTGACTATTGAGTTTTCAAGGCTGTGACTTTTCAGAAACAGAATATTATTATTTATTCAGAAGCTTTCCTTCTGAGGCTTTTCTGGGTGGGTTTGGACCCTGGATTAACATAGTATTGATTAACAATTTGTACTACTCAGGGAACCAACAGTCCAATAGACATTTCTTTCACCTGATGTATTGGTAGTATTTGAATGATAATCTCTCTTTTTGACTTAAAATGCTTTCTTATCCTAAATTAAGGCTAGACATGACCTTGTTTCCCTCCTGCTTCTCTAGATACTCCTTTAGCCTTCATCTTGGTAAATGCCACTGTTATTCTCCATTCATGTACTGCCATGGAGTCACTTGTGAACTTCTTTTCCCACTGCCTACCTCCTCCAGGCTCCATCTTCAATGTTAATTTAGAATCAACCCTTCTTGATATTTCTCTGTTAGCACCCTGATCCCATCCCCACCTGGGACACTACAGTAGGTTCCTTGCTGGCCTTCCTAACTGCCTCCCATCCCCCTACCCCATCACCACACATAATAGGAGTGATCCTGTTACACCCTCCAGGTGTAGTTCCCTGATCATTCTTAGATATCAAGTTACCTGTCACCTCCCTGCAAACTCTTCCTTAACTCCCACACTTGGGTAGGAGTCCCTCCTAATTTGTTTCAGAAACACCTGACTATTCCTTCCAAGAGCATTTGTTCCACTGTGTCATAACTTCTCTGTCCCCAAGAGCAGCGTGAGCTCTGTGAGACCTGGGACCGAGTCTGTCTGCTGAATCATCCTGAGTAGCTTGACACCTAATGAATATTCCACAAATAACTGGAGCATGTACTTCTTGCTTCGGCCCACCCCCACCCCCAACTGTCCCATCATATTACTACTAGACTTATCATATTAAAGGGTCATGTAACAAAATCCAATAAAGGGAAAGCAAATTGTTGCTGTTGTTAGGTGCCATCGAGTCAGTACGGACTCATAGTTACCTTGGCACAACAGTATGAAATACTGGCCACTCTTGGGCCAACCTCACAATTGTTGCCACTCTTGAGCCCGTCGATGCTGCCACTTTGCCAATGTATCTCCTTGGGGGTCTTCCTCTTTTTCTCTGACTCTCCACCTTACCAAACATGATATCCTTCTCTAGTGACTGGTCCCTCTTGACAATATATCTGAAGTATGGCCATCCGGGCCTCCAAGGAGCACTCAGGCTATACTTCTTCCACCACAGATCTGTTTGTTCTTTTGGCAGCCCATGGCACTTTCAATATTCTCCTCCAACACCATAACTCAAATGTACCAATTCTTCTACAATCTTCCTTATTGACTGTCCAGCTTTCGCATGCATATGAGGTTATTGAAAATACCATGGCTTGGGTCAGGCACACCTTTGCTCTTCAACACTTTAAAAAGGTCTTGTGCAGCAGATTTGCCTAATGCAATATGTCGTCGTTTGGTTTCTTGACTGCTGCTTCTATGAGTGTCGGTGGTTGATCCAAGAAGAATGAAGTCCTTGACAACTTTTCTTTTCTCCATTGATAAGAATGTTGTTTATTGGTCCACTGCTGAGAATTTTTGTTTTCTTTACATTGAGATGCAATCCATATGGAATGCTGTGCTCCTTGATCTTCATCAGTAAAAGTTTTAAGTCCTTTTCACATTCAGCAAGCAAGTTGTTAATGAGACAAGCAGATTGTTAATGAGTCTTCCTCCAATCCTGATACCACCTTTTTCTTCATAGAACCCAGCTTCTCAGATTATTTTCTCAGCATACAGGTTAAATAAGTATGGTGCACACTTTTCTTAATTTAAAAACATTCAGTGTTCCCGTGTTTTGTTTGAACAACTACCTCTCTGTCCAGGTACAGATTCCTCATGAGCACAATTAAGTGTTGAGAATACTCATACTTCACAACGTTGTCCATAGCTTGTCATGATCCACACAATTGAAAGCCTTTACCTAGTCAATAAAGCACAGGTAAACATCTTTTTGGTATTCTCTGCTTTCAGCCCTCATTCCATGTTCTCTTCTGAATCTGGCTTGAACCTCTGGAAGTTCTCTGTCAATGTATGCTTTCAGCTGTTTCTGTATTACCTACAGTAAAACTTGACACGCATGGAATATCAAAGAGATTGTCCGATGATTTCCGCATTCCGTTGGGTCACCTCTCTATGGAATGGGCATAAATATGAGTTTCTTCCAATCAGTTGGCCAGATAGTTGTCTTCCAAATTTCTTGGCATAGATGACTGAGTGCCTCCAGTGCAGCCTCACTTTGTTGAAAGATTTTAATTGTTATTCCATCAATTCCTGGTGCCTTTTTCTTTGCCAATTCCTTCCATGCACCTTGTACTTCATATCAAGGTCAAGAGGTACAATGCTGTCTGTAATAGAATAATATCCATGCGCCTACAGAGAAGACCAGTTAATACCACTGTTATTCAAATTTATGCACCAACCACTAAAGCCAGTGAGGATGAAATAGAAGAATTCTACCATCTTCTTCAATCTGAAGTTGATCAAACGTGCAATCAAGATGTATTGATCATTACCAGTGATTGGAATGCAAAGGTTGGGAGCAAAGAGGAAGGATCAGTAGTTGGAAAATATGTCCTTGGTGATAGAAATGATGCTGGAGATTGCATGATAGAATTCTGCAAAACCAATGATTTGGTCATTTTAAATACCTTCTTTAGATAGCATAAGAGACGATTATACACATGGACCTCACCAGATTGAATACACAGAAATCAAATTGACTACATCTGTGGAAAGAGATGATGGAAAAGCATCATCAGCCAGAAGCAAGGCCAGGGGCAGATTGTGGAACAGACCATCAATTGCTCATATGCAAATTCAGACTGAAACTGAAGAAAATGAAAACTAGTCCATGAGAGTCAAAATATGACCTTGAATATATCCCACCTGAATTTAAAAATCATCTCAAGAACAGATTTGACAGATTAAACACTAATGACTGAAGAAGATCAGATTTGTGGGATGACATCAGGAACATCATACAGGAAGAAAGCAAAAAGTCATTAAGAAGACAAGAAAGAAGGAAAAGTTCAAAATAGATGTCAGAAGAGACACCGAAACTTGCTCACCAGAGTAGAGATGCTAAAGCAAATGGAAGAAATGAGGAGGCACAAAAGTTGAACAGAAAATTTCAAAGGTGAATTGGAGAAGACACAGTCAAATATTACAACGGAATGTGCGAAGATGTGGAGTCTGAAAACCATAAGGGAAAGCAAATTGAAGTTCTGAAAATTATATTGATTATTGAAAGAAATCTAGAAGTGAATAGTAAATATCCCCAAGTTTTGTAGTTTACATTACAGGAAAATGTTGGCCGGCAGCAAAAATGAAACTTAGTGATTGCAGAAGTCTGACTTAGGTGAGGGACAGTGCCTTGAGCAGGAACGTGTCGTCCGAGGTCTGGGACCTTGGTGAACCAAGTTCGATATCTGGAGTGATTGGTCAGCCTCAAAGGGTTATAATCCACCTTTCCTGTGGGCGCGACATGCACGTGGTGAACTGGGGTGACTAATCCAACCTCTGGGCAGCTGTTTCTAGCCAGAGGCAGAAACTAAGTCCGGGGATGGGTTTTCCGGGAATCGAAAGCGAAAGAGGCAACAACGTTAACGTCCCGAGTAAGGGCGGGAGCGGTAGTCTGACCCAGACGAGCGAGCAGGGCAGAGGATGGCTGAGCCCGACTCCTTCCCGCTGTTGGTCAAGGGATCCTGGGGCCTTGACCCCCCGAAGAACCTGCGCAACAAGTTGCATGTGTATTTCCAGAGCTCGAAGAAGTCGGGAGGCGGAGATTGTGTGGTCCGCGCGGAGCCCGGGAACCAGTCCCACTTCCTGGTGATCTTCTCAAGGGAGAACGGTGAGGGGCGCCCGGGGCCCGACTAGTGCGAGGGTGGGTGCGGAGGGGGTGACATGGCTCTTGCCCAGGCGAACCTTGGGATGGGGGCACGAGGCGGGAGAATCCGCCCGGCTCTTACCACAGCGGTAGAGGAGGGCGCGGGACCCTGGGCTCTGCAGTGCCCCCGGCGCAGCCCTTTCTGAGTTTGCCGCTCGGCCTGGAGGTGGCGCCAGAGCCGCCTGGTGAGTGTCTTCCTCCGGAGGCTCGGAGCATCCCCAGGGAGTGTGTGTCGGGGTCGGCCTGTCAGCCTCGCTCTGGTGGCAGCGCCTGGGCCTGGCGAACACGGTTTGTGGACTAACCCAAGTTCACTCGGCTTTTGTTTTTTCTGCCTTACTTTTTCCACCTATTTGCTTTTCCTGGTTATTTTTAGGTAAAGAAAGAAACCAAAAATCCCAAGGGGTTAAGAAAGGGATTTCCCATGGGTTATGGAGACAATCGTGGTGAGGTTGGCCCAGGATCGGGCAGTGTTTCGTTCTGCTGTGGGTTGGTACCTACTCGATGGCACCTAAAACAACAACAACATGGAGATTCTAGTGGTTCTGGGGCCATTTGGGAGAGGTTCCAAAGCACATTGGGTGTAAATATAGTAGTGGCTTGGGCTTTTTATTGGAAGAGGATGATGGCAGCTTTGCTGTTGATCAACACACAGTATCTGTTGAGTGCCTCTTCCTTCATTCTCAAGGTGGCTCCAAAATTAGTAAACCATGGTGACATTCTGAGTTGATCTGAACCGATTGTGGATTGGGGTTTTTAAGTTTCTGGCGAAAATTTCCTCCTCGCAGCAGTTCAGTGGCTGAGTTCTCACGGTGTCTCCTTTAACGATTTCATTCACAGGGGCCAGGACAAGAGCCCACTGATTATCTACTTGCTCAAAACACCAAATGGGGGG